>NC_092875.1:127100355-127416355 GCF_028372415.1 Notamacropus eugenii | reverse complement strand
GAGAGAGAGAGAGAGAGAGAGAGAGAGAGAGAGAGAGAGAGAGAGAGAGAGAGAGAGAGAGAGAGAGAGAGAGAGAGAGAGAGAGAGAGAGAGAGAAGAGAGAGAGAGAGAGAGAGAGAGAGAGAGAGAGAGAGAGAGAGAGAGAGAACTACATAGAGAGACAGAGAAAGAGCAGGAATTATTTAGTGGAATAAGTAGATAGAAAGACATAGGATTCAAGGCCCAAATGATAGCCTTTTGCTCAAGACTAATGCCAATACCTTTCCTCTTCCACTGGAAAACAGTTAATATTCATTTCTTTTAAAGCTTTTTAATGATTCCCTGAGAATTATGCTTTCTGCTCTCTGTACAAAAGAAGGACCAGGCATGCAAACAGACAGATTTATCTTGTATTCTGTATGCAAGGTCTCCACAAGCAAGACTATCTTTTGTTTGGTTCAAAGTCCAGGACACGGTAAGCTGAATAAATATTGATGTATAATGATGATGATAAAGATTAATTTCATAATAGAGCAGGGCTCAGAAAGAGGGGAAAAAGGGAAGCTTAAAACCTTGTTCTCTCTAAATCTTTCCTTGGCTTTCTTGTGTGTGTGTGTGGGGGCAAGTTATTTATTTAAAATTTAATCCTGGGAGGTCTTATTTTACCATCTACTTCCCATCATGGTCATATTCTCAGCCTTCTACTTTATGCCCGTTAAATGATAATTAGGAGAAACTTTATAAACATTATGAAGTGCAAAGGATTATCTTGTTTACATAAACCTCTCTGAGCTGGTAGAACTGTGCACCACAGGCTCATGAGAAGAGGATTCTTTTGTTCCTGGCACTTTCACCTTGAGCTGTTTCTCTCAGGAATCAGAAGACAGTCGGAAGACAACCTCTAAGACTTAATGTGGATTCTTGTCCTTTAAGTTGGAGCAGGGGGAAAAGATTACTCACACATTCCAGAGAATAAAAAAAGGACTCAGTTCAAATGGAGCTCCCCAGAAAAATTTCTCAGGGTGGGACTTCCTTTTATCTGAATTGGATTACCAGCCTTCATTCAGGATGGAGCATACGGTCAGTTAATGAAGTTTGGGGAATCCTCCCAAAGCTGGCGCTTACTAATTTCCATTGAGGAAAAAGTTACAAGGCTTGGATGTCTTAATGATAACAGATAATTTCTCAGTGTTGGCAAAGGTACAAAGCACGCTGCTATGAAACTGTGGATGGGGCTATTTCTTTTGTATACGAGGTTCCCCCTCCAAGAATCCACTTGGCATGAGTTGCTTGGGGACCCCAGTGATTAGTTGCTTAAGTTGGCTGATGGCCACCACTGGGAACCTGTAGTTTACCAAGCTTGATGCAGAGTTATGGAGCTGAAGGTTTAATGGGACTTCAGGTAATATAGCCCAGATGTCTGAGGCTATGACATTTAAAATTATACGGCATGCAAACCTGCAGAGTTTATGCCTTATTTATCTCTTGCTTAGTAGAGATCCCTTCTCCTATCTTCTACACTGTACTAAGGGGGAGGCTCTGTACGCAGGCTCTGTAAAATACCATAGCTCCCTCTTTACTCCAAATCTTCTCAAGGACAAGTTAGTGAGACACTCATGTGCCTGGAAGCATGTGAACCCCACTCTCCGTTGCCCTGGCTCCTTAGGGATCACTTCTCAGCTCAGAATTGTTCAAGGACATCACTCTCACCAATACCTCCCATTTGGGCCATACTTTAACTTCTAAATTGTTTCTACAGATTTTATCCTAACAACAATTCAGGAGAAGCAGGTGGGGCAGGTGTTACTATGAACATCTTATGAATGCGGAGACTGACATTCAGAAAAGGTTAATCATTCCCTGAGCCAAGGTAATAAGGGAGGTCTGCTAAATCCTAGGTCAGTGCTATTTTTATGTCACATGTGAGAAAGTGGAGATGAATCAGTAATATTCATATAGGTTCACATTTATGTAGGTGCTTTATAATTTACAACAACCCAGTAAGGTAAGGTGGCATAAGCAATCATCCCTATTTTATAGATGAGGAAACTGAGGTCTGGACAGGTATAGTGGAGAGTTGGTGAAAAGTATGGCAAAAAGTAACGTATTTATTTGGAGGCAGACAAGCTGAGGTCAATTCTCGGCCTTGCTAATTCTCATCAGTGAAGTGCAGATAATAATAGCACCTACCTCACAGGGTTGTTGTGAGGATCAGATAAAATGATAACATTTAAAGTGGTGTGTGAATCTTAAAATGACACAAACGTTAGTTTCATCGTTATCATCTCCTCATCACCACCGTCATCCATATTATTATTGACCTGCGTGAGGTCTGAGATTCCTTATTTGTAAAAATAAGGGAGTTTGAAGTAGATGATTTATAAAGTCCTTCCAGCTCTAAATCTTATGATCTTAGGTTGAGTAATTCCACTTTAGTTATACAGACTAGCTAAGGAAGGTCCAGTTAAAAGTCACTATGGGAGCACTTCTTGGTCCTTTTGGATAAGATCACATGTAAAAGTCTCCATGGGAGTCATTTAAGTCCAACTTCCTCATATTACAGATGGGATTATTGTGATTCAAAGGTTTTAAGTGACTTGCCTTGGCTTAAAGAAAAATCAGTGTTTTCCTCAAGGCTCAATTCAAGCACCACCACTTCCAGGAGACACCACTAGGTTTCCTTAGGTCACCCTCTAAGATCACCTGCCATTTACTCTGAATTTATATTGCATGTTCCTCACAGGGTTGTTATAAACTGTAAAGCATCTACATAAACGTAAGTTTATATTAATATTACCCATTCATCTCTTTTCCCCCCTCATCTGTGGCATTAAAATAGCAATGAACTAATATTTTAACAAGCCACCTGCCTTCTTACCTCGTCTCTCACTCTGAACCATGAACCTTTTCTGAGTCTCAGTTTCCTCATTCATAACAACACCTGCTCTAGCTGCTTCTCCTGGATTGCTATTAGGATAAAATCTGTGGAAGCCATAAAGTGTGGTATAAATTGGTGATGGTGGTGTAGACAACACTATTCTTGATCGAAAGTGTTCCCTGAGGGGCTGGGCAGCAGGTAGGGAGCCACATGCTTACCATGGGCATATGTGCATCAGAATGTAGATCATTAAGGATAGGGATTGTTTCTGATGCTTCTCTGTATCCACAGTGCTTGGCAGTGCCTGGAACATACAGAGTATTTAATAAATGAGGGGGCAGCTAGGTGGACCAGTGAATAGAACACCAGTCCTGGAGTCAGAAGGACCTGAATTCAAATCTGCCCTCAAGACACTTGACACTTACTAGCTGTGTGACCATGGGCAAGTCAATTAACCCCAATTGCTGTACCTTTCCCTCTGCAAAAGAAATAAATAAATGTTCATTGATTGACTGGCCAAAGTCACACAACTAGTTAAGTGATGGAGCCAGGCATATTACTTCAAAAAAATCAACTAATACTTATTGAGTACACAACCAAGACAGTGTTTGAGGTACTGGGGATGCAGAGATCAGAAAATCAAACCAAACCAAACAAAAACCCCCAGCAAATTTCCTGTCCTCAAACAACTTACTTTCTATTGAATATTTTTATACTTAAGCTACTGTTTTTCTAGCATACCACATGGTCAGCCTTTCCAATTTTGTAACTAAATCCTGATATGTCCTCTTGCATCCTTGACTCCCTAGTGCCTGAAGAGGCAGCTCTCAGTTCCCTAACAATATTGCTGTGTTTGTCCTTCCTTACCGAAGAAGACCATGCCATCAGAGAAATGATGACATGACTTGCACTTGACTTTGTTTTGAGTGAGGGAGGGCAGTGCAGGTCCCCAGCCTCACTTCTCCTCCAGAGCCATCTCTCCCTAACAATATGGAGTTGGTGAATAAGTTCTAGTACTCTCATGGATGAATCATTTTCCTCTAGATAGAGGTGGCCAGGGAAACTCTACATCTCTGAAGCCAACTTCATATTCTCTCTCTTCTTTCTAGATGAGGGGTTCTCAACCTAAGGTTTGAGGACTTGTTTTTAAAAAGTTTATAATTGCATTTCAATATAATTCAATTTCTTTGTAATCTTCTACATTTTATTTCATGCAATTAAAATCATTAATCTGAGTTCAAAGGTTTTACCAGATTGTCAAAGGGGTACAAGATACAAAAAATGTTAAGAACCTTTGCCAATTAGGCAGTGAAACTCTCCTCAAGTATTGCAGTGCTCAATGTTCTTCTGAAAAACACACTTCACACACCAAAAAAACAAAGCCATCCTATTGGTAGATGATGTAATGAGTGCAGACTTTCTACTGGTGGACAGAAAGCTTCTCTCACCTAACTGGACCATGCCTATTTTTTTTTTTTACTTTTATGAGGCAGCTAGGTGGTGGAGTGTATTGAGTTTTGAACCTGGAGTCAGGCTGAATTGAGTTCAAATTTGTCCTCTCTGTGCCTCAGTTTCCTTATCTGTAAAGTGGGGATGACAATATCCCCTACCTCCCAGGGTTGGTGTGAGGATCAAATGAGATAATATCTGTAAAATGATCTGCAAACTTCAAAGTGCCATAAAAATTCTACCTATTATTTCGTTAAAATATTATTCTGAGAAAGGATCCAGAGCCTTTACTAGACTGACAAAGGAGTCTATGACACAAAAAAGGTAAAGAGCCCTTTCTCTAGAGGAAGTGAAGGGAAAGCTCATCTCTCTTGTCCCTGCAAAATTAGAGATGGTGCCCGGCAGAATTCCTTCCCATATAAGAGTGAATCCCACCTTAGCCTTGCTGCTAGCATGGGCACCAGGGAGGTAGGAAGAAGCAGGATCAAGCCAGTTAGAAATGTCATCTTAGAAATCTAACACCCACCCTCACCCCCTGTGCCACAGACTGGTTCAGGCTCAGTCTTCAAATAACATTTGGGGGTGAATTTGCCAGCAGTACTACTTCCATGCTAGAGGGCTTCTTTCAAAGTATTCTCATTTCAGAGAATTCACTATAATTATTTAGCATTTATGTTGCTCCTTGTAAACTATCCTGCATACATAAGCTTTAAAAAGTTTTTTCTTATTAGTTATTTGTCACAACAGCCTTCGGAGGGAAGTTACTGGCGTTATATCACAAAGGAACTAGGGAAAATGGTTCAATCTGCTTTAAAGTCCTAGCTCGGAGGATTATTATTAGTAGCAGCTCATGTTTCATGCTCCAGTGGTTTAGTGGAGAAAGGATATAGCTAGTTGCCACTGTATTATGGGTCATGTTGGACAAGGTAAGGACAATCATCACTGCACAACTTTGCTCTGATTTTTCAGACCTAACGCCCACAGTGAGGATGCACCGAGACCTAGGGCAGTGGAAGGGCCCTGAAAAGGTCTTGGGTCTCCTCTGCTCCTTGTTATTTTAAAGGTGGCTTATATTTCAGAAACTAAAGAGACAGTAATTATGTCCCTTGACCTCCAAGCCCTTTACAGACATTATCTCATTAAACCTCACTGATTCTCAGTGCCGAACTCATTGTAGACCATTAAAAGAAACAGGGGTGGAGTCAAGCACAGAAGCCAGGTCTCCGAATTCCCAGTCTGGTGTCCATCTTACAGCAGTCAAAATTACAAATAATATTATCATCTCTATTTTACTTACAAGTGTAGGAAGCCTGAGACTTGCAGGCCAAAATATAAAAATCTTAGTCTCCCTGTGTAAGTAAACTGAAATTCAAAGAAATTAGGGGACTTGCTCATAGTGCCATGGCTTGTAAGAAGAGGAATGTAGATTGGTACGCAATTCATTCCAAGTCAATAAACATTTATAAAGTACTTATTTCATACCCAAAACAATGCTAGATGATGGGAATATACAACCAAAATATGGCCATGAACTATAAGTGAAATATCTACAAGTTAATGCAAAGTGATCTGGGGGTGAGGGAGTGGGAAGGCTGCCTAGGAACTGTCAAATTTGCTGCTTTGAAAGAAGGTAGGGATATTCAGAGGTGGAGGTGAGGAGAAAGTCAATTCATGGTATGGAGGACATTCTATGCAAGAATATCTAGTCACATTCCCCAGTCTGCTCCTGGAATTAAGGGCTCCATTAGGTGAACTTTTGGTTTGAGAAGTGACTCCTTTTTATATCTGTCTTTGCAACCATAGGCCTAGGCCAGTGTTTTGCATATAGTAGGTTGCTTAATAAATGTCTGTTGAATTTAATTCTTGAATTTTCCCTGACTCTGGGTATTTCCTTTCTTACTGGATTTTTTTTTTGGATAGGAAAACTAGGCCAATTCTAGTGGGTGGGGAGAAGAATGAGCAAAGGGAAAACAAGAGGACAATTTTCATAGCAGCAAAATGTTGCCTGAAAATTGCTTAAGAATAGACAGCACAATTTTTATGTAAAATTAGAAATACAAGTGGCATTCTGCTAAGTCATTTTTTACTCCTCAATCTGAGTCCTAGGAAAATCCAAGTTTAGATCAATCTTTTTAAACATAGATCACAAGGAATGAAATCTCACGAAAGTGCAGGTTCTTTTCTAGAAGATGAATGGAATGGAATCGGTCACCTCATCTGGGTGGAAAGTTTCCACATGGACGCCTAATCCTGGCTGACTGAAATGTCACTATAGGTACCCTCAGGAACATTTAACATTTTTGTTCCTCGTCCCTCTTGTTCTAGGTCTGGGGCTGGCTATTTCTGGAGTTAGGAAGACCTGAGTTGTAATCCTGACTCAGATACTTATAAGTGGGAGTCACTTAACCCTTTTTGCCTCAATTTCCTCATCTGTAAAAGGGTGGAGAAGGAAATGGCTAGCCACTTCAGTATCTTTGCCAAGAAAACCCCAAATGGGGTCACGAAGAGTCAGATGAGACTAAACAACAACAAAATTTCTTGTTAGATTGTAAGCTTCTTAAGTATAGGGACTATCTTTGACCTCCTTTTGCATCCCTAGCACTTGGTCCAGTGCCTGGTATGTAGTAGGTCCTTAATAAATGTTTGTTTATTGACTGTCTGAATGTGAAGTGTGGCTTGGATAGGCACTTGTCCTCAGCTGAACAGAGTCTACAGAAAGAAGCAACATCACTGTGTACTACAGTGTGTTGTACAGTGAAAAACAGGTAAAGGAACAGAAAAACATCAGCAAATGTTTCTCTTGTCTTTTTAATCAGCTCTCTTACATGCGTACAGATATTAGAAAGTTGAAGTTTAATTTAATTTTGGAAACCTGGTGAAGATGGAAATTTACTTAACTAAACCTGGCAGTGAATGCAATACAAATAGCTGTTGTTTGTCATTTCTTTAAAGCTGCGGCCTTCATGAAATCATAATTCCTTTGTGACTTGCCTACAAATGATAGGGTTGTTATTTCATAAAGAAATTCACAGGATGGAATAGTGTTATTACCATACACTGGACAACTCAGGATATGGCTGTAATACAATGGAACAAGTGTCAGGTCTAGAGTCAAAGGAGCTGAGTTGTCATTCCACTTGTGATGTGTTTTTACTTGTTTGACCTTAGGCTAGTAACATTTAAACTCTCTGACCTTCAGTTTCCTCATCTGTAAAATGTGGATTGGGTGGTCTCTGAGGTCTCATCCAGACCTGAAATTCTATGATATTAGGAGAAGATCACACCAACAACTTGGCAAATATGGCAAAAGATAAGAAAACTCGATGTTGGAGGGGCTGTAGGAAGACAGAAGCAAAAATTTACTATTGGTTGAATGATTTGATCTAAGTATTTTGGAAAAAAATTTTGAATAGTGGAAGAACAGTTACTGAATACCTTCCAACCCACTGATCCCAACCCTTGGTTTATACCTTCAGGAGGTTAAAACAGCAAAAAAGTGCCCACAAATGTTTAAAAGGTCCATAGAATCATCACGTGTGATAAAAAGTGCTGGAAACAAAAGATGTCCCCAACTCTAATCAACGAATGACTGAACAGATGATAGTGTGTGAATTTTATGGAATACTGTTTGCCATAAGGAAAGACAGATGTGAAAAATTTAGAGTAACATGAGAAAACCGGTATGAAGTGAAACAAATTGAAGAAAGAAGAATCAAAGAAACAACACAAACATGGTTACAGCATCAAAATTAAAGTATGCACTCTCCCTTTTCATTAATAATTGGCAAACTACAAAAGTGGAAACTGACATGTACCATCAATTGGGAACATGCTATTATGCATTTCTGCTTAACTGTTTTCAAGCAATGTACTTTGTATGGGTTGTATGTGGGGGGTTATTTGAACGTTTGTCAGGAACTGTCTGTTGTATCAAAAGAAAAATGTAACAACTAAAAAAAGGAAGAGGAAAAAAGGCTATATTCAGTACAGTAGACATGTCACTCATGTGATAGGGCTAACATCTCTGTTACTGATAAAAAAACAAATAAGGTGTTTGCACATTTAAGGTAAAATGGCTTGGATCTATGTTATATTTGAATCTGAATAATAAATTTTTATTTTATTTTAGCCTTGAGGAATATAGCTTCTTCTTTTTCTGTACACCTGAACAGATTTCTCCGTTTCATCCTCAATGAATGCAAAGACGCGCATCCTAACATTGTTTTAAATGTCAGACTTATGGCAAAATTAATCTACCCTCATGTTTACCCTCTCAGATGACCTGGCTTTGATCCTTCCTTCTCTATGAAATAGCAATGGATTTGGAGTCAGGGGACCTGGATTTCAATCCGTGATTTATTATTTATGTAACCTTAAAAACATTACTTCACCTCTTTTGGCTTTAGTTTCTTCATCTGTAAAACAAGATCACCACTATGGTGCCATTCCAGCTCTAAATCAAACATTCTATAACCTTTTTTTTATTCCATTTGTCCAACCAGTCACTAAGACCTGTCCAATTTTTCCAACAAAATCTCTCTTACATCCATTCTTAACTTCCATTTATTTCTGCCAATACTTTAGTCTCCTCATGGTCTCATAACTTTTTTTCTTTGCTTTTAATGTTAAGTCAAGAGAACTTGCATTTATCAAACACCTATTATATGCCAAGCTCTGTATTAATTGCTGGGGATATAAAGAAAGGCAAACCACAATCAACACAAAAACATACAAAAACATCTCCTGAGTCTTAAGGAACACATAGTCTAAAGGTGGAGACAACATACAAACGACCATGTGCAAACAAGACATATACAGGATCACTTGGAGCAAATCTCAAAGGGAAGTCACTAAGGTTAAGAAAACCTGGGAAAAACTTTTTGTAGAGGTGAGACTTTAGCTGAAACTTGAAGGAATCTAGGGAAATAAAAAGGCATAAATGATGAGGGAGAGAGTTCTAGGTTATGAAAAAGCAGATGGAGTATCATGTGCAAGGGACAGCTAGGAGACTAGTGTCACCAGGTTTAAGAGTGGGCTGGATATAAGATGTGAGAAGAGAGTTAAGGGTGGAAGGATACTAGATTATGAAGGGCTTTAAAAGTCACAAAGGATTCTATATATCTGATTCTGGAGACATGGTCGGACTTGTACTTTAGGAAGATCAATGTGATGATTGAGTGGAAGAAGATAGGAGTGGGAAAGAGATTTAAGGCAGGGCGATCAACCAGTAGATCTATTGCAATAGTCTAGGCATGAGGTGATGGGGGCCTGCCTTAGAGTGGTGGCAGTGTCAGAGAAGCGAAGGAGACATATATGAGAGATTTATAAAAATAGACACAGTGGGACTTGGCAAGTAATTGACTTTAGGGGGCTGAGAGAGAATGAGGTGTCCAGGATGGCACCAAGTTGTGAGTCAGAGTAACTGGAAGTATGGTGGTAGCTTTTAACAGTCATAGGGAAGTTAGGAAAAAGGCAAGGTTTGAGGGAAAAGATAATGAATTAAACTGTCTATATAATGAGTTTAAGAGCTAAATCTATATGGGATATTCACTTTGAGATGTCCAATAAGTACTTGCAACTTTGAGAATAGGAATCAGGAGAGAGGTTAGGGTTGGACAAATAGAACTGAGAATCATCTGCATGGTGATGATAATTGATGAGATCAATCAAGCAAAAAGAGAGGGAGAAGGGAAGAGGTACTAAAATAGCTTTGAGGGACATCTACAGTTAATGGGCATGACTTGGATAAGGATCCAGTAAAGGACACTGAGAATAAGTGGTCACACAGGTAGAAGGAGAACCAGGAACCAAGAGTGTCACAAAACCAAGAGAGAAGAGGGTATCAAGAGGAAGACAGTGATCAACAATGACAAAGACTTTGGGTGATTATTACAGACTGATCAAAAAGATACCACCAAAGCACAGGTCTGACCATGCTACTCTCTGATTCGTGAAGTTCCAGTTGTTACTGATTTCCACTGAGATCAAATGCAGTTCCACCCCTTCACAATTTATCTTTCTAGACAGTAGTATATATACTGCTCCCTTCCACCCTGCATTCTATGGTCCAGTTAAATAAGACCATCTTTTCTGTCCCTCACAAAACATTCTCCTTTTAGTTTCTATGCCTCTGAATTGACTGTGCCTCATACCTTCAATATACTCCCCCCTTATTATTTATGTCTCTTAGAGTCCTTACCTTTTTTCAAAGCTCAGCTCAAGTACTACACTTTGCTCTTTGTATGATTTCTTTTCTGATCCTCCCATCAACTAGTCATTCTTCCCCTCAACCATCCCTCCCCCAAGAAATTTTCCTTGCATTTATTTTGTATATTTTTATATTATACCCATCATACACTTACTTTTGCATCTCTCCCCTCCTCTCCCCAATAAAGTGAGATCCTTGAGGGCCAGAAGTATGTCTGTCTGTCACTCTCTCTTTTTACTTTGTGCATTGATTTATTGATTGGTTGTTTACAGCATAAAACAAGGGTCAGTGATTTGATCGCCATAGGAACCAATTTACTTTGAACAGAAAAAAAGATTCCACTCCACAACCATGGATCAGATCTAGCCAAATCCTGGTCTGTTATTCTGTGGATGAGTTTAAGATTCTAGGGGGCTTACTATGAATCTGTCACTGGATCAATTTGATGATTGAGTGGAAGAAGATAGAAGTGGGAGGTAAATCTGATTTTGTCTTTTCATCCTAGTGTCTAGAATAGTAGTAGTTGCTTAAACAAAAATTTGCTAAATTGGACTGAATTCAACACATTCTATTGCAAGATCAGTTTAGTTGTATTCATGCACAGAGGAAGAATGGTGCTCTTATTGCTGGTAATTAGGGACATTTTTATGCAAATAATATTGACATTATAGCTCACTAAATAGTTTGCTATTCTTGACAGGGACTGGATACTTTTCATTCCACAGAAAGCAAAACATCCTACCTAAAAGCCAGAATGCCTAAAGCTACACAACCCTCTCATTTCTTCACCTTCTTCTAATACCTTAGCTTTATAGTCAGTCAAAATCTGGCCCCCATCACAATGCTGGTCTATGGATTATAAATCTGACTCAACCTGAATTCCACCCTTGAGGCACACACCCTCACTGCTTCCTGCAGCACCTGGATTTTCCCTGGAAGACTCTGACCCAACTGGTGTGGATGCAGCCCTACTTAGCTCTCAAGAGCTGATAACATCACAACTGTAGGTATTTGGGCTATAAGCCACCAATAAATGCATGGCAAAATACATGCATTGCCCACAGGAGAAATGAAGTAATCTAAATTTGAGAATGATTCCAAGACTTTCAAAATCAGTAAATACCAGGGAGATGGCAGACTCTACTGAAAAGAATCCTGGACTAGAAGACTGGGTTCTAGTTTTGGCTTTATTGTTTAATAGCTACATAACTGGGCAATTTATTGAACTTCAATGATAGGTAATTTTATCATCTACAAATTAGGGGTACTGCTATCTTGTATTGTTCAAAAGCTAGTGGTGAGGGTCAAATGAAATTAGGTATGCAAAATGCTTAAAGAACTTAAAAAATGCACAAATATAATAATACTATTATTATTCTTGATAGGAAGACATGAATATCAATTGAGTCTTTTGCAAGAGACTCATTCCAATTCTCAATAAGAAACATGAACATGGATTCTTAGCAGGATGGAAAAGTTGAGTTTTTTAGATCATTCTTTAAAATCATTCTTTTGACCACATCAAATTCTTCCTCGTAATACAAAAGTAATAATGTGCATAGGAATGGACTCAAACATTTATCCACTTTATCTTATAATAAAACCTATGTGAGATTGGGCTTTAGACAGAAAAGCGGACCAATGGTCAAGAAATCTGAATTCTATTGCTAAGTCATACACAGTGAGGACTTTAGGAAGTCATTTAGTCTCTTTGTGTATTTTTTTCTCTCTTCCACAGAGTAGGATGTTCGATTTTTCAATGAAGAATATTTTTTGTCCCTAAAAATCAGCAAACCAGACAACCAGAGAACATGTGACTTGAGGAGAATAAACAGTGAAGGAAAAGCATGGAAGAAGGATCTGACTTTTTCTGTGTAGCAGAAGAGATCAAAACTAGGAGCAATAAGTAGAAGAGAATCAGATTTTGGTTCCATGTTTGGATGCCTCTATGATGCCAATGGGGCAACCAGGTGTCACAGTGGATAGAGCACTGGACCTGGGATCAGGAAGACCTGAGTTCAAATCTAGCCTAAGACACTTACTAGCTGGGCAAGTCATTAACCCCTGTTTATCTCAGTTTCCTTATCTGTCAAATGAGCTGGAGAAGGAAATGGTAAACCACTCCAATATCTTTACCAAAAATCCCAAATGGAGTCATGAAGAATCAGACATAACTGAAAACAGCTGAACAACATGATTTTATTGATGTGAATACACCCTTCAACAGCACAAATTACAATCCTGCTGTACCTTTTCTTAGCGCTTTCCCTCTGACAATATCTTCAAATTATTCTGTCTCTGTCTTATTTGTACATTGTCCTTTGTAAGAATCTCCTCCTTTAGATTAAACTCCTTGAGAGCAGTGTGCTTAATACATGCTTGATGACTCCAGTTTTTGTAACCTTCATCCATGTCTTTCTATCAAACCTCAACCCCAAATGCCTAGGCTTTTCTATAGATCTATTGATATTAGGTGTACACTAACAAAACATGGAGCTGTCCCTTGTTTTTCTCTCATTCTTGCTACATGACTAGTCTGCCTTTCTTGTAAGCATACATTTGGCTCAATACAAAGAAAAAAACAATCCCTAACTAGGAGTCGTCCAAATATGCGGTTCATTTGTGGTCATTGGAAGTATTCAAATAGAGGCTCAATTACCATCTGTCAGGGTTGTTGTGGTGGGGATCCATGCATGGGATGGAGGGGAAGTTGAACTAAATAATCTCTAACTTTCCTTCCAACTCTAATATTCTGGAAATGCTAAAAATTTTACAACAAGGACACAAAATATAGGCATTAAACCAAAGTGTAACTCCAAAAATGAGACATTCTTCATCCATGAAACTGGGATAACACCACCTACTATAATTATTTCGCAGGACTGTTGTGAGAATTAGATAAGATTCTGTGTATAAAAGTAGACTCTAAATGTAAGTTTTAGTTATTTAAATTTCACAAATAAAAAAAGTCTATGAGCAATCTGAGTGACATTCTTGCACACATACACACATATACAAATAATCACCACCCCATGAAATTCACTCATCAGCTTATGGGGACAGAAATAATCCCCAGGCACTGAGACTTTTGAGAACAAGTCACCAGAAATGGGGAATATTACCCTTTTTGATTATTAAAATCAAAAGATTCTACTCTTGTCAGAAATAGATTGCTCTTGGAAGAGGTGTGAATTTCTCAAATTCTGTAAACTTGCTGACCTCAGCATGAAATGTTTAAGTTCTTTGGTGCAGCTCACTGTTGAGAAAACAGTATTTCTGGAACTTGACAACACTTTGGGTTTAAATTTGCTTCCATCAATCTTTATGTGATGACATGATTATTGGTTATCTATGAAACTTCCTCACCTGGAGCTACATGAAAGGATAGTGAGAAGTAAAGACAGAATTTGATGAAATCACCTGATGGATTTATGAAGCATCTTTTCTTCTCCTGAATACTTATGGGAGATATTAAAATCACCTTTATACGAGATGATTTTTTAAAAACAGAAACCTAAAATTATTTGAACAGACTTGCTCTACTCATTTTCCTTCCAACAGTCTCTGAATAGTCTAAAGTTAATACTACTGAATGATCATGCCCAAGGGTCTTTCTCATGGGAGAGAATTGGGCCTGAAAAAACTGTGGAAGAAACAGATAAGTGATTTCAAAGGATGTCACCAAACAATTTTCAAAAGAAGAAATGCAAGCTATCAATGACAACATAAAAAGGTTGACCGGAATCACAGAATAAATGGAAATTAAAACAACTCTGAGGTTTTACCTCCTATCTCTCAGAGTGACAAAGATAATAGATGAAGACAGTAGGTCCTGGATGGATTGAGGGAAGACAGAAATGCAAATATACTATTGAAAGATCAGTGAATTGATCCAGGAAAATTCTTGGACCAATTTCCAAGTGTTCAGGAAAGTCATTTGGAATTATTCACCAAAAGCCACATTCATAAGTTCTTATCCTTTGATACACTGCTCCCTTTACTGAATATATGTTCTAAGAAGGTCAAAGATAATCAGTCAACAAGTAATTATTTAGCACCTTCTAGGTGACAGTGATAACAGTTGACAATGAGGACACAAAGACAAAAACAAAATAGCCCTTGCCCTGAAGGTGTTCATATTCTTTTAAAATGTTCTTTCTTTTTTAAAAAAAAATCATGCTTAAATAACAAACATGAACTTTTAATACATAGAGAAAAACAAAACAAGGAAATATATATGAAACTGAACTGCTTTGTCCCCCACACAACACACAGATTTTTTTGGGTATAACTCAAATTTAGTGTGATAACTGCTAGACTGCCCTGCTTATTTGTTTCCCCTTCAGAAAGTCCTCTTGCTCTCCTCTGTTAAGAAACTTAAATTCTAAGGGGGAAGGCAGAAAGAATGGCTTTATACGTACCAAAATATTCACAGAAACACTTTTTTGTAGTAACAAAAAAATTGTAAACCAATTGTAAATTAGTTCCTATTGACTGGAGAATGATTAGTAAATTTTGGTATATGATCTAATGGAATATGATTGTGTCGTAAGAAACAATGAATATGACCCCAGTCTACTCAGAAGATAGAACACGAGAAATTCAGAGCAACGTGAGATGACTTGTATGGAGTGATCCAAAACAAAGGAAAAATAACGAGGCAGCATATAGCAGTGGATAGTGAGCTAGCCTTGAAGTCAAGAAGACCTTTGGTTCAAACTGTCGCTAACACAACTAGCTGTTGAAATCCACTTAACCTCTCAGTCATCTAAGCAAATTTCTAAGACTGTGAGTTGTACAGAAGGAGCTTATTTTTCTTGGTAGGGGGGACTTTCCTTCCCTGGTGGTGGTCTATATAAAAGAAATCTCAGGTTGAGCCCCTATGCCTCTTCCTGCAACAATGTAAGCATAGACTAAAGACATAGACATAGACTAAAAGGCAGCTTCCTGTAATGTTCAATCCTGATCTTAGAGAGAGGTGATGAAACATACTTCTTTTGGTAGGAAGGGGCATGGGGGTGGGGACTATGCTTTTAGATGGTAATATCTACCATCAGTGTTGGTCATTTCCCTTTTTGTTAATGGGGAGGGATGGGTTCACCATGGAAGGCAGGTAGATCGGGAAACGACGGTGCTGCAATAACAAAAGGCATCAATATGTTTTTATTTTTGATAAGAAGGGAACTATAGAAAATTCCTCTCTATAGGTTTCCATAACTCATAGAGAGTGGGGCATTTATGCGAGTGAGAGGAAGGACACCTACTTTGGCTGTTCTTGGGCCCCATGATCCCCTTGGCTTCTGAAGAGAAAAATTGTTTTGTGAGAGCTTGTGGAAGCAACTATTTCCCAGGGGGAATTTGGGATGGGCTTAAGAAGGGGTAGTTTGTGCCCTTCTGGTCAGAAGACTCATCAAATTCAGTAATTATTAATTAGGAAAAGATTGGAATTATAGGCCCCAAAACTGTAGATTTTGAACTGGAAGGAATCTCAGAGGTCCTCTAGTCCAATTCCCAATTATTGTAGAGATGAGGAAACTGAGGTCTTGGAAGGATAAATGTCTTGACCAGTTTCATATATAGTAAGGATCAGAGGAATGATTTGAACCCAGATTCTTTGACTCTAGAGCAGAGGTTCTTAGCATGGGGTACATTTCATGGGTTTTTTGTGAACTCAAATGGGAAGAAAACTACAACTTTATTTCAACAGCTGGTTTTCTTTGTAATCCTATATATTTTATTTATTTAAAAATGGGGTCCAGGACAAAACAAAGGTTTAGAACTCCTGCTTAGAGTCAGTGTTCTCTTCGTTAATGGGCTAAAGCCTTTTTGGAGTCAGTTGATAAGAAGTTAAGCTTACTAGTCCAAACAACAAATTAAGGGATTCAGATGAATTCTTAGGGGCCTAATTGCTCCTACTAGATTATGGGCTAGCACAGCCTCTGGGCCATCCACACAGCAACAAAGAACACATGCTTTCACTCCGGAGGGTTTCAGTAGCCCAAGATTTCAGGTGAATGGCTCCGTTGGGCCTTCGGGGGGTGTGGAATCATCAGGAGATGAAAGTGGAAGGAGTAACTGACCTTCCTTTACCCTTCCACTATTACTGTAATTACTGTGGCATTTGATAAATATGGTGCTTTTCCTGTGGAGCACTCAAATCACTTTCATATGCATTATTTAATTTACTCATCCAGATTTTTCACTAAGAACAACAACTACAGCAAAAAATTCTGATGTGGCTGATAGCTAAAAAGAATTCAGTTTAAAAACTCAGTGAAATTTATCATCCCAAAATTCCAACCATATACCTCTCCATCCCCAAACTTTTGGGTGCTGTTTCCTTTTAAATGGACCACTTAAGGTTGCTGTGAAGAGAGTGAGAGCCCCTTACTCCACTGGGAGAGACTCTTGAGCTCAGAGATAATAATAGTTAATAGCTAACATTTACATAGTGTTGACTCTATGTCAGGCACCATGCCAAATGCGTTAGGATTATTATCTCATCTGATCATCACAACAACCTTGGGAGGGCAATGATACTATTACCTCCATTTTACAGATGAGGGAAAATGAGGCAAACAGAGGTTGAATGACTTGCTCAGGGTCACACATTCAATCTAAGTAACACAAATATTAAATCTGACCCTTTAACATTACAGGTCCCAACCAGATGAATGGTGGATAATGAACTAATCCAGGCAGAAAGCCGGGGACCATTCACTTGTTAAGGATAATAATCTAGTCAGGCAAGGCAGCCTTTTCCTTTGGCTGGTATCAAACAAGACTTGACTCTTATAGTACAAAGATTCGGGTTCAGCATTTGCAGTTAAATCCTGTTTCACTATGAACTGAGATTCTTCCTTATACAATCCCACAATCTGCTTCCTTTGCTCCTTATTCAAATAATAAGCTGGAGAATTCATAATTTTGTTGACGGAAGATGAAAAAATAAAAACCCCAATTAGGTCCCCTATAATTATGTTCTGTGGTTTGAGTAGGGCTGGCCATATATTAGTCCTCTTCTTCCCTTACTGATTGGCCATCCCACTCTCCACAGAGACTATTCCAAACTTTTAAAAATAATCCCTTGAGCTTTCCATGATTTTCCTTCAGCTAAGGAACTCAGACTTCATTGAAAAAATTTGGACTATGTGCCCATGGGTCCCTCTTCTTCTATTCTCCTTTTCTCATTTTATTCAGATATCTTTCTCCATGATCTTTTTCATTCCTGTCTTCCATGAAGTGGTATCACTTCTCCTACCAAGGCAAAGCCTTTCATGCACACACACATACACACACGTACATATATACACACTCTTGATCTTATCCCATTTACTCCAGCAGATTTGCTTCTACTACCATTCCTATTCTCTCCAATCTTCAATCTCTATCTACTAGCTCCTTCTCTGATGCCTGCAAGTATCCCATAGCTGTCTGACCCTTAAAAAAATCTCCCTTAATCCAAAGATTCCCACTTGCTATCATACTAGATGTCTCTTCTCTTCTCAGCTAAACTTATTGAGAGCTGTCTGCACAAGGAGCCACCAATTCATCTCTTCTCATCCCATCTAAATCCTCTGCATTCTGCATTCTGCACTTATTATTCAAGAGAAACTGCTCTCTCCAAAGTTACCAACGATAATCATAATTGTCAAAATAATGGCCAGTTCTCCATCTAATCCTTTTTGATTTCGCTGCAACCTTTAACACCATTGATCATGCTCTCTTGGACACTCTTATTTCTAGGATTTAATAATACTGCTCTCTTCTGGTTCTTCTTCTAATTGTCTGACCACACCTCATTATCCTCTGCTAGAGATTTAATTAAGTCATGCCCACTAACTATGAGTGCCCACAAGGGTCAGTCCTGGGTCCTCTTCTCCTTCTATATTACCTTGCTTGGTAATCGCATTAACTCTTGGAGGTTCCACTACAATTTCTACACAGATGACTCCCAGATCCATATATCCATCCCTACTCTCTCTACTGAGCTTCAGTCATATATCATCCTCATCTTAAAACTGATGTCTTGCAGGAGTCTCAAACTTAACACACCCATAACTCATTATCTTTTCCCTCAAATCTTTCATTTCTCCAACTTTTCTATTACTGTCAATGGTACAATCATCTTTTCAGTCATCTAACTTTCTAGTTGTCACTTTTGACTTCTCATTATCATTCCCCTGACATATGGAACATGTTGCTAAATATTGCTATTTCTTTCTTTATAGTAACCCTAGCATGTGTTCCAGTGTCTCAACTCACATAACCACTATCTAATAGGAGCTGTCATCATCTCTTGCCTAGACTACTGAAGTGGTCTCCTTAACTCCAGTCTCGCCCTACTTTAAGCTAGCTTCCACTCAGCAACCAGAGTAATTTTTCTGAAGTGCAAGTGTGGTCATGTCTTTCACACCTCTTCCCTCCCAATAAATTTTAATGGCTCCTTGTCATCTCCAGATTCAAATATGAAACCCTCTGCTTAACACTGAAAGCCCTCTATAACCTTGTTCCTTCCTTCCTTTCTAATCTTCTGATATTTTACACTCACTTTTTCAAAATCCAGATTCATTCATTGACCCATTTGATTTTCCTCACATTTGACATTCTATCTCCTGAGGCAGGGACTTTGAATTGGCTCTCCTCAATGCCTGGAATACTCTTCTTCCCTGGCTTCCTTTAAGACTCAGTTCAGAAGATTCTGAGATGTCAAACTGGGTCAGAAAACTTTAGGCTTTCCAAATTTCCTCCACAAAAAAAAGACAGAGCATCATCTCAAAGTGAATGTAAAGCAGCAGGAATAAACAAAAGTTGGGGCAAAGCAGTTGTCCTCCCAGGACAATTTGAGAAGACCCCAGGAAAGACTCAAGCTCCAGGGCTGGAGGTTTGGCCTGATTGAAGTGTGAACTCCTCTAGGCTGACTCTGTGGATTGGAGGCTGCCTCAGTCTTGGGAAGTTTCACCTCAGGGACAGAGTGGGGGTCTGAGTAGGAGAAGATTCAAGGCACTTCCACTGTTGAGGGTGGCCAAGCACAGCTGTGCTGACCAAACACAATCCTAGGCTGTGGCTGCAGAGGAGAGGGTGAGTGTGACAGCAGTGGGGTAGGACCCTGCTGTCTGTGGGCACCTGCAAAAAAGCAGAGTCCAGGGTTTCAGGTTGAGGGTAGAGAACACAATTAAAGTTTGCAGTCAGCAGAGGGACCACAGGGAACAAGAGCATGTGTGGGACAGCCCTGGTCCTGGCTTAGAGGTGGAGAGGGGTATCCAAGGTTGGGCCCTGGGACAGAGCTCAGAAAATAACAGTAAGAAAGATCTGAGGCTTGGGAAACACTCCCCAGGCCTTGAGACTAGAACTTGATTATACTAATAGCTCCTAAAAACAAAATAAAAATGAGAAAACAAAGGAGAAAGAACCCAGCCATAGATAGGTACTTTTGGAATAAAGAAGATCTGGGTTCATATTCAGAGGAACACAGTGGAGCTAAAAAAAAAAAAAAAAGCCATTCCTTTTTCTATGAGAAATATCAAATGGTCCCAAGCACAAAAAGAGTTCTTAGAAGAACTTTAAAAAGACTTTAAAAATAAAGAAAAGAGAGATCAATAAAAAAGTTAGGAAAAAAAATAAAAGCAGTCCAAGAAAATCCAGAAAATTATGAAAAGAAAGTCAACCAACTGGAAACAGATAATCAAAAACTTAAGGAAGAAAATAATTCCTTGAATACTAGGGCAAAGGGAAGCTAATGATATTATAAGACACCAAGAAATTAATGAAACAAAATCAAAAGAATGAAAAAATAGAAGAGAATGTAAAACCTCATCAGAAAAACAACTGATTTGTAGAGACAATATAAGAATAGTCAGACTACCTGAAAGCTACAATAAAGAAATAATCTTGATACAATATAACAAGAAATTATTAAACAAAATTGCCCTGAGGTTCTAGAACAAGAAGGCAAAGCAAAAATGGAAAAAAATCCACTGATTATCACATGAAAGAGATCCCTGGAGGAAAACTTACAGCAATATAACAGTCAAGTTTCAAAGCTCCCAGGTTAATGAGAAAATATTGCAAGCAACAAGAAAAAAACAATTTAAATATCATGGAGTCACACTAAGGATTATACAAGACTTAACAGCTATTACTTTGAAGGATTGTAGGTCTTGGAATAGTATATTTCATTAAGCAAAAGAGCTGATGTTATGACCAAGGGTAACTTACCCAGAAAAGTTAAATGTTAAAAGTTAAATGGAAAAAAAAGATATTTAATGAAGTGAAAGACTTTCAGGTTATTTGTGACAAATACAGCAGAACTAATGGAAAATCTGACATATAAAATCCAGGAGAAGTAGAAGGCAAACATTAAAGAACAATTACAAGGGATTCAGTAAGGTCAAACTATTTACTTCTTATAAGTGAAAATGTTATCAGTACTCTTATGACTATCATCATTTTTTACATAGTTAGAAAAAAAGGCTTGCGCTGAGCTGTGTATTAGGAGCGATTATAAAAAAACTGCACAGGGAGAGATAAAAAGGAGTAATTATCTCATATAAATGAGGCATGAAAGGAAGAACTGATATAGAAGAAACAAGTGGGGGGAAGCGGGTACTGCTAGAACCTTACTCTCATCGGGAATGGGTTAAAGAGGGAAAAACATACATATCTAGAGGAGTATAAAAGTCTTTAAATTTAGAAAGAAATAATAGTGTGAGGGAATGGGATATGGGAGGGACTTCTAGAAGTGTGTATAGATTAAGAATTAGGAGGAGGAGGGGAGAAGGGAGAAATACTTAGGAAGATAGGTAGATAAACTTGGAAGATGAGAGAAGAGGATAAGGGAGGAACTCTTAGAGGAGCGGGTAAATTAAGGAATAGGAGGACAAGGTAGCAGGTGGAAGTAAATTAGAGGAGTGAGGAGGGATAGGGTAAATAGGTGAGAAGGATACTGAGAAAAAATAGAATGGAGAGAAATACACAACTAAGTATAACTTAGAATGTGAATGGGATCAATTTACTCATAAAACAGATAACAGAATGGATTAAAAACTTGAATTCAGCAATATGTCACTTTCAGGAAACAATAAAAATAAGAATTATACACAGAGATAAAATAAAGGGCTGGAGTAGAGCTTATTATGTAAAAAAAAAGCATGAGTAGTAATCATTAATTTGGGCAAAGTTAACGCCAAAATATATTTAATTAAAAGAGAAAAACAGGGAAACTATATTGTGTCATCAATATTATTCAGTGCTATTTTAGACCATTTAAAAGAACTAGACAGTAACATACCTGAGGATATCTGTCAAAACAGATACAGGAGCTACATGAATATAAATATAAAGCCCTCTTTATACAAATAAAGTCAGATTTAAATAATTGGAAAAATATTCATTGTTCACAGGGGAGGCAAAGTCAATATATATTATAAAAACCCACAACTTTACCTAACTAATCTATTTGATCAATCCCCTCCCCACTCCTCCTCACAATTAAATTACTAAAAAAAAATTTTTTTTATTGAGTTACAAGAAATAATAATAAAATATACTGGAAGAACAAAAGGTCGAGAATGTGAAAGAATCTAAGGAAAAAAAATGTAAAGCAAGGAGATTCAGCCACACTGGACATTAAACTATATAAGGTGAGAGCACTATTGAAGTGTAAAATGTATAATTTTGATTATTTTAAATTAAAAATTTCTTGTATAAATAAAACCAATGTAACCAAGATTAGAAGGAAGGCAGAAAAATGGGAAATGATTATCATAGACAATGTCTCAGATAGGATATGATTGTGATGGAATACTTCTGTGATATAAGAAATGATGAGCTGGGTGATTTAGAAAAACATGGAAAGACCTGGACCTGTGAAGGATGATACTATCCACTTACAGAGAAAGAACTGACAAGCAGAATTAAGCATAATATGATCTTACACGTATTTATATGTATGTGTATATATATGCATGTATATGTTTATAGATACACGTGTATATATATATATATATATTTTCCCATTTAATTCACACTTTCTCAAGGCTGAGGTGGTGAGAAGGACAAAGGGGGAAAAATAAAAAGGTCACAGCAGGGAACACAGAAGGAAGGAAGCACAGAAAAGCTGGGTTCCTTTGAAAACAATGTATAGAATTTGTTACAAAGGTTTTCAAGGAATGAAAACTTATTGTTTTATACTGAATTCTCTCATGTTCTCCTGTGCATATGGAAATTTTCTTTTTTTTCTTTTCTCATTTTGCATTTAAGTTTAAAATGAAAATAAATTTAAAAAAAATAAATAAAAGTCTTAGTTCAAATCCTACCTTCTGCACGAAGCCACTGTCAATCTTTATCTAACTTCCACCCCCATATACTGTTAGTATCTTCCTTCTGATATTACATTCCATTTATTCAGTGTGTGTGTTTACACATGCATGCTCACATGAGCATGTGTGCACATGTGTGTTTCAGTTAGATTAACTCACTGGTATAAAGCAGCTTTGAGTTTCTGGCTCTTAGGCTTTCTGGATATGTCTATATGCATGTATAATCTATCTATACACACACACACACACACACATACACCCCACATATACCATATATCCACATTTACATGCATACATACATGTATGCATATATATGTATTACAAGGATTTATGTCTATATATCTATATGCATATACATGTGTGTGTATATACTTTTATGTATATATTTATATATACACATATATAGACATATCCAGAAAGCCTAGAAGCCAGATACACCCCCTCCGCCATGGTTAATTACATGTTGTCTTTCCCATTAAAATGTGACCTCTTTAAGGGCAGGAACAATCATTTTGCCTTTTTTATGGAATGGGGACTAGCCTATATGCAGAGAGCTTTGCCATGGCACATCTCTGCACATGGAAGAGCCTGAAAAGCCTGCTTCCAGGTGGGTCCTGGGATTCTGGTCTGTGAGCCACATGGTTAACAGAAGCCTTTTAGAGTATCTGGGAGGTGGGGATGGGTGGTGTCTTCCCAAAACTCTAGTATCTAGTGCCCTGACCATTCTCTCTTCAGCTGCTCTGCTCTTGTGTTGACAGCTTTGCAGATATCACTTGGTGACAGACAATGCTGTAAATCCACCGAGGCCAATATGTGGCCTCAATAAAATTTTAGGTAAAGATCCCGACCCTGTGAATTCCAAAAGTTCTAGAGATTGAGCCTCTGAGTATCACAGTATCCTGAGTGTGCAATCAGTCCAGCAACAATGAATCAAGGAATATGGAGTGACCTTTGGGAATGACCCTCAGGACCAGGTCTCACAATAGCTGGCACAAACCTTCATCTGGCAGTGTTGTCACATTTGGGAATGATCCTATTGGTGGAACCAATGCCATATAGAAATTGTGTCAAGACTGGGCTCAATTGCTTTGAGGACCGATGTTGGGTAGGAGTGATTGTTCCTCTAAAACTTTAGGAGAAATGTCATTATTTTTGCTCTAGCTATATTTTTGAAACTATATATTTTGTTTCTTGGTGAAAACTAATTGATGCTAAATAGTTTGATGGAATTTGGGCACTAGTCACTGGTAGGGAGAAAGAAGACCTTGTGGGTGCTTCAGCAGAAAGCATTAGAGAAGATAGACTCCCAAACCTCTCAGGACCCCAGGGATACTCTGAGGAGTAACACAGCTGGCCTATCTTTGGGAAAGTGAGCCAAGAAGTATTTATCACTACATTTGGATCTATCTCCCATGTTTAGCACAGTGTCTGGCAAATAGAAAACATTTAATAAAAGCTTATTGATGGCCTGATATTCCCTAGAGCCTAGGTCAGTAGCTTTAATGAAACTCATGCTCCTTAAAAAGATGCTCAACTAAATTCTCTAGCACAGCTATGTCCTGAGAACCTGCTTTTTATGCTTTCCATTGACTTAGAAAAAATATTTTCATGTTTGTGATGAACTTCTTAGAATGTTTTTAAATTAATAAAATAAAATATATAGGATTACAAAGGAAACAATGTTGAGATACAGTTGTCAATTTTTTTTAAATTGATGGAACCCCCATTTAAGAGCCCCATTATAAAGATTCAGACTGAATCTTTTTGTCATTGCTAACTAGTCTTGGGATGTGGTTGATAGCTAGTTGGCTCAGTGGCTAGAGTGCTGGGCCTGGAGTCAGGAAGACTCATCTTCCTGAGTTCAAATCTGGCCTCAGATACTTACTGTGTGACCCTGGGCAAGTCACAGAACCCTGTTTTCCCCAGTTCCTCATCTGTAAAATGAAGTGGAGAAGGAAATAGCAAACCACTCCAGTATTTTTGCCCAGAAAACCCCAAATGGGGTCAAGAAGAGTGAGGCAAAACTGAAATGACTGAACAACAAAACAAGACATGGGATGTAGAAGCCTCGGAATGAAGACACATCTTTCTGAGATGTGCATTTTAAGACCTCTCTCTCTCTCTCTCTCTCTCTCTCTCTCTCTCTCTCTCTCTCTCTCTCTCTCTCTCTCTCTCTCTCCTCCTGTCTGTCTGTCTCTCAAGGCTCAGCCAAAACAGGCTGGAGTATAAAGGAGGGGAAAAAGAAATAAGCAGCTAGTTTCGATTCAGTCATTCTTGGAACTGAATTATTTCCAAGAGAATTAAATACAAAGGGTGTTGGCTCTTTGTGTGTCACCAGCCCATGCTGGAAGAGGTCCATGTTGCTGGAATGGTTTGTGTGGTGGGATCATAGGCATTGGCAGGTCTAACCTAAGGAAAATGTCCTGGCACAACTATACTTTAGACACAATGGTGAAGGTCTGCCACTAAGAACCTGAGGCTTGATTTGCAAATGTTAATAACAGAAAGAAATGGAGCAGTGTTTTAATCTCCTGTGCACTGTAGCTTGGCTGCGTGTATGTTCCACATTAGAGAGCAATGTCCATTTTTTTTCTTTCCTAGAGAATCATATTTTCCTTACTTCGAAATTAGTAGAATTCAGGGAAGGCTTAAAGTATGTCTTTAGTCCTATTTTTTTAAACACCCCTATAAACTGCTTCTAGGACTTGGCAGCTATTATTAAATTTAATGTGGTTGAATGCCTTAAATAGCTTCTCTGATGAAAAATTTAATTTCTAGAAAATACAGAATTTTCTTCGGTTAAAACTCCAATTTTTCAGCTTTTACACCCAATGCTGCAGTTATTCACAGTGAGAGCCTGCGGAAGGCTTCTGGGGAGGAGCTGAATTTCACAGATTTCTGCCAGATCTAAACTACCAGTTCAACTACACCCAGTTCTTTATACTTTCCTGTTCAAGCCCTCTCCTGGGTCACCATTCTCTACTGGAGATTAACTGTCCCCTTTCTCAGTATTCCTGCACTGAAATGGTGTAAACTATCTCTTCTGCCATTCCCCTTAACCAGTACTGCTCAGGTGCCAGAATTCTGGGTTATGACTGCATGAAAGGGATTCGTGATTTAAACTGAGCAAAGGCCACAAGCTAATGTAAGTTTTAGTCTCAATGTATTTCACAATGGAGATCTGAACACTCTGAAGGAGAATGAAGCAAAATTCTCTTGGAAGCCTCCAATAAAGAAAAGAAACAGTTCAGGACTGAGATGAGTTGGCCTACACTTCCAGGAATCATCACACAGTAGCTGCGCACCTTTAGCCAGTTTCCAGTATGTGTTAATCATTTGCCTTTGCTCTGAGATGACTTAAAATGAAAGGCACCATGTCTTTCAGTATAAGTCAAACAACAGTGAATTAAATGTAGTCATTCTCTCACGAATCTGGTTTCTTCCATTGGCATACACACATGTACATATGTGTATACACACATATGTGTATATACACACACATACATATACATATGTATATACATAGATTCATACATACACATGTGTAATCAGGTCTCCTCTATGCTAACAAAATAATAACTCTTCACAGGTTATATTTTCAAGTCCATGTTAGGTATTTCTATATGGTCCATGAACATCTCATGTTCAACATGTCTAAATTTGAACTCAACATTTCTCTAAAACTTACTCTTCCCCCCAGTTTTTCTAATTTTTTTTGATAGAACCATTATTCTCCTACTCACCCAAGCTCTTTCTTTTCATTTAGCCTCAAAATCTGATTGTCAAAACCTGTCAATTGTATTTCTGAAGTCTCACTTTTAATAAATCCATCCCTACTCTCTACTTCCATTGCAAACACTCTAGATGAAGTCTTCCTGTTTTTAATTCATCTTTCACCTCACTAATAATCTTCCTAGTGATATGTTCTCATGATAACACTCAAAAAGTTTCAGTGGCTCCTCACTGCCTATCAAAGTATAAACTCTTGTTCCTGGAATTCAAACACTACATAATGTCAGAATCACAGAATCTCAAAGTTGGAAGGGACCTTGGAGGCCCTCCAGTCCAATTCATACCTGAACAAGAAGACCTTTGGCAATTATTATAAGGATAAAAGTTATTCTCAGTTTGATGAACTCCATGAAGGTGAACCCATTTTCTCCTAATGAAGTCCATTTTAGTCTCAGATAGCTCTGATGTTAGGACCTGTTTCTTTTCAGCAAGACTTTTCAATATAATAAGCTGAATTTGGAATTGGTTCAATGAGTAGTCATTAATGGATTGATGTCAACTTGGAGGGAAATCTCCAGTAGAGTAGCCTAAGTATCTGTGCTCAGCCTTCAGTTGTTTAATTTAATTAGCAGTGGCTTGGATGAAAGCACATTTATCAAACTGGATGATGATGTGAAAATGGGAGTTGCACAGGATTGGCAGCCATGGATAGGTATTGGTATCATTGGAGGGAACTTTCAAATTGATGAGATGAGATCCAAAATAATCTCTATAGGTTGAATGATGGGTGTTATGAAATAAGATATAATCTAATGAATGGAATAGTAGAATGTAAGCCCCATGAGGGCAGAGATTATTTTGAATTTTATCATCATAGTCTTCATATTACCAGCACCAAGAACGGTGCCTTGCGTATAGCGGGAAATTAAGTGCTTGTTGAATTGGACAAATGTCAAGTTTTACATTTGATATCAAAGAATCAAGTTCAAAATTATACAATGAGAGAGCCATGGCTAAGCAATACCAACTATGAATAAAAATCTAGAGATTTTATTGTTATAAGGTCAAGATAGAAATCAACAGGTAACACAGAAATAAAAAAAAATCTAATATGATCCTTTGCTTCATTAAGAGAGGCACACTTTTTAGGAGGAGTGTGGTAATCAAGGTGTGCTGGAGCCATCTTACAAAGTATAGGAAGAGCCAATTATTAATTTTCAGGGTGAGCATTTACACCTTGGAAATTGGCAAATACTACAAATAAGGGCTGGATTTTTTGTTTCGTTGATTGTCCTGAAACTCTAGATTTAAGAAAATGATGGTGAAATGTTAATTATTATAGTTAAAAGTGTACTACAGATCCTCTCTCCCCCATCTTGGGGCTGGTTGTTATACATTTAACCCGCATAACCCTGGCATCAAAAAATTGGATGATAAGTTGTTGGGTTTGTTGTGGAAGGGATTTTTTTTCAGTTGTGGGTTAAATTACATGGTCACTGAGGTCTGTTCCATTCCTGAAATCCTATTATTGTGTGAAAAACTTTATAAAATGTTTTCCTTCTAGTTAACAAAAAAGGATTTTAGAGCTTTTTTCTACGTAGTGGTGTATCTCTGCTACTTAAAAGGACTTAAAAAATTTTAATTTTTTGTGACTTTCCAGTTCTATGTAATTGAATAATATCTAAATTGTAAAGCTGTATTCTCTTTTAAGTAATAAGACAGTATTAGCCAAATAAAGTTTAGATTACACAGCTATTCTTAGTAAATACGTAATACGCAGTCCAGTCTTACTTTAAACCTGGTTGTCCCAAATCTGTATGAAAAATGTCATCTGGACAACTATAGGTTTTTAACTTTTTTTAAAAGATAAAAGAAGAATCACAAAATTTCTATCAGGCAATCAAAAGTGAATCTCATTTCAAAGTTCCTCCTTAGCAGCAGGAACTGAAATAACTTCTTAAGTCTTTGGGACATCAGAGTGAAACTCATTCCATGATCAGTTGTTGGGATCACATCTGAACAGTGAAATAGGAGAACTCTCCATCCCTACCCCAACACACTAGCTTTTATAGGCAGCATAATAATATCTCACTTACATAACAGGTAAATAAGACTTTCCTGTCTGTTTACATCCTTAGATGTTCTCACCAGCTTTGCAATTGGGCTGTCTGTCTATCTCTTAATAGTGAGATTCTTTTGAATATCTTTCTTCTGGAAAGTATTCAAATGCCTTTCCTACTTGGTGCAGAGAAATACTGCTCACTTCAACATTTCAATGTATTTTCCTTACTACTCCCACACTACTACACTATTTATTTTTATTAAAATATTTAAGCAAAAAAGCCCCACTGAGAAGAAACATCTCATTTATGTGGGTGTCCTACGGCCAACCAGGCGAGTCGGCAGCAATGTACATTCCCATCATTATGGCGATTATACAATGCATTATTAAACACGGCAGTGCCTGGCTCAACTCTCTAAATAATAAGAATTAAGTACAGCACAAAGAGTGGCACTTTCCTTACACCATGAAAGAGCAGCATTCAACAACAAGGCTCTCCAGCTAAATTACAAAGTACTAAGCCTAAATTTAGGATGGGGCAATTCTGAAACGGCTGATTACGGGATCTAAGATTATGGGTGTTCTCAGAGAACTGTTACTGATGAAATAAATGTAAAATGGTGGATTATTACATATGTAACTGTGGGAGATGCTTTGCCTAGGCTGCCTTTTTTCCCCGCCTAGTTGACTGGAGATACCCATGTACACTGAATTGAAAGATAGGTTTTGGAAAGAGTGTTGCAGGATTTATCTATGAAAGGTAAATGGACAATATTGATCTTCTGGTGATGCAATTTGAGGACAGCCAGGTGGCACAGTGGATAGAGTGCCTGACATGAAGTCAGAAGACTTATCTTCATGAGTTCAAATCCTGCCTCAGACACTTACAAGCTATATGACCCTGGGCAAATCACTAAACGCTGTTTCCGTCAGCATTTTTTGAGGCCTCCTTTAGCAAGCTGCTGACTTGTTTTTCAGGATTTTCTTGCATCACCCTCATTTCTCTTCCAAATTTTTCCTCTACTTCTCTTACTTGATTTTCAAAATTCTTTTTGAGTTCTTCCATGACCTGGGACTGATTCATATTTTTCTTGGAGGCTTTGGATGCAGGAGGTTCGATTTTGTTGTCTTCTTCTGGTTGCATCCCTTGATTTTCCTCATCACACTGATGTAAGAAACTATCTTATCATTGAGAAAGTAAGAGTTTATAATCTGGTTTTTTTCTCCCATTTGCTCATCTTCTCAGTCAATCACTTGCCTTTCAAGCTCTTTAAGTGGAGGGCTACAGAAGCAGTTGCAGCTTCAGCAGTGTCTGCCACCACCCTGGGGCCAAGGCAGCCCTGAGGCTGGGAAGGAAAAAGCTCCCTTCTCAGTCAGGTGAGAGACCCTTCCCACTGACTTTCTAAGCTGCTTTTGGCATTTGTGGGTATGAGAATTCTAGTAACCACTGCAGCTGCCAACAATTCAGTCCCCTAAAGCCTGCTCCAAATCTGTCCATGCTGGTATGGCCCATGCCAAACTGTGCTCTGCTCCCAGCCCATTGCAAGAGACCCTTCCTGTTGACCTATCAGATTGTCTTGGGCTGGAAATTTTTATTTCAGTCTGTCATTTTGTGGCTTATGCTGCTCTAGAATTTGTTTAAAGTCATTTTCATAGATTTTTTTGAGGGGTTTGGGGGGAGAGCTCAAGCAGGTCCCTGCTTCTACTCAACTATCTTGGCTCCATCCCCACCCCCACTACTTAACCCAGTTTGCACATCTGTAAAATGGGCTGGAGAAGGAAATTCCAAACCACTCCAGTATCTTTGTCAAGAAATCTCCAAATGAGATTACAGTCAAATACAACTGAACATAACTGAACAACAAAATGATGCAATTGGTATAGGACTGAATGGAAAGAATACATGGCTTTCCATTAGGAGAAAACGAGGTGTTTTTTGAGAGGGAAAGAGAAAAACAAAAATAAAGTCTGATGATTAAAATAAAATAAAAACTCCAAACCAGAGATAGTTAAAGCAGCAGATTCTGCTTGAGCCCTAGGCAAGCTTAGTTTAGGCCCATGTTTTGGGCTTACTGACCCATGATGGAATGGGAGGCTGCCAGTCATCACAGTGATACTTTCAGAATTTTCAAATGATCATCAAACTGAAGGTCTACAGAGCCATTATGCTGACTTCAATGTTGTATGCCTGTCAAAGCTGGTGCCAAGGTACCAGTGCCATGCCAGGAAATTGAATCACTTTCATTTGAATTGTCTTAGGAAAATTCTGAAGATCACCTGGCAGAATAAGGCACCAGATACTGAGGTCTTTACTCAAACTAAACTGCCAAGCATTCAAACTCTGCTTCAGAGAAAGCAACTCCGATGGGCTTTGTTTGAATGCAAAATGCTTGCCAAAAATATTGTTTTATGGAGAACTCACACAGGGCAAGTGTTCACAGTCAGAAGAAGTAGTACAAGGACACTCTCAAGGTCTCTCTCAAGAACTTTGGCATTGATTGTGTGACATGGGAGTCACTGGCACAGGACTGCTCAGCATGGCATGCCCACATCAGAGAAGATGCTGCGCTGCTTAACAAAGCAGAATTGAAATAGCTCAAAGGAAATGCAGGATATACAAATTTACAGTAGCCACCCCAAATGTTCACATGGACTATTTGTACCCAACCAGCAGTAGAGCATTCTGAGCTTGTATTCATCTGATCAGCCACAGTCAGACACATTAAAAGTTGACTCTTGCATAGTGATGTCATTTTGGTCCTTGTTGACAACAAAGGACAATAACCAACCAACCAAACCAATTAACTTTCAGAAGTTTACCTTTGCAACTTCCACCCATGGAACACTTTGTGAGTCACAGAATAACACAGTCTTAGTGGAATTAAAGTTGAGAGTCATGGAAGGGCACTAGAGAGGTACATGATGAGCATGATTAATCTATAGCACATTAACAACCACACATTATACAAAAGAACCGACATAAAGTATGTCATCAGAGATGAATGTCTAGAGAAGGTGAGCTGATGATGTGATATGCATGAGGAATAAATGATGGACAGCCTATGTGCTTCACTGTTATGAATGTATGATATTCTATTTGCTGTCTTTAAATAACTAGGTGGCACTGTGAATAGTACTGCAGTTCTACACTGTGAAATGAACAAGAAACAGGATCATAAGTCAGCAGAAACTATATGGTTCTGATCCTGGGAGAAGCAGGGTCAGTTCCAGGTTTCTAACCCAGTCTGAAGACTGCAAAGGAATGACCAGGTCAGGAATCTCAGACCAAAAGGAAACCTCTATTTCTGTCATTCTGAACTGGCAGAGTCTTTCAGTTGTCTGATAGTGGTAGAATCCAGCACTAATCCACTGAAACTTTGCCCTGAGTCAGACCACTTTGTAGCCCTCAAAGCTTGTCATTCACCAGCCTGAGCTGTCCCTTGAGGTCCTAGAATAATTAGCAATCAATACCCCCCAAAAGTAGGAACAACCCAGAAACTTCTGCCAGAAAAATACAGAGCCCAGCTGTAAAACCAAGTCAAAGTCAGGAACTAGGCTGGAAAACTAAGCAAACAAAAATAGAATGCCATCATAAAAACTATTATGGGAATAGGGATACTCAAGACATAACCCCAGAAGAGAAATTCTTCAAAACAGCTACAAGCAAATTTTCAAAGAAAAATGTAGGTAGGGCACAAATTCAACTAGAATTCTTGAAAGGGAGGAAAATGGAGTTAAAAATAAAAGTAAAAATGTTTATGAATTAAACTAGAGAAGTAGAGTAAAAAATTAAAAGTGAGATCTATAAAAGAAGGAATTAAAAAAGGGAATTAACAGTTTAACATAACTAGTAAAAATCTTACCCAAGCAAGAAACTGTTTCAAAACTAGCATGGATCAAATAGAAGTTAGAAGATAACTCCATGATATAAGAAATATTAAAACAAAGTCAAAAATAGAAGAAAATGTAATATATTTCATCGCCAAAACAACTAACCTGGAATCCAGACTAAAGAGAAACAATTTAAGAATCACCTGAAAGCCATAAACAAAAAATAAAAGTCTAGACATTGGATTTAAAAAAAAATTATAAAAGAAAACTATTCAAATTTCTTAGAACCAGAATGCAAAATGGAAACAGAAAGAATCCACTAGTTGACTCCTGAAAGAAACCCCAAAATGAAAACTCCTAGGAACATAATAGATAAAATTTAGAGTTTCCAAGTCAAGGAAAAATACTGCAAATAGCTAGAAAGAAAGAATTTAAGTAAAAAGGAGCCAGAATATCACACACACACACACACACACACACACACAATTTAGCAGATATCACTATTAAGTAATGGAGTGCTTGGAATACAATATTCCTGGAAGGCAAAGGATAAAGGTTTACAACCAAGAATAATTTAACCTGAAAAAACTAAGTGTAGTCCTGTAGGTGTGTGTGTGTGTGTGTGTGTGTGTGTGTGTGTGTGTGTGTGTGTGTATAAAATGAATCTTTAATAAAACAAAGACCTTCTGAACATTCCTGATGAAAAGACCAAAGTTGCAGAGAAACTTTAAAGTGTGAACATAGGACTCAAAAGAAATACAAAAAGTAAACATAAATGAACTATCATAAGGAAATACTATAAAGATAAGCTGTTTACATTCTAATATGGAGATATGAGACATGTCTCCTTAGAACTTTATTATTTATCAGGGGTTATAGAGGGATTAGATTAGACATATGTCCTGATAGTAGTGCTACTATATTTCATTTGATCTTAAAAGAAGACTGAGAAGGGAGGGAAAGAACAATATACTTGTTTGGTTAGGGGAGGAGGAAGGGATAAGAAAGATGGAGAAAATAATCTCAAGTAACTGAGGTAAATAACTAGCTATCTACACAAGCAAGGAGCAATGATGGGGGGGGGGGAGTAATTAATACTTTCACCTGAACTGATCAAAGGAGAGAAAAATACACGTACAAACAGTTGGGTACAGAAATATATTTCATTTAACATGGAAATAACAGGGAAAGGGGAGAAAAGAGAGAGAAAGAATAAAAGAAAGGGACAAAAAAGGGAATAAGAAGATTAAAGTAGATTAAAGGAGTAGTCCTAAGTAAAAAACCCTCTAGTTAAGGAGTTTTTTTTTCAAGCATAAAATTTTTAAGCATTTTTAAGTATATAAATATTTAACAGTCCTTTTGGTGGTGGCAAAGAGCTGGAAAATGAAGGGGTACCCACCAATTGGGGAATGGCTGAATACTTTAATATAGTAAATAAGTGTGATGGAAGGCTATTGTTTGGTAAGAAATGATGAACAGGATGGTTTTCAAAGAAATCTGGGAAGACTTTTATGAACTTATATAGAGTAAGGTGAGAAGAATTAAGAGAATAGCTAATATAGTGACAACAATATAGAAAAGACAAACAATTTTGAAGGAGCTGGGAATTCTGATCAATGTAATGACCAACTCCAGGGGACTCATATCTAAACATGCTATCCGCCTCCTGAAAGAAGTGATACTCTCAAGAGTAAGACATATATTTTCAGACATGGCCAATGCAAGAATTTGTTTTACTTGACTACTCATGTTTATAAGAGATGCTTTGTTTTCTTTCTTTCTTAATTGGTGTGGTGGTGGTAGAGAGTGATGAGAGAGAGAGAGAAGGCAGACAATTTTTCTTAGAAAATAAAATTTTATGGTTGAAGTATGTGAAAAAGCAGTTTTCAGACAAAGAAATCAAAGCTATCTATAGGAATATAAAAATGCTCTAAAACACTATGGATCAGAGAATGCACATTAAAAGATCTCTTAAGAACCACCTCACACCTATCAGATTGGCTAATATGACAAAAAAGAAAAATGATGGATGTTGGAGGAGATGTGGGAAAACTGGGATACCAATGCACTGTTGGTAGAGTTCTGAACTGATCCAACCATTCTGGAGAACAATTTGGAACTATGCCCAAAGGGCTATAAACTGCATACCCTTTGTCTCAGCAATACCACTGCTAGGACCTTTTTGTACAGAAATTTTTATAGCAACTCTTTTTGTGGTCGCTAAGAATTGGAAATCAAAGGGATGCCTATCAACTGGGGAATGGCTAAATAAGCTGTGGTATATGAATGTGATGAAATATTATTGTGCTATAAGACATGACAAGCAGGCTGATTTCAGAAAACCTGGAAAGACTTACATGAACTGATGCAAAGTGAAGTGAACAGAACCAGGAGAGCATTGTACACAGTAATTGCTATATAGTTTGATAAAGAACTGAGAATGACTTAGCTATTTTCAGCAACATAATGGTCCAAGACAATCTCAAAGGACTAATGAAGAAGCATACTATCTGCCTCCACAGAAAGAACTGATATTGTTTGAATACAGACTGAAATGTTATTTTTTACTTTCTTCCATTCTATTTCTTTTATTCAAGTCTTCTTCCAAAAAAAAGGACTAACATGGAAACGGTTTACATGATTGCACATGTATACCCTATATTTGATTGCTTGTTGTCCCAGGGAGGGTGCAGGGATAAAATCTGGAACTCAAAACATTTTTTAAAACTTGAAAATTGTTTTAATATGTAATTGGAGGAAAAAATATATTTTAAAAAATAAAATTTTATTAAAAAACAAATTTTCCTTGGAATTTAGAATATATGCCATAGATAAAACTAGTATGTTTCTTGGCTTTTGTGATGTACAAAGAGTACTGGCTCGCCTTGGAACTGGGACCAAAAGACCTGGATTTCAGTTTGGGCTTTAATTACTTTTTATCTTTGGCATGCTGCTTAAACTTCTCTGAATTTCTGTTTTTTTCATCTCTAAAATGAGAAAAAATATTACTGACACTAATCTACTTCTTAGGTTTGTTATAAGTAAAGTGTTCTGTTAACCTCAACACACTATTTAAATATTAATCATTCAGATTCTTTAGGAGCTAATTGTCACCCAGTCCACATATGACCATAGGATTTAGAGATAAACTTGTTAATTTTATAGAAGGCAAACTGAGGCCTAAAGGCTTTCTCATCACGGGAAGGTAGTGCTTTAATCAGTAAAGGCATGAGTTGTGTTTTGAACCTAGGTCTCCTGACTCTCTAAATTTAGTGCTCTGTCCACTATACCATTTTGTCTCTCATGAGAAATCCTGCTGAGGATATAGAATTGGACATATAAAAAAGACTACATTGCTTTATTTTGTAGAATGGGAAACAGGTGCTGGAGTACTGAGTTGTTGACCTCAAGTTCTATGTTTTAGCCATAAAACTCATAATTACTTTACTTGGGGATGATAAAATTTCCACAGTTCACTCACCATCTCTTTGAAATATGGATGTTTTAAGTATGAAGTGTAAACTCTGCTCAACAGGAATAAGAAAAATGGGCCATTTATGAGGTTGGTATGCTTGCTTACAGTAGACAGCTCATTCAAGGTTGACCCGCACTTGACTGGCGATGCTGAAGGACGCCTCAAGTTCCAGAAACTCTAGCCAGAGACAGACCTAACTCTTCTCTCCTTGTCAACTAAATGCCAATAAGCAAGACGTAATTAAATTGAACAATGAGCTCATCATTACCCAATAGCTCTTCCTTTGCCAGGAGCCAATAGGTGGGCAGCACTGTCCATTAAAAAAACAGCTCCTTGACCCTCCTCACTCATTTATTCTTTTGTTGGCAAAAATTCATTCAATTTACAGTCTTCTCAAATGGGACTTATTTTTCAGAGGTCAAGGTAAACTCCCAACTTCTAAGGAAGTCTTTGAACTGGAGTATGGATAGGAATTTTCCTCTTACTGCTGCCTATGAAGACACTGTGAAGTTTCTTGCTTTGTGATATGGCAATGTTTTCAGGTCCTGCTCTCTCCATCACCTGAATTCAGGTTTTTAAAGAATGAGTCATTTGAGTAGGCTCATCTGGAAATCCGTAATTCATCAGCAATCAGCACATTCAGAATCAGATTCATTAGGGAAACTTGTTTCTCACAACGGAGTTCAAAGAGACAAATCAACACCTCCCCACAGGACACTTCCTACTTCTCTGGATAGAGGTTGTTTACACCATTTTTCATGGAGTGTGAAAACACAAAGGAGACATTCGGTACCTGTGCTTTATGGGAACGATCACGTTGTCATGGTAAGCACCTGACTTTTTCTTTTCCTCCTTCTGAATTTTCTAGAAACTGACATTGGGTGACACAGACTGAAAGAGTAAAGTAACTTTCATAACTGGTAGCCATAAGACTTAGGATTTAAAACTACCTCAATTCTCAACTAGCAGAGTATTTTTTAGCATCTGATTTCACAAAGGCAGTGTGGTATGCTGCAAAGAATACTGGCTTTGAAGTTAAATTTTGAGGTTCACATTCTAACTCTAAAACTAACTGTCTGTGTGATCTTGGGTAAATCACTTAACCTCCTTAAGGCTCAATTCCCTCATTTATAGAAGGAGAGATATGGAGGAGGTAGTCTTTTTCAAGACACTTTTAGCTCTAGAATTGTGTTTTTTAAAGATCACAGGTGATAGATTTCCATCTAATCAGACTCCCCCATTTTAAAAATAAGGGAGCTGAGGCCCAGGAAGCTTGTAACTGGCCTAAATTCACCTATGTAATAAACGACAGAGTTGGAATGTGAATACATATCCTCTGCCATCACTCTACTGCATCATGTAGCCTCACTTTTAAATGCTAAGGTTCTATGTTATGGTTTACATAGTAACTGCGTAAAAAGAGATTCTGAAGTCTTAGGATTTTGAAATAGAAGGGACTGTTATTCTAGGTAAGATGGGCATGTGAAAGGTACCAAAGAGTCAAAGTCTCTCACTTTTACTTTAGCAATGATCTAAAAAGATCACCAGTTGAACAATGACTAAGAAATTCATATAGAAATTTTAATAAGCAGGACTGAACAAAAAGATACCCAGAAGCTACAGACACTAGAAGAGGGATCTTGCCAAAGAAGTCAGTGTGAATGTAGGAAAACAGGTCAGAGGTCTTCAGCCAGTCTCCTGGAAACACTGATTGAGAAGAAAGGGATGCTTGTTGTCCTTCATTCTCAAAGAGGACCAAAACGACATTACTTGGTGATGTCTTTAGACTCATGTATCAGTTGGATTTAGGTGAGAGAGAGTTGTATGAAGTTGTTGGTCTCTCTTTTTCTTCCAGAGACGTTGAAGTCTATCAAAGACAAAAGTTAAAACTACTGGCAGTGGCTTGGGATGCAGTGGATTACTTTGGCATCTTCAGTGTTGAACCAAGCTCTAAGCATTCCACAACACCTGCTGTAGTCACCTTCATGGCCACTGAAACACAATGTTTTCATCCACCCATTTTACCAGGGGAAGTCTTCACATGCCCTCCCCCTGCTTCCCTGCCCCCTGAGCTCAAAGCCCCTATTGAGAGATTTAAGAAGTCTTGGTTATCCTCAAGGTTATCCCTCAGGAAGGAAAAATGATTGCCTAATGCCCTGATTAAGGGCAGGAAAGCACAGAGCTCTGACTGGGTACACTGAAGCCTATGAGTGCTCTCACTCCAGACATACCAAGGGAAATGAAAGACAATAGCAAGAACTCAGGAAAATAAGGTCAGGATGCAACAGCCCACCTCATCCAAGAATGTGGGGTTAGGAAGAGAACCTAGTCCTGAAACTAAATCCCAAATCAAGAACTGAAGCTAAAGATATGAAAAAACAGAAGGAGACAGAAGACACTATGAATTATATATCAGGAGTTAAGAATCATCCAAAAGGAAAACTCAGAAGGAGAGAATAAGATCATAATAAATAAAAGGAGAGCTTCAGATAAAAACATGTTTTAGCTACAAAATCTATAATAATACTTGGAAAAATTCAGCAAGATATTATAAGCAAAAGAAAAGCTATGATGAAAAGAGTTGAGAGGAGAATGAATACTTTAGAACAGAAGGTGATAAGCCTTGCCTAAGAATCAGACTCCCTGAAAAATTAGAATGGTCCAAGACAATTAATGACTGCATGAGACTACATAAAATATAAGAACAAAATCAAAGGATTGAAATAAAACAGAAGACAATTTAAGATATCTTCTTTTAAAATCATCTGACATGGAAAACAAGTCAGTGTATTAGAATTTTATTTTTCTTTTATTTTTTTATTACAATTTAATTGAGTGGGAAAGACATAAATAATAATTGAAAAAGTGAAATTAAAAAAGAAAAGAAGTTAGGAGTCTACGAATCACACTACTTTTAAACCATAACAAAAAAGAAAGCATGAATATTATATTTCAAGTAATTAAAAAGTAAAACAACTCAGCTCGTTTTGAACCGAAGGGCAAAATGAAAATAGAATCTAATGGTCACTGCCTGAAAAAGAAAAAGTCTTAGAAATGTCATAATGAAAATCCAGAGATTCAAGTTCAAAGAATAAATATTACAAGTCGTCAAGATCACAGAAGACTTAGTAGTACCATGATACAGGAAAAGGGAATTTAGAATACAATCTTTTAATAGGCAAAAGATAAAATCAAGAATAACTTGTCCTTAAAGCTAACAAAAAGGGGGAAAAATGGATCTTTAATGGGAGAGGGAACTTTCAACACTCCTGATAAAAAGACAAGAGCTGATCAGAACTTTAAAATGCAAACAAAGGCGTGAAGAGAAAACGAGACAGGAGAATCCATTTGAGCATGCCAAGGGGGATATGGATGATAAAGTGTTTAAATTTTAGCTAATTCATTTATATGTTCATCAGGAACCTAACCAATATCAAATAAAATGGACATTTCCACATACATAATGGAATAGAAAAAGAGAATTGTATAGGAAATTGCAGATCTCTGTCGCATACAGCTTACACATACACACACATAATCAATTCACATATAACATTTAAAATTATTCTGTTTATCTCTGATTCTAGCTTTCCTTTTGTTCTTTTCTATGCACTTAAAATGTTTCATTGACCATATTTTCTTCCTTTCTAGGGGAGCTACACTATCTCTAACTGCCTTTTTCCTTCCCTCTCCCCCAAAAGAAAAAACAAAACCCTTTTAATAAATATGCAAAGGCAAACAAAACAAATAAAACATGCCCTATATTGGCCATGTCCAAAAATGAATGTCTTATTTTACATCAAGATGTAATCTTGGTTATCTGGTAGGAGGTGGGTAGGAACTCACATTCTAACAGTGAGGAAGAAACAAGTGTCCCTTCAGAACCTTAATATTTTTAAGAGTCATAGAAGGAGTTATAAAAGACAAACAGATGGCTTGGAGATGTTGTGATTCTATTTTGATACTTAAGATATGAAAGCAAAGGGAAAGAAAAGGGAATATACTAGAGAAGAGAGAAGGAAGGGGAAAGAACTTTCTCACATAATTGGTGTGTGTGAGATGAAGAGTATATAAATATGGAAGAAGGAGTAGGGGGAGGGGAACAGGCATGAAATGAACCCCACTTTCTTATGAATAGGAAAAAGGAAGGCTGAACTCACACATACTTAAATACAAATAAACAGAATATGGTGTAGACATACATTAAACTTGAAAGGAAATAAGATCAAGACAGGGAGAGGGGACAGGGAATTTATAAAAGAGAGGATAGAGTCAATGAGGAATAAATCATAAATGAAATTATCTGCAGTGCAATATGGTAAATAGTGAAGAAAAAGAAAGTCCCTGTATTTGGGGGCTCAGTAAGGGGTAGAGAAGATAAAAAAGAGAGCTTCAAATTATAAAACACTATTGTAAAGTACATTTTTCTTTCACTTTTTTCTTCATAAAGAGGAAGGAAGGATTCAAAGATAGAGGAAAGCATAAGTGGATAGGATGGAGGAACACACACGATTGAAAATCACAATCATGAATGTTGAGGGGATGTCTTACCTATAAGACAGAAGAGCATAGCTGAATGGATAAGAATGTAGAATCCAATAATATGTTTATGAAAAACAGACATAAATATTCATAATTATAATAAGGGGCTGGAGCAAAATTTATAGTGCTTCAAGTGAACTTAAAGAAGCAGAGCTAGTAATAATGATTTCAGACAAAGTAACAAATATACATGATCAAAAGAGACAGAAAAATCACATTCTGCTTAAAGGCACCATAATTAATATAATTATAATAAGATATAAGAACCAAGTGACTAACAACTAAATACTTAAAGTATATATGTATATACATGCATTGTATACATATATACAATCTAAATCAAAAGGATAAAGAGAAATGGAATATCTCTCACAGTAAATAAAAGAATGAGAAAAGTGGTACTGGGGTATAATCTAAGAAACATGGCAGAATAATTTGAATCCAAGGCAAACCATCCAACATCATAGTAATATGAGTTCATGTTCCAGCCCCTGATGATGAAGAGACTAAAGTTGATCACTTCTATGAAGATCTACAACATCTTCTAGAAATAACACCTTTTTAAAATTCCAATTCTAAAGGACAATGATAAGGAATATTCAAATTACTGAACAATTGTGCTCATTTCACACTCCAGCAAGGTTATGCTTAAGATTCTGCAAGCTAGGCTTCAGGAATATGTCAACTGAGAATTACCAGAAGAGCAGTCTGGTTTTCAAAGAGGCAGAGGAACCAGAGACCAAATTGCCAGCATTTGCTATATTATGGGGAAAGCAAGGTAGTTCTAGAAAAATATCTACCTCTGCTTCATTGACTACACTAAAGCCTTTTGACTATGTTGATCATTAAAAAATGTTGCAGGTCCTCAAACAGATGGCAGTATCAGATCATCTTACTTGTCTCCTGAGGAACTCATTGGTTTAAGATTGGAAAAGAAGTATAAGACTGTATATTGTCACCTTATTTAACTTGTATGCAGAGCTCATCACGTGAAATGATAGCCTGGATAAAGCAAAAGCCAGAATTAAGATTTCTGGGAGAAATACAAACAATTTCAGATAAGTAGATGATATCACTCTGATGGCAGAAAAGTGAAGAGGAATTAAGAAGCCTCAAAGAGCACTGTGGGTGATAATAGTAGCTATGAAATTAAAAGATGGTTGTTCCTTGGAAGGAAAGCTATGACAAATCTGGACAGTAGACTAAGAAGTAGAGATATCACCTTGCCAACGAAGGCCCATATAGTCAAAGTTGTGGTGCTTCCAGTAGCAATGTATGGCTGTGAGAGTTGTACTATAAGAAAAGCTGAGCACTACAGAATTGACACTTCAGATTGTGGTACTGGAGAAGACTTTTGAGAGACACTTGGACAGCAAGGATATCAAATAAGTCAATACTTAAAAGAAATTGAGGGATTCCCCAATTGATAAATGATCAAAGGATATGAACAGGCAGTTTTCAGATGAAGAAAAGCTATATAATCAGATGAAAAAATGCTCTAAATCACTATTGATTAGAGAAATGAAAATCAAAACAACTCCTGAGGTACCATATCACACCTATAAGTTTGGCTAGTAATACAAAATAGGAAAATGATAAATTTGGGAGATGTGGGAAAATTAGAATACTAATGCATTGTTGGTAGAGCTGTGAACTGATCCAACCATTCTGGAGAGCAATTTGGAACTATGCCCAAAGGGCTAAAAAATGTGTATACCTTTTGATCTAGCAATGCCAGTTCTGGGTCTGTATCTTAAAGAGAACATACAAATGGGAAAAGGACTCATGTATACAAAAATATGTATAGCAGCTCTTTTTGGTTTGGCAAAGAATTGGAAATTGAGGGGGATGTCCATCAGTTGGGGAATGGCTAAACAAATTGTGGTATATGAATGCAATGGAATACTAGTGTGCTATAAGAAATGATGCGCAGGAAGACTTCAGAAAACCCTGGAAAGACTTGAATGAATGGATGCTGAGTAAAGTGAGCAGAACCAGGAGAACATTGTACACAGTAACAGCCATAATGTGTGATGACTAACTTTGACAGACATTTCTTCCAAACAAGGCAAGGATCCAAGCCCACTCTCAAGGATTCATAATAGAAAATGCTGTCCACATCCAGAAAAAGAGCTATAGAGTCTGAATGCATTCTCTTTTTCTTTTTTTTTTGTTTCTTCTTTCTTGTGGTTTCTGCAATTGGTTCTAATTCTTCTTTATAATATGATTAATATGAAAATAGCTTCAATATGAATATATATAGAGAGAGCCTCTATGAAATTACATGCCATCCTGGGGTGGGGGAACAGGAGAGATGGGGAGAAAATTTGGAACTCAAAATCTTATGGAAATGACTGTTGAAAATTAAAAACAAACAAACAAAATTGCAATTGATTCAGGCTATTCCCTGGAAGGTCAAATACTGAAGCTGAAGCTTAAATACTTTGGCTACATAATAAGAAGACCAAACTCATTGGGAAATATTGAAAGCAAAAAGAAAAGGGGATGGAAGAGGATGACATGGATGGACAATGTCATGGAAACAGCAAGCATGAACTTTGAGACATAGTGGAAGATAGAAGGGCCCAGAGTGCTATGGTTCATGGCATCACAAGAAGTTGAATGACTGAATGACTTAACAGCGACAACAAGATGCAAAATAGTAGGAGACCTCTATAACCTCATTTTTAGTCATTTCAGTTCTACGTGGTCTTCTGCCTTTAAATCCTTTGCCATCTTGTCATATTACTGCTCTTCTCTTGACAAACTTCAACTTTGGATTACTTCCATCATTAACCTCCTCTAGTTCTAATCATGAGCCACTGAATGAAGATGAAAGACGTCCTGCAACAGTGCTGACTATTTACATTCATTTACTAATCAGCTGGGCCTTCACTGAAGCAAATCATTCTTCTTCCCTAACTAATTCCCTATCTCACTTCCTACTGGAGTCGCTTCAAATCTTCTCTTTCCTCCTAAAACCACTCATCTTGGGACACTGCCTTTTGCTTTATTGAGAAATTAGAGGTCGTTCAATATGAGCTACCTGTTTCTCATTCTCTTCATCTCAAAATCCCTTGACATTACCTCTCAATCTCTTCTCTTTTCCCTATATGGACCTTCTCCTGGTTATCCCTCTACATGTGCACTTAATATCATCTTTTTTCCAGTGTCTCCAGCAGATGTCATTCTTCATCATTCTACTCTTTCAATTTTTCAGCCTCTCCCTATGTGTTGTCCCCACATTGGAATATAAGTTCATTGTAAGAATTATTTAATTCTTTGTATTTGTATCCCCAGTGTTTGCCACAACATGGGCACATAATAGAAATGTACTGATTTATTCCTTATTGCCTGACTTCAGTGTAACCCTTTCAGACCTAGAAAAATCTTACAACATGATAAACAGAAATGAAGTTAAGCACCTAAACAGAACAGCAGAAAACTAAGACATGATAGTCATCTTTGGAGACCCCTGAATGGAAATAGAAAATAGTATATGTTGTTATGCATGTGTGTGTATATGTGTGTGTATATACATATATATGTGTGTATACAGATATAATACAAGTACATTTAATATACATATAAACTATATATGTATATTACATCTGTTTTTTTGGTAAGGATTTTGTTTGTTTTTAAATAATGGATGAGTGGGGAGGAGAGAAGGCTAGTGATAAGAGTTGTCAAAAAAAGAGAAAGAAATGAGAATCACTGAAGTCTTTTTAAAAAAATGCATAACAGAAAATACAAGAAAGGCCAGAAGGAAACACAAACAAGCAAAATTCCAAACTGAAAATTAATAATGAATTCATTATAAATTTAAAGAGAAAAAAGCCAAATACAGAAGAGATTCACTATTTCATACACAATCCTCTTTTTCTGTTCTACTTTTAAGTACAGTGCATCTTATTTTTATTTTTATATTTGATGTTTTTATTTGATATTTGTTAAATACAGAATAAAAATAAGTAAATAAAAAGGACCTAAGAGGACATCTGGCCCCAGCCCCTCATTGGCCGATGAAGGCCCAGGATGTTAAGCCATTTGTTCAAGGTTACATAGTAGCACAGGTGAATTTTGAACTCTAGTATGATAACTCCAAATACTGCGCTCTTTCTATTACAGAATTTGCCTTGTTGTATCTCTCTCTCCCCTTTACGATTGTGGGTATGGCTGCAAGGTATAAGGCTGAGACTTAGTTATAACTAGTTTTCAATTAGTGTGTATTGGGTTACCTAACCTGTTTCAGTTCTTTCTCCCCGGCAACATGCCCCTCTCTCATTATCCTGCTCCTTAACACCGTCACCAGCCAACAGTACAGGTTAAAGAACATAAAATAAAGGTTTAATCATTTAATTTGCTGTTTTTGAATTGCCCTGATTTTAAAAAATATAGTCTGAAGCATGGAGACGAGTTGAAACTAATCACTAAAGTAATTTTAGAATGACAAGTGGATTTTAATGATCTCTCTTATCCTTGATGTATTTGTCTAGTTAATTGACAGACTATCTGTATTTTTTACCTTTAAACAAATGATATGATGTGATGTGATTGCCAAGGAGTCATTCAGGAATCCAGATGTGAGAACATGTAGGTTCTATTTCTGGCTCTGTTGTTCATGAACTTTGTGACCTTACACAGGTTCATTTCTCTGCCTCAGTTTCTTCAATAAGACAGGGATACCACCTGTCAAGTTTACCTCATAAGTTTGCTTTTCCATGCATTTTGAAATAGCAAGGGTAATAAAGAGCAGTGAGATTGTTTTATGTCATAACTTCTACAAAAAATAACAATTGGCTTTCCTTAATGCTCTGCTGAGGAGTCAGTGGTTAGTAATTACTCTGTGTTCTAAACTATTTGAAGGAAAGTTGAATTAGCTTTCTATCACTCCTTGGAGTGGGTGGGAGAAAAGGATATCACTCTTTTATTTGTATAATTGAAGAATTCAGTTTATCCTGATTATTAGTTCTTTCTCAGAAAAGAGCTGGTCCACAGTTTACTATACAGAGCTCTAGAAGTATGGAGGTGTGTGCTAGCTCTCATGAGCTGATGGTTAAAGCTTCAGTGTAAGCGTTTACACCTTGGAAATTGGCAAATGCTACTAATCAGGGATTTATTAATTGTTTTCTTGATTATTTAGATTTGAGAAAATTATGGAGACCATGTTAAAAATGCAGATGAATTTGAAAGTGCATCAAATATACATTTTTGAGAGCCAGTTGTTAAACATTTACCAGTACACTGATGGATATGGGGACATACACAAGCATCAAAAAAACCCAGCTATACTTTTGTAATTTTCCATTCCAAAACTTTTAACATAATCTTATAAATCTTCATATTTACAATTTTGTCTCAGAAGAAACCCCAGAAGATAACTAGTCCAATCTGTACTGAAGCAGGAATCCTCACTATAAAACCTCTGTCTCCTCTTGAACCCCTCCAGGGTTGAAGAATGTACCAGTACATTTTAAAGAAATTCTTCCTCATATTAAGTGGTAAACCCTTCCCCGTAATTTCCAACCCATTGTTCCTTGTTCTTTCCACCCTTTAGGCCACTCATTTCCTACTTTTTCAATCAATCCTTATTATGGTAAGCCTAGATGACTTTTTGTTTTATTTTATTTATTAAAGTCTGGCTTATTGTGTAATGGAAAGGCTTATCTTTCACAGAGCTAGTCTTTGAACTGAAGTAGTATAAAAAAAACCCTCTAAAACTAACACCCATATAAATGAGATTCTTGGTAAAAAGACAGGGTAAATGATTTATTGGGGCATTGTGTCCCTATTTTTTATAATGACCAAATAAATCTACCTGATTAGAAGCAAGGACCACACCTACAGGAGCCTTGTGCCATTTATTACTTTTAATAGAGAATGAAGAGGCAGGAGCTATTTACCACAGTGGTCAGAGGGATGGCCTTGGCATTAGAAACCCTTGGGTTCAGGCTCTACCTATAAGACATGCTAGTCATGTGACTTTAGGCAGTACACGAAATCTCTCAGTGCTTAGGTAACTAAGATTTTGTTACAGACAAGTTACAGATTTGCCAATAACTCCCCACACCAATTAAATCACAGGTCCAGTTCAAAACCAAAATACCAAACTACGTAAAAATAAAACAAAACAGTCTCCCCCACCAAAATCAGGGAATTCACAAGAGATATTTAAAAATGTCTTTACATTTTTCCATTTAGATCACTACTAATGCAATACCCACATTTTTTCAATCTTAGGATTTTGATATTTTTGGTGGGATAGAGCTTCAGGTAGCTCTCCTTTAAATGTCTTTCTTATAATTTTACATTACAGTGATATTCACATGGACAGACAACTTGGAATGAACTTTTGTTACTGTAAGCAGATCAAGTGAGATGGGATAGGATAGTCACGCCACCTTATTTATTAATGTTAATAACAATAATTGCAAGACAGAGAGTGGCATTAGAGAGAGAGAGCCAGCCTTGGAATCAGGAAAACCCACCTCTGACATATGATTAGCTGTGGTACCTAGGACAAATCATTTAACCTCCCAGTGTTCTAGGTAGTAGCTCTTTAAGATGAGGTGGTGCAGTGGATAGAGCACTACTGTAGGAACCAGGAGGACCTGAATTCAAATCTCACCTCAGATACTTGACACTCACTAGCTGTGTGACTTTGGGCAAGTCACTTAACCCTAATTGCCTCATCCTAGGTCATCTCCAGTCATCCTGATGAATATCCAGTCACTGGAGGAGAAGTGAGGCTGGTGATCTGCACAGCCCTCCCTCCCTCAAAACAAAGTCAAGTGCAAGCCATGTCATTATTTCTCTGATGGCATGGTCTTCTTTGGCAAGGAAGGATGAACACACACAATTTTCAGGGGATACCTAGATGGTGCAATGGATAGAGCCCTGGTCCTGGAGACAAGAAGAGTTCAAATGTGACCTCAGACGCATTTGTGCCCTGTGTGACCCTAGTCAAGCCACTTAACCCCAACTGCCTTAAAAAAACCCCAAAGATGATAAGTTACAGAATAGCCAGCAAGCTATGTGGGTAGAATAAGTTACCTCACATAGGATTCCCAGTGTCAATGAAATCACAGGGTCAGTGCCTGTTTTTCAGTCTATTGATAACAATTCCTAATAGTTACCCTTAGAATCATTGACCCTACATAGGAATCCCTTTCTCCTCTATAAGTCTCAGTTTCTTCATCTGCAAAATGGATATAATAATACTTGTATGTACTACTGATGGTATCTCGATGGTTAATTGTGAAAGCACTTTTTAAACTATAAAGCTATATAAGTATGAATTATTGACATTTTGAATAATGGAAGTGAGATTAAGTGTTGTATAGAAGACAGAGGAATCAGGGTGTCAGAGGGCTCTAAGTTCCACAGTTTCACTTGCTCATAGCACTTCCCCTGCTTTGCCTCTGCTAGACTCATTCTATCTCCAGAGGAGCTTTGGAGATACAATACTAAGTGTTTTGAAGGATGACTGATTACTAGATTTTTTCCCCCTGGTTGTCTAGCATTTGTGTGTGTTTTTATTATATATTTTTATTCCCCACCCCCTATTACATATTAAAACAATTCTTTAACATTTGTTTTTTAAAAATGTTTTGAGTTCCAAAGTCTATCCCTTCTTCTCTCTTTCCCCCTCCCTGGGATGGTAAGCAATCAGATATAGGTTACACATGTGGAATCATGTAAAACATTTCCACATTAGTCATTTTGTACAAGACTTGACCAGTTACTAGATTTACTCAGCTAATTGCTTACTGAGTCTTTAGAGTGTATTAGAAATTACAGGGGATATTCAAAAGACAGAGGGCTGCCTTCACCTTCGAAAGCCCCCTTCTGTCTGTAGCCTCCTTATGCTACCATAACCAATGACCTTTCTCCAGTGCAATTAAATCAGAGATCTGAGGGCTCTGGGAAGGCTCCATCACACCAACATTCTATTTAGAACCTTGGGACTGATTTATTTGACAACTTTTTGCATAGCCGATACTTCTGCCAATCTAAACTTTCTTAAATGAACAGATGGAATGAATGATCTTTTTAATAACTCACCCTGATATCATTCTGTAAGGTTTACAATCAATAAAGGAGAGGTGGTTGAGTGATGCTTTAATCTCTGTCATTCCAAAGTACTAGGTAAAATCCCCTTTCGCCTGTTTCCTTTCTCAGCACTTTCTTCTGAATCCAGTTTAGCCCTGTTCTTTCTTAGTCCCTATGTTTATTTGCTCTCCTCTTTCAATTGCCCTCTGGGACCTCTGCCCTATTCATTCAATCAATCAATCAATAAGTGTTTATTAAGTTTTACTATGTGTAATGTAGCATGGCATAATGGATAGAAAGCTAGCCTTGGAACCAGAACAACCAGGGTTCCTATCTTGACTGTGACACATACTAATTGACTGGTTGTGTGACCTGTGAGTGCTCCAGGAAAATCTTTAAGACTATACATTGTAGAGAAGGTACTAATTTGCCTTGGTAGAGGCAATTTCCATAAGTGGGAATTTCCTCTACAAATGAAATCATAGGTCCAGTCTCTGCCCCATCCTACATGACAAATATTGCACTACTATGGACATCATAAAAAGTCAAAATTGTGCCTGCCCTCAGATCACTTACATTCTAATGAGTAAGATTCTGTGGGGGGAAAATATGTATATACATACACACACATATATTATTTGCATATATATTTACATATGCAAAATACATGCAGAATAGATAAAAGGCCCCATTGCCTTTAATCTCCTTTTCTAATTCCATATTCTTCCTCTGGGTACTAAATGAAACTTGGCTTTCTACTGGGATAATACTAAATTTCTAGCTATCTTTGCTACTGCTGGCTTCTCCTTCTTTTATTTCTGATCTTGTTAATGATCTATTCCTTATTAGACCTTCAGGATTAGGGGGAGGAAATGGCATACTGCTTGTTCACCAAGGCCTCTTTCTAACCTTAACTCTACTACCATCACTTAACCATCTCACTTATATTGATTCTAAATCTTACAGGATGATATCTGGGGAAGTTTTTGTAATGGTCACTCAATCTTAGTCTAGCTAGATCTTTGCCATGTCAGCTCCCACTGCATTCTCCCACTTTCCCCAATGAGTACAGCACCTGACTTAGAGTCCGCCTTTCTATCCTAAATGCTACGTGTATTTCTGGTGATTTCTGTATTGATGCTGATCATCCTTCTAAAACCCTGCCGAGGCATTATTATTATTCCCCAGGATAATAAGCTCTTTGAGGACAAGGGCTGTATTGTTTTTCAAGTGCATATTCCCAAGGTCTATTAACATACCTCCTAGGTTTTGTTGAAATGAATTGAATGCAGGGAACTTCTTGGTTAATGAAACAGGATGTACTAACATATTTCTTTCTTTTAAAATATATTGAAAAGAACTAAAGAAAAGTATTCAAAATGAATCAACATCCTGGCTTTATTCTTGCTAAAGAGAGGACCCTTCCTAAAAGGGCTCAGCTCTGAGCCACCATGGCACAGAAGTTTGCCACTGACCTTGAGCCTGAGGACCTGAGTTGGGGTCTAAGGTCCTGGTTCTGCTGCTTTCTTACCTGTCTGACCCTTCTGAGCCTCAGTTCCTCATCCGTAAAATGAGGGGACGAGATTTGACAGCCTGTAAAGGCCACCATGACTCTAAATCTCTGATCCTCTGATTCCAATTAACTGTAAAACCCTTGGGTGACGACTTAATTTTTCTGAGTTTCTGTTTCCTCATCTGTAAAATGGGGTTGGTAAACCTTGCACTCCCTATGTATGCTGCAGAGTTAATTGGAAGGAAGTGCTTTGTAAATTGTAAAAGCTTATGTAAAGGGGAGCTATTATAATTTTTCTAATTGAGTAGATCCTGGTTAACAGAAAGGAAATGGAAGTAAGGGGAGGCTGTTTCAGGCGGAAGAGATGGGACAGTGGAAGGTGAAGAGGTGGGAGGGAGAGGATGGAACAGTAGGGTTTGGGAGGAAGTTAGTTTAGCTGGATCAGGAGGGAGCCTGGGAGCAGAGGGAGCTGCAGTGATGTTCCACCACTAGGCTTATGGATCACCAATGGACTATACATCATGACTTGTAACCGCTACCTGGCATGTGCTTTGGATATATTCCAAATATAGCAGACCTCTACATGATTCATTCTTTTTCCTTCACCAAGAGCTATTTGTCTAAGTTCCTACTAATAATACAGGAACAACAGAGAGTCATTTCCACAGGGAATGTTTCCACGACGGTTCTATTCTATTCTATTAGTCACATAAACGGTGACCTTGGGGGATGGGGAGGGACAGAGACCTTGGCCATTGTTTAAACCTACACTCCCCCTGCTTGCTTTGGCTTCTTTACCATCAGTGAAGTCTTGCCTTGGCCTTCTGAGAACACAGTGAAGGGAGTAAATAAAAGCCAATTAAAATAAGATCACAATGTACTAAAGGAGAAACCTGTAAACATCCTCCTAAAAATGCTGTGGTAACATATACACTTCTTAAAAAAATAAAGCAACTCATGAAAGTGATACTTGATTAAGGTAAATAAGATATTAAGTTGCCTTTATTTCTGAGTGGCTATTCTTGTTCAAGGACTATCAATGGAATGGACATGCTGCGAGGGGCAGCTGGGTGTTACACTAGATAGAGCATCGGCCCTGGAGTCAGGAGGACATGAGTTCAAATGTGACTTCAGACTCTTGACACCTACTACCTGTGTGACCCTGGGCAAGTCACTTAACCCTGGCTATCTTGCCAAAGGGGGGAAAAAAGGAGAATGGATGTGCTGCTGTCCCAATATGATGTGATCTGATAAATATTTATCTGTTTAAAATACTAAGCATAATATGGTAGCAACCCTGCTGGAAGAGGCTAGAAGATCTGAATTTTCAGTCCAGGTTCTACCACTAAGGTGATGCGATAGAAATATGGTCATTTCATTTCTCTGAGATTGTATCTCCTTATCTAAAAATGGAGATGTTGCTGACACAGTCAATCACATAGTGTTGTTGGGAGGATTAAATGAGATTTGTGGTTTAATTATTGGAAAGCAGTTGCTGCAGTAGAAACAGCCCAGATTTAGAAGGCAAGAAATGAGGAGATGCAGTTCCAATTAGCTGTGTGAACCGTTGGGCATCCCTTTTAGTCTCACTTTCCTTATCTATGACCACGTAGCACATGTACTGCTTTTGGCATTCAAGGCCTTCTGATTCCAACCTAAATTTCCAATCTTTTTTTTTTTTTTTTAATTTCCAGTCTCATATGTTACTCCCCTTTTACAGCTAAACTGGACTAAACTCCATTACCCATTCCAGTTCTGTCCTCTCATTTCTGCATTCTTTCCTCTTATATGCCAGAAACACTCTGCTCAGGCTAAAGCTTCCTTAGCACAACTCCATAAAACAAGCAGGCCATGGGGGTCTGAAATACCACATATGAGAAGCCTTATGGACCCTCAAATCCTCTTGGATCCAGGGACTGATTCTCCATAGCAGACATGCATCACTAGAGAGATATTACTCAATGAACACTTCCCACTGATCTATATGTGGAAATTCGCTCATTAGCAGACAGAGGTGCCAATCTACAAACAGACGGCCTTATTCACAGTCAGAGGGGGTGGGGCTTAAGGGCCATTAAAATGATTAGGGCTATTAGGTTAAACTCAACCATGCTGAATAAAAACCAGCCCCAATTAAGAACATGCTCTGTTGGCTTTCAAAATTCCATTCTCAGGGCCTGCATCTCTCATAAATACATTCTTATGGGCTAATTGCTTTGTTTATTCTACTTACTGTAAGTCAGAGACAACTTCACATCTGCACTGCTAACTGCCTTCATTTCAAGTGTATTCACACTCAGAGGAAGTTTGAAAGGCCTTCCCATTGTCTTCTCTACATGTCCAGGACCCATCAGGCTACAAAGGATTTTTTCCCAGCACAGACTAAAAGAATATTAAGGGGTAGAAGAGACTTTTTTTTATTAATAGATCATGTAGTTCAATGCTCTCATTTTAGACATGAGCAAAATGAGAACCAGAGAATAATATAACAGCTCACATTTACACAAGTCTTGAGGTTTACAAAGTATTTTCCTCACAACAATCCTTTGACGTAGACAGTGTGAGGATTATTATCCCCAATTTACAGTTGAGGAAACCAAGTCCTCAGGACTCCAACAGAGGTTTCCTGGCTTCCAGTTTAGTTCTGTTTTCACTAAACAATGCTGCTCTATCTGCAAAAGGGAAGATAGATAAAACATTTATCAGTGCTTACAGGCAGATGCTATATACAAAAACAAACAAAATAGACATTCGCTCAAGCTTACATTTGAAAGGAATGTAGGGGCAGCTACGTGGCATAGTGGATAGAGCACTGGCCCTGGAGTCGGGAGGACCTGAATTCAAATCTAGTCTCAGACTCTTATTAGCTGTGTGACTCTGGGCAAGTCACTTAACCCTGACTGTCTCCAAAAAGAAAAAAAAAAGAGAGGGAGGAAGGAAGAAAGAAAGGAATATTACATTTTGAATGGCTTATTTGGAGGACAATATATAAAGCAGACTCAGAAAGTGGGGAGACAATACCTGGTAAGGAGGAGGTGAAGTCCAGGGAGTGAGAAATGGGGGGTAGGTGGCAGAGATCTGAATATGGAGCCACCACTACCGGTAGCACCTGGGGAGAGTCAATTCACTAAGCTGAGCCTCTGTTTCCTCATCTGTCCAATGGGTATGTTGAAGTAAATGACTTCAGAGATCCCATCACAGAAGGCCTGAATCTGTGACTCCCTGACCCTGGCATGCAGGCATTCTACCACTCTAAATCTGTGAACTTCTTTATAACCGCAGCATTGAAAGCACACTGTGGGCACTCTTTCTTCCCATTCCAAACAACTCACTTTCAGATAAACATTTGGACAAGAGAAGCCAGAATGAACATATTTCAAGGTCACTCACACTGATGTCTATCCTCAAGACCCAAGGTGATCATCTGAGTAGAACGACAGAGCAGAGAGTACCAGATAGGGTTGTGAGTATGGGAGGAGAAGGGGGAGGGAGAGGTATGGTATAATGAGGAAGCCCCACATACAAAAACTTTATTCTTATTCTTGCTTTCAAATTATAAAGCACACCGAAGCAGGGCATGGCATAATTTTTAAAATGGGGACATAATGTGATTTTCCTCAGGCTCAAATGAGTCATTGCAGTCATGCTTTTCACCCCTCCTACTGGGTGAACAGATTCCTAGTCTAGATGTATAAACTGAGGGACATGGGCTGCATTCTGTGGTCAGTAGAGGTTTAATGAATGTTAATGGGGAAAGCATCCTGAAGAGCCCCAAGCTGGCCCTGAGCATTTTGCTCAATGACTTGGGTGAAGGTTTAGCTGGCATACTAACCAGCAACCAGGTGGCGCAGTGGAGACTAATCCAATTTGAAACTGTCAGGAAGCTGGGAGGGATTACTAATGCGTGGGAAGACATATTCACGATCCAAAAAGGTCTTGATATGTTTGTCATTTTGTGTGGTATGGTGGGCTGATGCTAATGAGATGAAATTTAATAGGAATAAATTGTAAAGTCCCATATGCAGGCTTGAAAAAAAAATCAAAAGCACATGAATAAAGTAAAGATGTAGCTAGAGAGTCTTTCATATGAGGAAAAAAAAAGCCTCCAGGGTCTGGTGGACTACAAGTCCAATAGTATACATCAATCATTTTTCAGTTGTGTCCAACTCTTCATGATCCCACTTGGGGTTTTCTTGGCAAAGATAATTGGAGTGGTCTTCCATTTCCTTCTCCAGCTCATTTTACAGATGAGGAAACTGAGATAAACAGGGTTACATACATAAATACAGGATCATAAAGGTAGTAAGTGTTGAAGGCCACATTTGAACTCAGGTCTTCCTGACTCTAAGCCCAGTACTTTATTTACTGCACCAATACAGCTGTCCTATAGTGTACTAGGCAGCTAAAAAAAATCATAAGGATCCTAGGTTACATGAATAGAAGTATAGGGTCCAGAACCAACGAGTTCAACCTCTTCCTGAAGTCTTGGGAGGTTGGTGTCAAAGTTGAATTTGGAAGCCATGAACTCTGATCCTAAGCTAGGGCTCTTTCCACCGGACCACACTGCCTCTTTGGGTAGGAGATGGTTTATATTTAATAATTCATCAGAATAATTACTTTTAAGGCTCCTATAAGGCTGCCTTGCTTCAGAAGGAGATTAAAAACAAAAGATAAATAAGACAAAGTCCCTGATTATTTGGACAACAGTGGGAAGAATACGAGATACATAAATAACTACAATACAAAAGAGATTATAAGTACATAAGTGGAATGGTTACCAGAGGTCAGAGAAAGAAAAGGCTTCCTGGAGGAGCTGTGAAGGATAGATAGGATCTCAATCAGCGAAGATGGAGAGGGAAGTGGGGAAGGAAGCCATTTCAGGTCTAAGGAATGGTAAAAGGGATTCATATTTCAAGTAGGGGGCTAGACTAGATAATTTTTAAATTCTCTTCTAATTCTAATAATCTATGACTTTCCTTTTCCATTTGGAAAATATGGTTCCTGAGTTTATACTAGCCTTCTGTTGGTTTCCATAGAAAATTCAAAGAGAGCCTTCTAGTCCAGACAGCCTTGATTCCATGGACTACTTGGATGTAATTGATTTTGTGGCTGACCCCACTGTGTGTGGCCATATTGGTGGGGTCTGAGAGGAAGGGGAAGAGAAGGGTGTTTCCAATCTAGTATCTTCCCTTGTGTAATTCTCTTTTCCCTTTGACTCAACAAAGGCTGAGTGTGCCAGCCTTCAGGGCAAGAGGTTCTGCCAGTCTGTTTAGTCAGGAATTTCCTTGATAACTAAGGAAAGACAGCCTGTGTAGGTGGGAAAAGCAAGCCTGGGTGTGCTAGCCAGTCACTTAATTGTCTAGCCCTTGTGTAAACATGCCCAGAGGCTTTGAAATATGCTGGAGTCATAGAAACCAAAAGTATGACTTGGTATTCAGATATATAAAGATATACCACTAAAGGTAATTGAGAGAAAAAAAAAGCAATTAAACTTTATTTAGACAAATTTTTCTTTTGGAAGATGACAAAGGCAGCCATTCCGTTTTCTCTGACTCCGGGCCATCAGCAAACAAGTCTTCCTAGGCCCTGACTGACAGCAGGGATACAGTGGCAGCCACACAAGATGTGGTCCTGCTTTGTATATAAATAAGGCTATTTTCTGTTTTCAAAAGAGGGCCGCCAACATAGCATTGCCTTTCCAATTTTCTTGTTTGAGTTGTGTCGGGTGGGTCTTTTTGTATTCTGTCACTCACTATGAGCTCCAGAAGCCCTCCCTAGCTGTTTCCAGTGCAAGACCTTCATCCCTAAAGCCAGTGCCTGTCTGTGGGTATGCCCTTTCTTCCTGCAAAGGGAAATTTAATCTTTAAAGTGGTTCTGCACCACTGGTCCCAAAATCAAAAAGGAGAGCCTCTAAAGGGGCAATTAAATGGAAGATTTGATTATTAGAATAAGGATCCAAAGAGATCTCAAAAGGCTGGAATGATGGACAAAGTCAATGAGAAGAATTTTAATAAGGATAAATATAAGGTTCTGTACTTAATGTAAAAAAAAAAAATAGCACCAAATGCAATTTGCTATCAATTGGGTAAAAAGGCCAGAATGAAAACTATCCATAAAAAAAAGTATAGTTCGATACCCAGCATAACCAAAGAGGGTTCCTTTAAAATGATATTATATAGCAGTGATCAAAAGCAAGGTGATAATTATTCAAAACTAGGTTTCGTTTTAAGATTTAGTTTCTTCACACAGAGAGTGTAATCGACAACTGAGTATTTTCCTTTGGGGAGTTAAATATTCAGTTGACTGAATTTTCATTAAAAAAAAAAAATCAAGTTGTGATAGAATCCCCAGGGGGAGATGTACTTCAATTATAAATATCTTACGCTTCATTTTGCATTCTTCTCTCTACAGCTTTCATAGCCTATGCCTGGGTCTTGCTGCGGGTAACACGGTTTACATTTCTGTATCTATAGATTTAGTCACTGCTAATCCTTACCTAGTTTTTTTTCTTTCTTTTAGTTCTTTGCAGAAGTGTGTGGCTGTAATTGCAATTTCTCCCATGTGTTAATTTTGAGAGATCAATGTCAAAGGCCCAGGAAAAGCAGAAGACAGAAGGCTGACAAATGACCAAAGAAAGTTGGAGACTGTTTCGCAGCTTTGGACTGTTCTCTCAGGGCTATCATGTGAAAATGGTGTGCCAAAGGAGAACAAAATAACCTGTCTGAATATATTTTTGTAGTTTTCACTTTTGCTGGATTAATAATATATGCTATGGGGGAGGGGGCACGGAGCCAAGATGGTGGAGTAGAAAGACACACACACTCTAGCTCTTCCCCCACAGTTCATAAAATACCTGTAAAGAATGACTCTCAACAAATTCTAGAGCAGCAGAAGCCACAGAACAATGGAGTGAAGGAGATTTCCAGCCCAGGGTGACCTGGATGGCTGATGGGAAAGGTCTGTCGCACCCGATGCAGAGTGGAGCACAGCCCAGCCTTGGCCACACAGCGATGGGAGGAGAAGGACCAGAGCAGGCCTCAGGGTGGAATCCCAGCAGCAGCACAGGTTCTTAGATCCCTCAACCCACAGATGACAAAGACACTTCAAAGGTCAGGGAGAGGGCTCTTTCAAAGGGCGAGAAGGGAGCAGGGTCCTCCCCTAGCCCCAGCTATGGCATGGCAGGCAGGAGCCAGCATCCATGCTGGAGCCCTCAGCTTAAAGCTCCTGGGGGAAATGAGCAGCTGATCTGAATCTCAACCCTAAGCATGGTCCTGGGGTAAGGAGGAGTGCAGGCATGGTGGAGCTGGAGGCCTTGAGGAGTAAACTCCTCTCCCTTGATTGTGCCACCTTGGAGGAACTGAGATCTTACAGGTCCCCAGAGTATACCCTACTTTTGACAAAGGACCCAAAAGTCAAGTAACTGGTTAGGAAAATGACCAAATAAGGGAAAAAAATAACACTATAGAAAGTTACATTCTTGGTGAACAGGTATTTTCTCCCGTCCTTTCAGATGAGGAATAACAAAGCTTACCATCAGGGGAAGGCATAAAAGTCAAGGCTTCTGCATCGCAAACATCCAAAATAAATATCCAATAGTCTCAGGCCATGGAAGAGCTCAAAAAGGATTTTGAAAATCAAGTAAGAGAGGTGGAGGAAAAACTGGGAAGAGAAATGAGAGTAATGCAAGAAAATCATGAAAAGTGAGTCAATAGCTTGCTAAAGAAGACCCCAAAAAATGCTGAAGAAAATAACATCTTTAAAAATAGGCTAACTCAATTGGTTGTACTGAGGTCCAAAGAGGTACAAAAAGCCAGTGAGGAGAAGAATCCTTTAAAAAGCAGAATTAGCCAGATGGAAAAGGAGGTTCAAAATCTCACTGAAAAAAATAGTTCTTTAAAAATTAGAATGGAACAGATGGAAGCTAATGACTTTATAAGAAACCAAGAAGTTACAAAACAAAACCAAAAGAATGAAAAATTTGAAGACAATGTGAAACACCTCACTGGAAAAACAATTGACTTGGAAAATAGATCCAGGAGAGACAATTTAAAAATTATGGGACTGCCTGAAAGCCATGATCAAAAGAAGAGCCTAGATATCATCTTTCATGAAATTATCAAAGAAAACTGCCCTGATATTCTAGAACCAGAGGGTAAAATAAATATTGAAAGAATCCACCAATCACCTCCTGAAAGATCCAGAAAGAGAAACTCCTAGGAATATTGTAGTCAAATTCCAGAGTTCACAGGTCAAGGAGAAAATATTTCAAGCAGCTAGAAAGAAACAATTTGAGCATTGTGGAAATACAATCAGAATAACACAAGATCTAACAGCTTCTACATTAAGGGATCAGAGGGCTTGGAATGTGATATTCCAAAAGTCAAAGGAATTAGAATTAAAACCAAGAATCACCAACCCTGCAAAACTGAGTATAATACTTCAGGGGGAAAATGGTCATTCAATGAAATAGAGGACTTTCAAGCATTCTTGATGAAAAGAACAGAGCTGAAAAGAAAATTTAGCTTTCAAACACAAGAATCAAGAGAATCATGAAAAGGTAAACCAGAAAGAGAAATCACAAGGGACTTACTAAGGTTGAACTGTTTACATTCCTACATGGAAAGATAATATTTGTAACTCTTGAAACCTTTCTCAGTATCTGGGTAGTTAGAGGGATTATACACACACACACACACAGATACAGAGAGCACAGGGTGAGTTGAATAGGAAGGGATCATATCTAAAAACATAAAATTATGGGGTAGGAGAGGAATATATTGGGAGGAGAATGGGAGAAATGGAATGAGGCAAATTATCTCTCATAGAAGAGGCAAGAAAAAGCTTTTACAATGGAGGGGGAAAGGGGAGAGGTGAGAGGGAAAAAGTGAAGCTTACTCTCATCACATTTAACTCAAGGAAGGAATAACATGCATACTCAATTTGGTATCTTACACTACAGGAAAGTAGGGGAGAAGTGGATAAGCAGAGTGGGGGGATGATGGAAGGGAGGGCAAATAAGAGGAGGGAGCAATTAGAAGTAAACACTCTTGGGGAGGGACAAGATCAAAAGAGAGAACAGAAGAAATGGGGGCAAGATAGGAGGGAAATATAGTTAGTCTTACACAACATGACTATTATGGAAGTCATTTGCAAAACTACACATATATAGCCTATGTTGAATCCTTGCCTTCTCAGTGGGGATGGTGGAGGAGGGAGGAAGGAAGAGAGAAGTTGGAACTCAAAGTTTTAGGAACAAAAGTTGAGAATTGTTTTTTCATACAACTGGGAAATAAGAAATACAGGTAATGGGGTATAGAAATTTATCTTGCCCTACAGGAGAAGAGAGAAGTTGGGGATAAGGGAAAGGAGGGGTGTTAGAAGGGAGGGCAGACTGGTGGAAGGGGTAATCAGAATGCTTGGTGTTTTGGGGTGCGAGGAGGGGAGAGATAGGGAGAAAATTTGGAACTCAAAATTTTGTGGAAATGAATGTTGAAAACAAAATAAATAAATAAAGATAAAATAAAAATAAGAGAGTTGTATTAGCTAAAAAAAAAAGAGTAAAAAAATAATACATGCTATGTACAGTCCCAAAGTTGGAGGAAAGGATTGGGGTACTCTGGGTACAGAATTCTTTAGATTGGAAGAATGAGGGCCTTTCTAAAGTTACTAATGACTAGCACCCCCACCAATGCTTCTACCGCCACAAGTACTACTGCTTCTTCTTCTGATGGCCAATTTCTTCTTTATTTTTTGTATTTTTGAAAATTTTATTTTAAATTTATAGAATAAAACAAGCTTATCATCAAATCCAATGACCTTTTTTTCTGTCTTCATCCTTTTTACCTCTATGCATTCTTTTATACTGCTCACCACATCACTAGTAAATTCGGCATTAAGTAAAGAAATGAAACAACTGGGTCTAGCCTGAAACAATTTGTAGTTTGGGGGATCAGAGTAGGCACACATAGTGATTTCCTCACAAATGCTCAAGTATTATTTCCAGGTATTATTATTCCCATTTTACAGGTGGGCAAATTGATGCACAGAGAAGTAAAATGATTTTACCACAATTACAGGTAAGAAAATGAACCAGGGCAAGATATTAAAAACAATGTTGATTGTTTGGAGGTGGAAAACATAGGAGTCTCCAAGGCCAGGTGGTTCCAGACTCAAACTAACTATAAACAGCACAAAAGAATTAGGAGTGAATGAGGGTACCAACTAAACTTAGCTCATCAATTCCATACTTATTAAACACATTCTGTATTCCAAGGTACTATGCTGAGTGTTAGTGATTGAAAGTACAAGATGAGAAGAGTTCTCACCCTCAAAGGTTTGGTTTTTTAAAATCATAATGAGGGTGGGAGGGATGCACTAGGAACAAAGATAAGTCATACAAGATAATGTGAAGAAGTAGATTGCACAAAGAATTGTGATAGGGAGTTTAGCCTTGAAGGGAAATAAGAATTGTAGGGAATGGAAGTGAGGAAGGAGTACGTTCTAGACATGGGAAACAGTGCGGGCAAAGACTCAGAAATAGATAGAAGGCCAAGTCCTGGGTGCAGCAAGTAGATCAGGTTGGTTGGAATACAAAGTATGGGAAGGGGAAAAGTATGAAGTGACCCTGCAAAAGCAGGTTGGAGATAGACTGTGGAGGACATTAAGGAGTTGCTGAAGAGTTTTTATGTTATCCCTCAAAGGTGACAGGAAGCCAATGATGACATCTGATGAGTGGAATGCCATAGTTAGATCTGTGCTTCTGGTAGCTATAGGAAGAGAGGAGGTTGAAAACAAGGAGACCAATTAGAAGGCTGCTGAAATAGTTTGGGTGAGAAGTTATGAAGGCAATGAACTGTAGCTATTTGTGCAGAGAGACTGGGACAGAAGCAAGAGATGTTGTAGAGGTAGAACTGATGGGATTTATCCGTCTAATGTTTGTGGAGTATAAGAGAGAAGGAAGAATCTAGAGGGTGTCAAGATTGCAAGCCAGGATGGAGAGAAGTTGGAGGTACTGATACCAGAGACAGAAAAGTCAGGAGAGTAGACAGGTTTAGGGAAAGAAGATGAGCTGCATTTTTTATAAGAATGAGTGAAAAGGCATGTAATAAGTGTTTACTAGATACTAAAGATCATGCTTGGTGCTGAGAATACAAATAAAACCAGATGTTCCCTGCCTGTGTTATAATGGAGGAGACAACACAGAGAATACTTGAATTTTAGATGCTGATGGGTAGAGATGACCAAGAGGCAGTTGGTGATACAGGAGACATTTAGGAATCAGATGGAAGGAGATGACAATAGACTTATTGGGGGAACACAAGAGATCATTAAGGGAGAGGATATAGAGGGAAAGAGGTGAAGGACAGACAAAGTCGTGAGAACACCTGTGGTTAAGGGAAGGGTAGAATCTTTACAGCGAATCAGCAAAGGATTGGTGGTCAAGTAGGAAAAAAAAACTAGAGAGAACAGTAATAGAAGGTAAAGGAAGAGAGATTATCTGGTGAGTCTTTGTAGTTGATATTGTAAAAACATGCAAGACACTAATGAGAATGAGGACCAATGAAACATACTAGAAAGGGAAGGGATGAGGACTCTCTTCAAGACTTCTTCAAGAATAGGTCACGTCAGACTAACTTCCTTTTGTTTTTACAGAGTAGCTAACCTATTAGATCCAAGAAATTAAATGCAAGAAATCTCTCTATAGATAGAGATTGTATAGATTTAACAAAATATTTGATGAAACATCTCACACTATTCATGTGAAAAAAATGGAGATATAGGTTGGATGATTCTACAATTAGTGTGAAACTGGTTAAATGATTGTTCTTCAAGACTAGTTGTTATTGAGTCATTTAATTGTGTCTGACTCTTTGTGACTCAATGGACCACACTGGCTATGGGGTTTTCTTGACAAAAATAATGAAGTGGTTTGCCATGTGCCTTCTCCATGGATTAAGGCAAACAGAGATTAAGTTACTTGGCCAGGTCACATATCTAGTAAATGTCTAAGGCCTTATTTAAACTCAAGTCTTCCTGACTTCAAGCCTAGTTCCCTCTTCTAGCAGCCCCTCCAAGAGCAGTCATTAATGGTCCAATGTCAAGTTGGAAGGAAGTTTCCACATCTGAACAAAAAAAACCTGAGGTTTTTATTGGACTGAAAGATCAATATTCTCCCCAAGTGCCCAAGTATTTTGAGGGCTGTCATACGGAAAAGGGATTAAACTTATTCATTTTGGCATCAGAGACTGGTTTGGAGGGAACAAATGGGAAAAACAGGTCTAAGTGGCAAAGCAAATTTAGGCTGGATGTCAGGAAAGAAATCCCAACATTTAGATTTAGCCCAAAGTAGAATACTGCCTTAGAAGATAGTGGGTTTATCTCCAAGCAGAGGCTGAAAAATCACTTATTGCCTATGTTGTAATATAGACTTTTTTTCTGGAGAGGTACTAGTTGGATCAGATGGTCACTGAGTTATTTTACAACTCTGAAATTCTGTGATTCTGTGGAACAACAATTGTATTGAGTGGTCCCTTGAATGGTAGAGTCAGAAGCCAGACTGCAAAGGCTTGAGATTCATAGGTGGTGAGGAAGTGGAGGCATAGAGCACAGATGAGTCCTTTTAAGGGTAAAGACTTCTCTGGTCTCCACAAGTACAGTGATAGCTTCATTCTCAAATCTCTTAAATTTATTTGTGTATATTTTATGTTTCTTTCCTATAGTTTAAATTCCTTAAGGTCAGAAATTATGTTTTCTGAGATCTTTGCATATTTAGCACTTGACACAATATATTACAACTAATGAATGCATAATAAGTTTACTGTTAGAGAACTTAATCACCAAAAAAAGATCAGAAACTTCTTGAAGGCAGAGACTGAGTCCTGTACTACTAGAATTCATTAGATTCCTTCTCCTTTCTCTTCTCTTCCTCTCTTTTCTTCTTTCCTCTTCTCTCCTTTCCTCCCTTCTTCTCATCTCTTTTCCTTTCCTTTCCTCCTCTCTCTTCCTTTTTCTCCTCTTCCTCTCATATCCTCTTTTCTCCCTTCCTTCTATTTCTTCTCTTTTCTCCTTTCCTCTCTTTTCTCCCTTCCTCTCATCTCCTCTCCCTTCCTCTCCTCTCTTCTCTTTTCTTTCCACATGCACTGTATAACTAGATTGTGTAAGACTTTAAAAGTTAACCATAGGAGTTTGTACTTTATATCAGAGGCAATAGAAAATCACTGGAGCTTTTGGAGCAAGGAAATTACATGGTTAGATCTCTCCTTGTTCTGCCCATATAAATTTGACAGCTGTGTAGATGTTAGAGTGAAGGGGGGCGGGTAGGGAAGGGAGAGAATGGAAAACAAGTTAAGGAGAACAATTAGTAACCTTTTGCAATAGTCCTGCTAAGATTTGATGAGGACCCAAACTGGCTTAATGGCAACGTGAGGGGAGAGGAGACAGATGTAAAAAGTATCATGGATGGAAAATCAACACAATGGCAACTGACTGGATGTGGGGGATGAGACAGAAAAAAATTCAAGAAGGATTCCAAAGTTGACAATCTGGGTAACTAGAAGGATGGTGGTGCCTTTAATAGAAATAGGGAAGTCAGGAGAAGAGTTGGATTAAGGGGAAAAGATAAAAAGATCAGTTTGGTTTTGTGGAGTTTGAGATATAATGGGACATTCAGTTGGAAATGTCTTAAAACCATGGTAGCTGATGACATCACCATGAAAGAGGTTTTGGAAAGAGGACAGGAGAGATAGAAGATAATAGCTTGAGGGGATGTACAGTTAAGTGAAGATGTTTTCAGGATGAGGGAGACCTTGGCTCCAATCTTTCCTTTCTCCATTTATCCTACACCCCCGATAGATTAATTTTCTCAAAAAGCCTATGGGTATAGAACATTCTCCTGCTTTACAAACTTTTACTGATCTTTATCTACCATAGGTTAAAGTTTAACCTCTGAAAGCAAAAGCCTCCAATACTGCTTAAACTGTCTGTGGAAAATTTAGGGAGGATCTATAAGAAACCAAAGCCTAAAGAGAAAGAGGCAAAATTGAATACAGTGGTTCACTACTTAAATCTTAGTCCTGCTTGTGACTGAAATTGATTAGGGAACCTATGGCTAAAATATAGCTAATCTGATATACTTCTCTGAGAGAAAAATCTAGAAATCATCAAAATTTTAAAAAATAATGTAAAACTTGAAAAAAAATTAATTCTGAGTTGTTGTTTCAGCCCAAAGTGAATTTTTCTAGTAGAGCTACAAGCTCTAAATACTGGGGTCTTTCAAGCAAAAGGCCGACAGGGCCCTAGAGACATGAATACAAATGGCAGAGATGTTAAGAATCCATCTTCAGAATCACCTTTATCAGGACTTTGGCTTCCTTGTTGGAAACTAGAAAGTTACAGAGATTATGATTCTTGTCAGGAAAGGCACAGTGACCTATGTTTCAAAGTAGTCAGTGATCTTAAATACTATCTCCTTTGTCATCCTCTATCTTGCCATCCCAAGCTACTTCAGCACCCCAATTAATAACATACATCTAAGGTATTTCCATTTCCGATACACTCATCTCTCACTCCGCCTTCCCCCACGACTCCCTGTTTGTTAGCATCACAGACAAGTCTTGTGGGTCCATCTGCTTCTGACACAGTTGCACCTCATGAAGGAGCCATTTATAAACATGTGTACATTTCCTTGCAATACCATTTGTCATACTTTCCGTAAAACAACTTAAGACAAGATGCTTACTCAGTGTAGCTCATATTTGGCTTTTCTTGCTTTTCTCCCTTTTCCCTAGCTTTCTATGGCCTTAAAATATTTTTTCAAATGTTACAGTTACTTCTGGATTTGGCACCCACCCAGCACCCCCTTTTGCCCTACACCTTACCTACTCCAGACAGAACTGAACCCTCCTTTGTAACAAAAAACAGTTAGAACAACAACTACTACCACCACCACAACAATCAGTGACTACTATTACAATGTATGGAACAGTCTGTCCCTCTTGTCCCCTGCTTCTCTGCCAAGAGGTGCAAAGTCCTGGTTCATTATCAATTCTCAAAAACCAAGACTGGTTATAAAAACTGTTCAGATTAGCATTCTATTCATTTAAGTAGCAATCATTGCTTGTATTGTGTGGCTGGTTCTACTCGTTTCCATCTGCATCACTTTTCCATGGCCTCTCTTCAAGGTTTTGCTCTAGCCCATCTCTCCCATCACAGCTTCTTTTTTTTTTTTTTAAAGATTTATTTCTAAATTTCTTTTCTATAGCTTCCTCTCTTCCTTCAGTTTCTCTCACCTCTTCTTGCTTTAAGTGAATATAGATCATGAATTTTGTTTCTTGTTTCTGGTTTACCTCATTACTTCCCAAAGACCTTTTCATCCATGGCTCTCTCACTCCTAATATTAACTATGAGATTTGCAGTTTTTGTCTCTGAGAGCTTCAGTGTCTTGGTAGCCACTTGGACTTAAAACTAAACAAATGAACTTAATGAGTTATCTTCAAAACAGCTGCTAGGTTGAACAACTGAATATAATAATGGAGGCTCAGTGTTTAAGTGGAAAACACAAAATATTTAAAGGCAAAAACAAATAAACAAACAAAATCCAAAGACCAGAGAGCCTAGAAACTAAGAAAAATAAACAGAAAATTCTCAAAAGGATCACACATTGGCCTTATGTTTATGGCAGGCATCATGGTATAGTATTAAAAGTGCTAGCTTAGAAGGTCAACAGATCTGGATTCTAGTTCTGACTTAGCTGCTTAAATAGCTTCATGATCTTGATAAGGCACTCAATTTATTTGAGTTGGTGTCTTCATCTGTACAATGGAGAGTAAAAACTGCCCTGCAAACCTCACAGAATTTTAAGAATCAAATAAGAAAATGTATTTGAAAACTTTAAAGACATAGAAAACCATAAAAATATAAATCAATAACCATTTCAATCAATTAACATTTATTAAGCACCTACTATTTGCCAGGCACTGTGCTATTATTATTCATGAGATATATGGGGTATGTACACATACACACACATACACACATGTACATGCACACAGAACAATTCCCCAAATTACAAAGCCATTGTGTTTGGAATTTGTTGATCTCATCCCAAAGCATGTGATGATAACTCAATGATGCCTTTACTAACGGGGAATAGTGACCATAATTTCTATTAAAATAGTGGAAGGAGCAATGGCTTTGGAAATAGCAGATTTGGGTTCAAATCCTGACCATTTTTAGTGTGACGTTAGCCAAGTCATTTAACCTCTTGGGGGGACACAGCTTTTTCACGTGTAAATGGAGGGGTTGGACTAAGACAATAATTGTAGTCCTTTCAAGTTCTAAATCTGTGAACCTATGAAATCTCCAACACTATCTAATTCATAGGTTTACTCATAACAGGTCATGTTATATTTTCCTCCTTCTCATCCACCGTTTTTTTAAATATATGAGCTACTCAAATGACAGATTATGTGTGGGCCACAGACAGAGTATACCTATATTTTAGCATTTGATAAACCCTTTCAGGCTATATGTTGAAATAGTTAGAGGGATTTGGGTGGACTAATTAGATCTAAAGAGTGATAGTTAATGGAGGGATGCCAACCTGCCTTGATGTTCCCTGTCATTGAAGAAAGTGTCTTGCATTGGCAAACACTAGTTAGTGCTGTCATACAAGAGATTCATGTTTTGTTATTGGTTGGACCAGATGGTCTCTAAGGTCCCTTACAACTCTATAATTTTGTGATTCAACTTAACAATTTCCTATAGAAATCATGATAGCAGATGGCAGTTAAGTTTCCCAGACTACCCATAAAAGCTTATTTAACCCCCAAATGCATCTTGGTTTTAGCACATATTAAAAGTACTGTTCTATGATTTTGATGTATCCATCACTTGCCATATTTTACACAACCACCTCACAATCCAGGGCTGCAACTTCAGGGTCATCTTTGATTCCTTGTTCTCACTTACCTTACGTGTGAAATCAGTTACCAAAACTTCTTTCTGCATTGATAATATCCCTCTGATATATCCCCTTCCCTCTATTCACACAGCCATCACCTCTTCTCCCAGAACAGTCTTCTGATAGGTCTTCCTGTATCATGTGCCTTTCCACTCAACTCTATCTTAGACTAAGTTGTCAAGGTGACTTCCTTTTTTCTTTTTCATATGCACACATTTAAGAGAAGGTACTTCTCTATAAGGTACCTCTATGTACATATTATCTCTGTCTATAATTTCATAAAGTACATCTCTATGCCAAGTATTTTTCAAGCACAGTGAACTGGGAGATAAAAGGAGGTAAAATTCCCCAAAAGAGGGAATAGAGGTTGTACAGATAACTTAGAAGACAAGTGCATTTTAAATTGGGAATTTTTACTTGAACCAAAGATTACTCCCAAAGAACGTCCAACTCCCAGCAGATATATTTCAAGGGGTTCACAACACTATAGATAATATATAGATTTTGGCAATCTCAGTCTCAACAGAGATCAGAGTGGTAACCTTGGTTCCCACTGACAGCGAGTCTAACTCAACGCTAGAATTATAGTGCATAAAAAATTATCTCAGGGCCTCTGACATTCACCAATGGGGAAAAAAAGCATATTAGAGTATTCATTATTTCCACCTTTCATGAATCCCAAATCCTTAGAGCACAAAGGATCCTTAGGTTCCAAAGGAACTGCTCCTAATTCCCATACTGTGCAGGGTAGACCAGAGGCTACAGACCGCAACCCTCCCTCTCTTGGCACACTGAAAAGTAGCCCTGTTAGGAAATACACATGGGATTAAGCTGGGTCCCTTCAAGCTCCCCAGTCAACTCCCCAAGATCATTTACTTAGTCATAAAGGGGCAGTGATTTGTATTGATGAAGACAGTGCCCAAATCAGGGATTCTTGACTAGGTGAATGGTCAAGTGCTCTAGTAATAAAGGATGTCACTAACCCTGGCCAACTAATGAGAGACCTATCAGAACTAAGAAGACACAGAATCCAAGAGGTAATACAGAAATCTTTTCTGCTTAATGATTTTTGAATCTATAAATATGTAATGCTAGGTTCTAAAAAGTTTTGCATTTATATGATTGACTATCCCCTGCACACTTGTAAAGTCACAATGGATAGCTTCATAGGATTGTAGATTTAGAGATGGAAAAGACCTTTGAGGCCATCAGTTCCAACTCCCTAAGAAAACTAAGGTCCAGAAAGGTTAAGTGCTTTTCCCCAGGGTCACACAGCTAGTAAGTGTCTGAGGCAGGATTTGAATTTTGATCCTTCTGACTCCCAGTTACACATTCTCTCCACATGCTTCCGAATGTAATTTTACCAAGCAGATCAAGTCAAAGTTGGAAGAACAGTTCTGTTTCGTTCCTGATATTCTGTCCAGTTTGATGCTAGAGTTGGTTTGCCAGGCCAAGTCTAAACCAGCAATGACGTAGAGGTTGGGGAGTAGGAATCTAGAATTTAGGGACCAAGGGGGAGCCCAGTACATTCTTTCTCTTTGGGGGAGGAGAGAGGGGAAGGTGGAAAGACAGTGCATAATTTTGCAGGTCAAAATCTGAACACAACTAGTGGAAAATGCATTCAATTCCACTCTTTGCCTGTGGCTCCAGTGTTGGTCCTCAGCTTTCTTTTTAGAGTGCCCCATACCCCTTTGAAACAAAAGGCTTGACTTTGAACTTGCACAGTAGGCAGTTAATATACCCAGTACAAGATACTTGGTGTTGGCAAAGAGGGAGTTTTTTCTAGCTGTAAACACAGACACAACTTTATAATCTAGACAAGTGAGCTGTTTGTAGATAACTGAGGCGCTGCCGCTATTGTCTGGACCCTTTTCCCTGGCTGGTGGAAAAACAAATGTTTTTAATTTAGGAGGAAAAAAAGGCGAATATGTTCTATATGCCTGAGTGTCAGTTCATTCCCAATCTATGATCTTAAAAGAACACTGAGGAGGCACAGCAAACGGGTGGCAGGTCTACCTTTTCTTTGTTCCTGGACTCTAAGGAAGTCTTTTTTTTTCTTTTTCTGTGATATGAAGTATTAGCATATTCTACCTACCACTTTGGTGGCCTAATCTTTGAAATTTTTATCTTTTGCTCCACACACCTCAGGGATTCTTTTCTTCTCTCTGGCAATTTCACTTGTTCACTTGGAGGGTTGTTGGTCTATGGAAAGGTGCTGTTTTATCTGCCCCATAATCACCAGGAATATTCAAATGAATCTGAGATCTCAACAAGGTGCATATTCCTTAAAGAGACCTAGGTGCAAGCCTTTGGTATTTGGTAGCTAGGTGGTGCAGTGGATAGAGCACCAGTGCAGGAGTCAGGAGGATGTGAGTTCAAATCTCACCTCAGATGCTTGAAACTCACTAGCTGCGTGACTTTGCACAAGTCACTTAACCCCAATTGCCTCATCCTGGGTCATCCTGATGAATAAATATCTGTTCACTGGATTCAGATGACTAGAGGAGAAGTGAGGCTGGTGACCTGCACAGCCCTCCCTCACTCAAAACAAAGTCAAGTGCAAGTCATGCCATTATTTCTCTGATGGCATGGTCTTCTTTGGCAACAAAGGATGAACACACACATATGGCACAACACCTGTCTATATCTTATCAGGAGGCCCCCACAAGGCTTGCATACATTGGGCTGGGAGCCTAACTTGGTTTTTCTCGACATCTCAGGATACCAAGAGAGCACAGGGGTCAAGTAAACTTGGAAAGTAGCCAGGGAGAAGAGTCTGGACTAGATGGATCCTCAGATCTGGTCAAACACTGAAATCTGGTGAAGTTGGGTCCAGGCCATACAGTGAATCGTCCTTAGAAGTCAGGTCTTTCTATTATACCCTTGCTCCTTAATTTCTTAATCAACGAACAAGTATTTATTAAGCAGCTATGATGTCCAGACACTCAATCAGACGCTAGAAATGCAAATACAAAAGCTAAACAGACCCTGCCCTTTCCCCTCATCTTTAAAAGTAGCAATAATACTTGTACTACCTATCTCACATGTGAGTAAAGACATTTGTAAACCTTAAGATGTGATATAAATGTGGATTTAAAAATATTACTGAGTTTGGCTATTTTCTAAGTACAAGACTAGAAGTGTCATTCTCCTCTTCAAATTCCCTATTATCAAATACAAATGTCTGTTTAGTATTTGGAAACCTTTGCTTGTGAATCTAAACTATATTGAACGTCCTTCCCTTGTATTTGCTGTATGTTCCAGTTAAACGGATCTACTTATTTGCATTTCTCCACATACAAAGTTGACCTCCAACTTGCCCAACCCTGTGGCTGTTGTATACAGTCTCTCCACCCCCTCCCTCCCCATGCTTGGGACACCCTCTTCTATCCAGGAATCCTGGACTCCCTTCAGGTCTCAGTTCAAGAAGAACAGGAAGTCGCCTTCAGGTAGACTTTCCACGTTTATGTTTCTCTCTCCCTCCCCTCAAAAACTCCCTATCAAATAACGCCAACAACAAACCTTTGTATTTTGTATTTATTTATTTATCTTACATAGCATTCCCCTGCTACCCTGGAATGCAGATACTGGCTTTGTTCTAGCCTTCAGCTCCCAGGAGTCCTCAATTCCACTATCACATACTGTGTGCTAGGCACATGGGTACGTGCTGGGAATACAATGACAAATGAGAGAATATTCCCTGCCCTCAAGAAACTTACAGTCTATGGAAAGAATTTAAAAAATGTTTTTTTACATACCTAGAAAGAAAGGCATTCATTAATTTGGAATATGTAGTTACCAAGGTGAAAACTACCAAGAAGACTGTCCCTGAGGCTATCACTGGGTAAGTCAAATGGACTTTTGAGGAAGACGTCTGCTGAAACAAGACCTCTCATTATATTTATTTCCCTCCCTCCCCATCTTATCTAGTTAGTAACGCCATTAAACTCATTGCCTACAGGGACAAAAATTCGGTGTCCCATCGTTGGCCAGTTCAAGAATATTGTTAATATATTTGATTTCTGCTTTGTGGTCCTATTGCCAGGCTACTAACAAAGAAAGAGAATTTGTTGGGAGAAATGTTAATCAACAAGATGCCTTAAGGGAGAAACAGAAGCACATCTCTGTGGAGAAGGATAAGAGTGATAGCAGAGGGGAGAGGGGAGAAGTACCTAAAACATACCATTAGAGTCTAGATGTAATGTCACATCTGCCCATTCTGAAGCCAGGGCACTGGTTCTAACTATTCAGGGAAACATTTATGAGTTACACCTTTATTACCTTTCAAAATACACAGAAATGGGCACCCTGAATTTTCCCATTACTAAGAAGAGTTCCATATCTATGATCAAGCACTCCAAAATTCCTCTGTCCAACCACAGCCTCCTATCCTTCCATCTCTACCAGTGGGTACCTTCTTGATGCTCTGCTTTAGTGTTTCCATGACTTATAATTCCTCCCTTTTTCAGTGCTCTCCCAAACAATGTCCCCAACTCTGGCTTCTCTTTTCTCTCTGTCTTGTCCCTTAAAGTTAATAAGCTCAATTTTACACTGTCCTTTACCTTAGCATCCATTGCCCCCTTGACCAGTCTTCATCATGCCTTGCCACAACTCTATTCTAGATAACCCTTACTATTTGTATCCACTGTTGCTACTCACATGCTGAAAAGTACTAGAGAAAATAATACAATTGTGCTTACTATTACTACTAGGTAGTTTACAAATATATTTTCTTTCTCCAAGCCTTCACCCCCACAAGATAGTCCTTTTATTCTTTGATAATTGTCCCCCAGATCTTATCTCTTCCCTAGTTTCCTACCTGTTTCTGCACTAGTATCCCCTCAAACCTTCTACTTTATACTTTACAGAGAAATAGAAGTTGTAATGAATTCCCTCTTCCCCTCAACTCTACAACTGAAAACCTTCAACATCATTCTCCATATTCCTTTGTCCCCTCCAAGACCAGTCCCTTTACTTACGCCCCTTATTTCACCTCTTCTTCTCTCTTTAGGCACATTGCCACTCAGATCAATTCTTTCTCTCCTCTCATCTCTCCAAAGTTACCCTTGCTCTCATAATTGCCAATTCAATGGTCTCTTTGCTTCCTCCTCCTTTTTGACCTCTCTGCTCCGTGTGACACTGCTAATCACTCAGTTCTCCTGGAGACCCTCTACTCTCTCGGATTTCATGATACCATTCTCTTGGTTCTCTTATTTGTTTAGATCTTCCTCAACTTTCTTTCATTGTCCATATCCTGCTATTTCTAACTGTGGGTATTTTTCCCAAGCCCTCTCTCTATAACTGTTTTCTCAAGTGATTTCATCAGCTCTCATGAGTTCCTTTATCACTTCTAAGAAGATGGCTCCCAAATTTATATATTCATTCCTTATCTCCCTCCTAAACTTGAATCCCACATTTTTCACTACCTGCTGGACTTCTCCACTGGATGTCCATGAGCATTTATACTCAACATGTCCCAAACTGAACTCATTCCCTCCCTCCCTTCTTCTCAAATCTGTCCTTCCTTCTATCTTTCTTATTTCTGTTACAGGTACCATCATCTTTCCAGTCACCCATCTTCACAACCTTAAATCATCTTCATCTCCTCCCCCTTTATCTCTTTGCCTATATTCAATCAGCTGCTGTCTTATTGATTTTATTTCCACAATACCTCATGCATCCGTCCCCTTCTCTCCACTTGCTGGGCCACCACATCAGTTTGGGCCCTTATCATCTTTTCTCATCATCCTCTCCATTTCATCCTTTTCACAGCTGCCTAATCAATGTACCTGAAGTGCCAGTCTGACCATGTCACACTTCTGCTCAAGATAATTTGGTGGTTCTCCATAAACTCCATGTTAAAATACAAACCTCTCTGCTGAGCATTTAAAGCCCTTCACAACCTGTCTCCAGTCTCTCTTTAAAGGGTTATTGCACACGACTCTTCTTCATACAGTCTACCTTTCCAGCCAAACCAGCCTCATTGCTTGAATTGTAGTTATTCTATACAACAGTCTATCTCTTGCATCTGTGCCTGTGATGGGCTCTCCTTCAGGCCTTAGGATGCTCTCCTTCTTCACCTCTGACTCTTGGAGTCACTAGTTCCCTTCAAGATTTAGCTTAAATACCACATCCTTCAAAAGTCCTCTTATGATTCCCCCAGTTCATAATTCCTACTCCTATGGATATTACCTTTATTTATTTTGTATATATCTTGTATCTAATTATCTGTGAAAATGTTCTATCCAAGTAGAATGTAAACCCTTTGATCTATGATACTATGATCTTGACTTCCTCTTTCACCATTACCGTAAATCTAGGATATTACAATAAATGACAGAGCAGGCAAGATGAGAAGGGCAGAAGGATGCAGATTTTGACATTTAAGTGGAAGGGGATGATTGAAATGGGACTAGATGCAACACTGCAAAGAAACATTCCGTGAACCACAGAGATATCAGTGGAAAATGATGTCCCTCCCTTTAAGCTGGAGCAGAGTCACCAGGTCAGACTGTTTGGTTTTATCTGAGACAAACAGCTTCTGCCATGGCAGGGTGTGAGTGTGTGTGTGTGTGTATGTGTGTGTGTGTGTGTGTGAGTGTGTGTGTGTGTGTGTGTGATACAATCATCTGATAGACATAGAGTGAAGCTCACGCGTGTAAGGCTACTCTTTTCTGAAATATTAAGGAGAAAGATCTAGGTTGGAATCTCAGCTTTGACACTTATTAACTGTGTGATCCTGGGAAAGTTGTCTAACCTCTCTGGGTCCCAGCTTCCTCAACAATAAAATGGGAATGAACACATTTGTACTTCTTACTTCACAGAGTTGAGGAAAGAGTTATACACATTGCCTGGCACATATTAGGCAGGTAATAAATTCTTTTTTAACTTTTGTTGCCTATATACATACATCTCAGTTTGAAATCACCATTACTCCTGTTGCTCAGGTGCTGATGCCCTCTCACTATTTCAAGACTTGTAATAATAACTAGGATGCCAACAAACATGTTGAGAGCTGTGTCACTGTCAAACACTGGTAGGAGCAACTGTAACACCCTTTTTCCTGCCTCTGGTTTATTTCTTCTTTAATCTATCCCCCACCACTGGCTGAGTAATTTTCCTAATACACTGCTATGATCCTGTTACTTCTCTATTCAAAAACCTGGCCTGACCTTGATTATTTTCTCTAATAAAATAGAAGTTCCTGCTTGGCACTCAAGGCCTCCCTAACCAGTCTCTATCTCACTTTATTTGCCAGCCTGAGATCATACTATGTATCCCTCACCCTCCCTCCACCTCCACATACATCAGATACATCCAGGATTACTTTCCATCCCTTTTCCCTCTCCTGCTCTCTCCTCTCTATGCTTTTAATCACATTGTATCATATGTTTGAACTAGGTCTTACCATCTATCCATTGGACTCATTTCCTTTGAGGTAAGACTCCCCAGTGTTATCTCCTCTATCAACCCTTCTTTTGAGGAAAAGTGATCTCTTTAACTTTTTTCCTTGGATTCCTCCTTTGAATTCTTCTTAATCTCCCTTATATCATTCTTGTGAACTTAGCCTCTCTATTCCCCATTTCCTTTGCCCTTCTTCCTTTAGACTTTAAGTTCCTTGAAGGCAGGGCATGTGTCACAGGAACATCCATCTAGAGTTAGAATGGACCTCGGAGATCACCTAGACCAAATTATCATTTTACAGCTGAGGAAACTGAGACTTGGGGATATTAAATCATTTGACCAGGATCAAGTAAGTAAGATAGTAAGTGTCAAAGCAGCTTTTGGGCCCTGGTCCTCTGACTCCAGGATCAGTACTCTGTCTATTGCATTACCCTGCTTCCTATGTGTTCTTTCTTTGTATTTCCAAAGTCCAGTAAAGAGCATCTCATGTAGTAGTTGTTTCATAAATCTATCGAGTTGAATTGCCAATTGGGTGCTTCTTAGTTTATACATTCACTAAATTTAGCCTAAAGCATCTCCCTTTAGGAAATATAGCTCTTCCAGGCACCCAGCCTACTTGAGTATCAGAAGAGAATCATGTTCTGAGTCACCCAGAGAGGCATAATCACCAGTCATTTACTCAGCAACTCTTCCTAACCACCATGATGGTCACAATACTGATCTCTGTTCTTTCCTCAAGAACAGCCTCTGTTGGAAGAAGTGGGACAGTTAGACATTTCTTAAAAGAGAGTCCTATGGGGGGAAATGGACAATTACGACCACACAGAACTGTATACCTTAGGTTACCAGGAGATCAGTCAGTCTTAAGCATTTATTAAGAGCCTACTCTGTGCTGTGCAGTTTGCTAAGCATGGGGGATACAAAGAAAGCAGGAAAATCCCACAGTGTCTGCCCTCACAGATCAACTGGGAGACAAAATGACATGAACTGTATTCAAACAAGATACATACAGGATAAACTGGGGAAAGTTAGTAAGAAAAAGGCACAACTAGGTGGTGCAGTACATAGAATGCCATACCTAGAGTACAGAAACTCATCGTTCTGTGTTCAAATCTGTTCTCAGATACCTGTGTGATCCTCAGCAAGTCACTTAACCCTATTTGTCTCAGTTTCTTTATCTGTAAAATGAGTTTGGAGAAAGAAATGACAAACCACTCCAGTATTTTTTGCAGGAAAATCTCAAAATATGGTGATGAAGAGTCAGACATGACTGAAGTGATCCCAACAACAACAAAAAGAGAATGGGAAGGGCTTCTTGCAGAAAGAGATATTTTAGCTGAACCTTGAGGGAAGCCAGAGAAGCCAGCAGGAGAAGACAAGGAGTGAGCAAGTTCAAGGCATGGAGGACAACCAGTGAAAATGCTCAGTTGATAGATGGATGTAGCAGTAAGCACCCTGACACATCCAGGATTGTCTGCTAGCACAGGTTCTTAGATCTGCTTTCCCAAAGGAGAGCAACTTTTGAGGGGTCAACAATCTACTTGAATTACATTCACCAACACAGAAAATACAAGCAGAGAAATAAAGATCAACAGACAGGACTTCTAATTGTCTGACCAATGCATACATCACAGATCAACAGAGAGATCCAACTGTCTGACTGTTACATACATAGCAGAGAGAGAAGCACCAATATCTGGGTTTTCAACGGGGGTGTGTGTGGCTCCTTAACAGCTACCCAGAATCTCAACTTGCACACCATCTTCTTCCAAAGCATAAATTCCAAAGCAAAATTTCACCTCAGAGCATTCCGAGCTGGAGGGCATCATGATCCTCCTAACTCTGTGCCTCATTAGAAATTAACAAAAGGTATTGTCCTTCCTACAAAACAAGCCTCCCCTAATCAAGCTTCCTTTAATGGACTCCACCAGAGGTCTATTAATGGGCAGGGAAGATCTTTAAGTCTTACAATGGAGTATATGAACAACACTGGGGAAATTAATGTTATTGGACAGTAGAATATTGAAGGCAGTATGGTATAAGAAAACTGGAAAGATTGGAAGAGATCAAGTTATGAAGGACTTTAAAAGCCAAATGGAAGATTTCATATTTGATCCTGGGGATAAAAGGGATATTTGAATGAATGTAAACCTTTGCAGAGAAATATAATCTTAGCATCAATTAGGGAAAACAGCTAGCACCCAACAATCCACTCTAATCCAACATGCACTTAGTAAGCATCGACTGCATGCCAACCCCCATGGTAGGCTCAGGGAACATAAAGACAATACACAGTCTCTGTTCTCAAGGAGCATATGTTATTTTGGCAATGCATCTCCCTCCTCATCTTCCAATGAACTATCCAGTTGATAAAACAGTGGTTAGTTTATTAAGCAACCATTTCAGATCATCTTCTATTAAGTGTCCTTACTATGCACTTAATCCACATTAGAAGGAATGTCACTATATTTGGTTATCAACTCTCCAAAATTCATGAAAAAAATTGCTTATTATTGAAATCTTGGCGCTCCATTTACTCTAAGTATATCTTTACGTATGTACCTATTTATGGATATGTTGTCTCCTCCATTAAAGTGTCATCTCCTTGAGGGCAGGGAATATTTTTAAAAACTTTTATTTATTATCTTGAACACTTAGCACAGTTGCCTGGTACACGGAAAGTGCTTAACAAGTTTCTACTATAAAATTTATTTGTTCACATTGGTTTCTTTCTACATTTCATTTTAATTACACTGTTAAAAGTGGATGCTCTCAATTCAGCTCTCTTTATTGTAAAATTTTTAAAAAAATATATTTTAGCTTCACCTCCATTTTTCTGTGTTATCTCTCCCCCCTTCCTGAATAAGAGTCATCCCTTGTACCAAATAATGAGAAAGCAGGGAGGGGAAGGGATAAAGGAGAAGAAAAAGAAAGGGGGGGAGGGAAAGAAAGAAGGCGGGAGAGGGAGGAGAGAGGGAAGGGAACGAGGGAAAAGTGGAGAGAGGGAAGGGAACGAGGGAAAAGTGGAGAGAGGGAAGGGAATGAGGGAAAAGTAGAAAGAAAGGAGAGAGGAAGAAAGAGAGAGAAAGAGAGAAAGAGAGAGAGAGAGCAAGAGACAGCGAGAGAGAGAGAGAGAGAGAGAGAGAGAGAGAGAGAGAGAGAGAGAGAGACCGATTAGTTGAGTAAAACCAACCACACATCAACCAAGTCTTTAAGTACATGCAGTTTTTAACGCCCATAATCCTTCACCTCTGTAAAGATGGGAAGGTAGTATAATCTCTTATCTCCAGGGCCAGACTCAATTATTATAATTGCTTTCCTTTTTTTCTTACTTCTTTTAATGATCCCTCCTTCCCTTGCCATTTTTTTGTTGCCAATGAATATAGATATCTGAGGCAAAGGTAATATAAGTTAGAGTATACTTCTGGGGGAAAAAAGAGATTTCTACAAAATGTCTCTTTCTGGTGGTATATATAGCACATAGTCTTTATGGTAACCAATCACTGCTGATTGTGTATAGTTGCTTAATATACATAAAACCGGGGGAAGAGATAAGAGTGCTGAAAACAAAAAGGAGGTATGTATGTGGGGGGAATAGGGAAGAAAGCCAATGAAGCGGCGAGAAGAGAATACAAAAAATCGAGTTAAGAAAGCATCAGAGATTCAGATGTATGTTTGGTCCCCAGCACTGGCTCTTTCCTATGCTGGCCCTATCTGAAAGGAGGATTTATGGAAAAGAGCACTATGACTGAAATGTATGTGCCTGACAAGCAAAATAAGATGTAGACTTCTGAATCTAGCTAACGTCTAATACAAAGGAAGAGACCCCCTAAAGAGGCTAAGGTTAATTCATTAAGTGCCTTCCTATGGCCTCCAATATATTACTTCCTCACAGGGTCATTGAAGTTTTTATTACCTATAACTAGCAGGAATGGAGTCATGTTTCTCTTCGACTTCCTAGGGTGATTACCTGAGGGAGTGGAAATGTATTGTGGGGGGGGCATTTTCATAATGAGACCATACAGAAGCCAGTCATACCGGCACTATCATTGCTACCACACTTGCTAAATATCCCCTATTCTCCTTATGACATGTACATCTTCAAAATGTCCACAACGGGCTAATTGATTAAGATTTGGCCAGACAGCTCCAGGTGGCTAATTGGGAAGGCCATATCTCAAAAAGAATTTGTCTTTGATTATGGGCTTTTGACATCTTTATGTAGGTTTTATGAGATATTCAATATATTTTTGCTAGACATCCATTGATGCCATATGGCAGGCCTGAAAATGCAGAGCAAATTGGTTATAATGAAGCTTTTTAAAATTCATTTATTTTAGAAAGGCAAGAAGTACAGTTGAGTGCACTTTCTGCAACCTGAAGTTAGGAGCTCAGGAGTCCAGGAGGGCAGAAGGAACATGCCTTAAAAAGCCATCATGAGAGAACAATGTTGTCAGAGAGCACAGTCCAGAAAAAAAGCCTCAGTGGAGCCAACAGAATAAAAGTCAGGAGGGGCAGACACAAAACCAATTCTGCTTTAGTCAAGATGTAAAGGGGGGGAGGAATGTGTGCCCTTGCCACAAAGCAAGGGAGCTGGCACAATGTCTTTGGATTCATATCCTAAAGCTGTCTCTGACACTATGACTCTGCCGTGTCCTGTAAGGGCAGAGAAAGGGGTGGCATTTCCCTCTGTGCAACTTTCTTCTTTTATTAAAAAAAATAGATAAAAGGAAATGCTATTTCTGGGATTGTTTAAAAGGAGTCTTGCCTGAGGGTTAGGGGGACTCTGACTTCTGGAGAGTTGCTTGGGCCTGTGAAAAGTGATGACACTTCGAGAAATTTACATAATCTATAAAGTCATGAAATGACCCCAGAACATTCACCAAGTAGTTCCGTCTGAACAAAACCAATTAAGAACAAGAAGTTTTGCAAAGGACACATCTATGTGGCTCTTGTTTCTAAACTGAGGAACATCATTTCAAGGGCAGCCCTTTAGCAACACATGGAAGTGCTATTTTGAAAGAATGACAATGCTACAGAGATAGAACTTTTCCTTCCTTCCTTCCTTCCTTCCTTCCTTCCTTCCTTCCTTCCTTCCTTCCTTCCTTCCTTCCTTCCTTCCTTCCTTCCTCCTTCCCTTTCTCCTTCTTCCCCCCTCTTTCTTTCTACCAGAAACCATTCACATTATGTTCTTTTCTTTTCTTGAATTCTTCATATGGTTCAAGGAAACCAGATAAATCACTAAAGAAAGGTAGTATGGCAGAGTGGACAGAGAGATGGCTTCAGTGTTGGGAAGACACAGGCTCTGATAATATATTGTCTGTGGAACTAAGGACAAGTCCCTTAACCTCCCAGGCAATGGTACCAAACTCAAATAGAAAGGGGGGCTACTAAGCTGTATATGAAGATCCCTACAGGGGACATATTGACTTGTTTAAAAAATGTCATATTATCTATATTTTATTTTATTTTTCCCTATTTTATTAAATAATTCCCAATTATAATGATCTGGTTCTATAACTCGAGAATGTTATGGGCCCCTGCATGTAGGCTGCCACTTGCTTGATATCTCTGCCTGAGGTCATTCCATAACACTATAAGTTGCAGAGAAAATGCCAACCTGCATTGGTAGAGGGAGTTTCTTCACCTGGAGTAGTAAAATCACACATCTGGTCTTATTCATCCTTAGTACTAGTGATGATAATAATAATTGAATCCACTTGGTACAAGACAGCAGGTAAAACTTTATCACCCAATTTTCACCTGTGGCTACAAGAAGCTTGTAGCATGTGCAGAGGCTGTACCCCAATAAAACTGTCTTGGTTGACAGACCTCAACCTGTGGGCAAATTGGATGGGTTTCTACCCCAAGTTTATGAAGACTTCCCCCAGCAGCATGAGGGAATGAGAACATGCAACAGCCATAAAGACACCTGAAGCAGGCACAGCGGAGCACTTACAGTTTGGTCAGACATTGAAGACATCAAGGACATTCACTGCATCCCAGACCATCACTGGGCTTCCTGACTTTTGTTTTGCCACTGCACTTCAGTGACTCAGAAAGAGAAAATGAGGCTGATGACTTTGTGCAACATTGCCTCACTTAAATCCAATTCACAGGCAAGTCAACAAAACATCCTGTGTGGTATCACAGGTCCTCTTTGAAAACAAAGGACAAAACAACCATAAAAACAACCATCCCTACTTTACTGATGAAGAAAACAAGTCATCTTTCACCTACAGAGATTTGCCTATAGCTCTAGTGGTCAAATTGACATTTGCAAAGAGCTTTTCAGCACTCCACTGTCTCCCTGAGAGAGCACTGCTGCATTCTGATCCCAAATGCCAAAGAATAATAACTGGGTTAATCAATAATTTGTACCAAATTCCTTTGCAGCTGTAATCAATAGGAGGTGGAATGTGAGAGCATGGCTGTTAAGTCTTATATTTGGATGAGACCTTGGGTTTCTCTACTGGCCCCAGAACTTGTGTTGGGATCAACACATTAGAAAATTGTCTTCTGCTTTCCTCTCCAGCTTCCATGAATCTGCTCTGCTATCCTCAGCTATTATTGATAGCTCTTATTACAAAACTCCTTAAATATTTTTTATTTTCTACACTGCTCCAGACTGACTCCACAAAAGTCTAGATTTAAGATATACCCGTTTTATGATATCAGCTGAAATCTCCTGAGGCAGTTGATCATAGGATTAGAGAAGGTCAGGGCAGGAAAAGATCTTAGAGGTCAAGGGGGACCAGAGACCCATCTAAAAATGGGCAAAAGAAGAATGTAATGAAATCCAGTAACTGATCTCATTTCTGTAATGTTTATGTGATTTTCTTTGGCATAGAAATCTAAGAATTGCCTGCCTTCTCTCTCTTTTTCTATTTCCTGAGTAGACAGACATTAATGTTACCAATACTATCAACATTAAAAAAAAAATCCCTATTCTCACCCTATATGTTTGGAATGCAGATTTCTAAAGGGCAGATGGCTGTCTTTTTTTTTTTTTTTAAATCACTTTCATCCTTAAAAAAATATTCTTTATTTAGCAATCTGTTCAAGACGCAGCGAGTAAAACAAAAATGGCCATAGAAAGGACAAATATTAAGAACATAGAGAAATGTGGAAAGACTTATATAAACTGATAAAAGAGTGAAACAAGTAGAAGCAAGGGAATAATGTTTACAGCGAACCTAAGTCAGCACCAGCAAAAAGAAAAACATCTGAATGATATCAACACACCAGTCAATGAAGGGACAATGGTCCACTGAGAGCACAGGTGTGGAGTAAGGTATAGGGTACATGGTCAAGTCTGGTCAACATAAGTGTTTGCTTAGTTTAACTGCTTCTTTGTGACTAGGGAGATTTCCATGGGTGGGGGGGGGGGAGGGGGAGGAAGTATGGGCAAAGTAAAAAAGGAAAAGGAAAAGTTTGAATATGATTTCAAAAGGGTGTAAAGCGGAAATTGTAAAGAAAGAGATTAAGGATTCTCAATCTTTTTTATGTCCTGGACTCCTTTGGTAATCTGGTGAAGCCTAATGGACACTTTTACTGATTAATGTTTCAAAATGCATAAAATAAAATATGTAGTATTTCAAAAGAAAACTAGTGATATTGAAAAAAGGTAGGACAATATTTTTAAAAAAACCCAAATTCATGGAATTTAGGTGAAAAACTCCTGTTTTAGAGGAAGAAGTCTATAAGAGGAAGAAATAGAGATTTTGAGGATGAAACTATTTTGGATACAAAGGGTGAATTTTAGGGTCAGAAAAGGAGATGTATAAAAGGGAAAGATACAGTGAATATATGTTTTAAAACTAAAACCTTTTGGCTATATTTATATCCTATAGAATACAGCTGTTTAAATTTAATAGGGGAGGGAATGAGCTAGGTGGCACAATTAATTGAGTGCTGCGCCTACAATCAGGAAGGCCTGAGTTCAAATCCAGCTTCAGACACTTACTGTGTGACCCTAAGCATGTAAGTTTCCTCATCTGTAAAATGGGGATAAAAATAATACTGACATTCCAGAGTTGTGGTGAGGATCCAATGTGATAATATTTGTGAAGCACTTAGCATAGTGTCTGGCACATAGGAAGTTGAACATAAATGTTAGCTATTATATTATTGATATTTAATATGTAAGAAGAGAGTTCTCATGCCTCCCTTCCCACCCTCTGAAAGCACTAGATCCTGTAATCCAAGACAGCATGGAAACACACCCTCCACAACAACAAAGGAGCAAAGGACAATGAGGAATAAAGAAGGGCAGTGAGTAGATAGGATACAATATTTGTTCCATGTATCGCCCAAGAAGAAAACTCATCAGTGGAACATGGAGAAAGCAGAGTCAAACAGTTCTAAATTTAAGCGAAGTAGAGCTTAAAACCAGGATCACCTGAGACACTAACCAGTTGTGCATTCATGGACAAATCACTTAACTTTTGAGTCTCTGTGGCCTCATCTGTTAAATGAGAGTTGAAATACTCTGTAATACTCTCATAGCCTACCTTGAAGGGCAGTTGTGACAAAAATGCTTTGCAAACACTATATACATGTGAGTTATTATTATGATTATTATTCAATAAGAAACCAAAAGTGGCTTCAAAGAGTTCCCATCAGGCAGTAGTGGAAATTATATGCATTGTGACAAAAAACCCAAAAAAAAGGCTTATATTTCCCCTCCATATTTAAAGGCAAATTAAGAAGAAAAAGAAAATTCAGCTCTTTCTCGGTTTGTTTTTTCCTTTCAATCAAACCCTTCCACTGAAGAGGTGGTTAGTGCATGGTAGTACTCTCTCTCTCTCCGCCTGTCTGTCTCTCTCTTTCATCCTTGTATTACCAACTCCCAGCATACTACCCTGTTCAAGAGCAAGTGGTTAATAAATGCTTATTGAATTGGATTGGATTGAATTATGGCAGAAAGATGAATAAATCTGAAACTAAAGGACAAAGTTTCGAGTCTTGGCTCTTCCTCTTAGTAACTGGGTGTGATCCCTAAGAAGTCATGTCACTAGTTCCCTCAACTATAAAATGAAGTTGTTGTACTACATAGTCCTGAAAACACAGAATTTATGATCTTTATATACTTTCTATGAGCTACTGATTTGGAAACTTCCTGAGTGAGGATGAGATAAAGATATATAGAAATGAAGAAGGTTTGGGGTATTGGGGGAAGGGAAGATCATTAGAGTTCTATAGTGTTGCTGGAGAGAAAGCTGCCTGGGGTGGCTGCATGAGAGAGATATTAAACTAATTAGCCTAATTCTGAGTGGATGGCCCAGAGAGCAGGAGACTTGGGAAATCACATCCTCAAGGGTATTCTGAGCAACGAATTTGAGGTAGAGGGAATAATTTTGGGCCAGAACCTTATGCAATGGAAAGCCAACGTGTGGTCCCAAAGGAGTGGATCAACTTAGTCAAAAAGACTGGGAAAAAAGACAACCCTAGCAACAGTGCTAAGGATCAACAGGAAGGGTCAGTGTTGGCAAGTGGGAGTATGGCAGTGAGGGGGTGGTATAAAGGGGAAGATAAACAGAGCTTGGATACATGCTATGATGTGGGAGAGGAGAAGAAAGAACACATTTGGCAGATGCTGTTAAGGAAAATCAAAGATGGGATTTAGTCACAGACCAAATATGTAGAACAAAGGACAAGGAAGGGGCTGTCCTAACTTGAAGGTTCTTCTTTTTGGTGTGAGGTGATTGATATGGTAGTCCTTTTCCCAGGGAAGGATTACTTGGGCATGGGGCAGAGTCATGGAAGAGGAGAGGGATCACAGAATCATATAATTTTAGAGCTAGAGGAGATCTTAGAGGGCATTGAGCCCAACCTCTTCTTTTCACAGATAAGGAAACTGAGGCCCTGAAAGGCTAAGTGATTTGCCCAGGATCTCATCAGCCTCATCTTCATCTCCTTTATATAGTGCTTTAAGGTTTGCAAAGCACTTAACTTTGGTTATTTTATTTAACTCTCATAACACCCTTAGTACCTGTTCTGCAACTTATAGTCTTAGGGAGTTGTCTGGGACTTTGAGAGGTTAAACAACTTAGTCACACAGACAGAATATGGTGGTGGTGGGGTCGGAACCCAGGTCAACTCAACTTTCAAGCAATAGGCACATACAAGGTAATGTTTTGGGGAAAGCACTATCAGCTGGGGGATCAGGAAAAGTTTTATGGAGAATGCAGCAGAGGCTTAAAGGAAATGACATACTCTAAGAAATAGAAGGAAGGAAGGAACACATTCCAGGCATGGGAGCCAGTCTGCATCAAGTCATGGAGGCTGATGATTGACTACCATAGTTACAGTAAAATAAGAGAGTCAATTTGGCTAGAACATAGAGTGCATGGATAAGATATAGTATGCATAGTGTACATTGTAAAGTTCCACATGGTAGGAAAGTTAGATTAGGGCCTGGTTGTGAAGACCTTTAAATGCAAAACAGAGATGATTCTATTTGCTTCTAGAAGTAATTGAGAATGACTGGAGTTTATTTAGTAAGGCAGTGACATTGTTAGACCTGTCTTTTAGGAAAATCACTTTGGTAGCTGTGTGGAGGGCTGGCCATCACATGATGAAATGTTCAGATGAAGCAATTGCTGGAGATGAGGGTTCTCTGATGTTTTATGGTAGAGGAAATACCCACACTGACTCAATGAAGTATCCTTGAAGTCTGTCTTTTATATATTTGCAAAGCACTTAACTACATTCCATAGCCTCCTGGGGATACATAAACCATGTCAATTGTGACAAGTTCCATTTTTGGTGGCCGTTCTCAAAGTTTTGGGTCCCTAAGAAAAAATAAAGATAACTAAATAAATGTGTGTGTATATGCGCATGCATGTAAAATATTATAGTATTCACAAGAGAGTCTCTAACTCTGGTTCAAAAAAATGAAATGGGTGTGTTTACATGATCAGGGGTGTTTGGGAAGAAATTACACAACCTCATGTCATTTTCCTAAGATATTTGAAATTGAACATAAACCAAGCGCACATCTGGGTCTGGGGCTCACTTAAGCCTCCGATGTAAGAATGAAAATGAGTGCCAAGTGTTCCTGAAGCTCATAAATGTCTCACTCTTGATGATTCCCCTTTGCTAGGGTGGAAAGGATAACAACAGTTTTCCTTAAATATATGAAATTGCAATCAGCTGTTTGTTTGAGCCTTCTGCTGACCATACTCTCTGTCTTCTACTGGAAATTGAACGCACATGGAGGGACTGCAAGGAGTTGGGTTTTTGAGGGGGGAGGGAATAAAATGGAAGGGGAGAAAAGGGTTATAGGTAGAAGTTGGAGAGAAAACAAGAAAACAAAAGAAAAACCTCCATGTTTTCTAGTTCACTGGAAAAATAGGCCCAATGGAGAATGTGCCCTGGCACATTCTAAAATTGGTCAGGGATCAGTCATTACCATCTTCTCATTGACGATTATAATTAACATTAATAAGAAATAGTACTGTGAGAAGTGGTACAAACATCAGCCCATGTTTTGTTTCTAACATTGATTTGAATTACCTTTTGCTGCTATGCATTTGAATTTGTTATGTTTCAAACTGTGGCCCAGCATCCAGTTCTGCCAGTGAACTGTTGCCAGTATATTAATTTGGCCCTAGATTTCTTGTGATGGATATTGTTGGGGTACTGTCTAATGGAGAGTAAGTAGATTGTGCCTACAGACATAATCTGGACAAGGTTGTCTTCTCTATGTTTGCTAGTTGCAGGGCTTTGAAGGGCTGTAGCTTATGAGTCCTTCCTTTTTTTTTTTCAAGTTTTATTTTTTTAAAAATAATTTTCATCATGGCCTTTAGCTTTTATATTCCAGTCATGTCTGCCACATCCCATGTTTCTGAGCAGCCCCTGAAGATTTTACCCTTTTGGCCTAAGTGCTCATCCCACAGGGCCAGATAAGACGGCAGCCACTGGGATTCAGTTAAGCAAAACAGGCTGGTGAGCCTCAGAACACAGACATAAACACACACAAACAAAGGCACACGTGTGTGTCCCACAGGGGTGAGTTCCTCTTCAATAAGCAGTTCCACTTTTGTGTGTGGGTGTGTGTGTGGGAGCCTATTGTTAAGGGGAATTGACCTTTGAATCTTCCCTCCACTGGCACAGTGCCATCCTCTGTCCTTCCTGAGGGGACAGTGAGCATCTGTGGAGTTTGCACTGTGTTAGTGCCCAGATAAACAACAAAACCAGCGGCCATAACATTTTTTTCTCCAGCAGCAGCTGAACAAGGAATTTTAAAAGCAAACGCCCATAGAAACTATACCACAATGTCTATATTCTTAGTCAAAAATATACTTTTTGTTTCATGACATTATTTTATCATATCATGAACATTCTCTGACTGCTCTTCTAAACCTAAGCAATTCGGAGACAAGAAAGTAGTTGCTAAAACTTAAAACTTGATTTCTAGTAAGCTATATAGCTAATAAGATAACTTATACTTACAGACTATCTTATGGTTACAAAACATTTTACATACTTTTCATCCTCACAACAACTCTCTAAGGTACTCTAGTGCAGGTAGCATTATCCTCATTTGACACATGAGGAAACTGAGGCTTGGAGAATGTCAGATCCTTGATGGAAAGCCTGGATTCCTTTTTTTCTGTCTTTGTATCTCTAGGGTCTACATGAAGGCTTTCTGAATCTGCTCATCTGTTAATATCTCTATACTGGCTTTTCCTCTTCCCTGAAATGACCATTTATTAATTTTATTTATATTACAGAGAAAGTGCTTATTTACATTGGTTAAGGGAGTTCTTCACGGGCAGCTCCTACATTAATGAATTCACAGGTCTGATTAAAAAAAACCTAATACACACAAATAGAGAGGTTGTTCTCCTGTGATAAAATATAAGCTCTGAGAAGACAGAAACTGGTTTTTTTTTTTTGTATCACTAGCACTGACAAATTCTTAATAAAGGCTGACTGCTGGTACAATGCTTTGCACACAGTAAGTACTTGATAAATATTTGGTGCATTCAGTTGAATTAAGTAACTTTCACAAGAACATAGAGGGTTGCCACTGGGACTTGAATCCAAATTTTCTAATACCTTCTGTGCTCTTTCCATTAAACTGACCATGGCAAGTTTTAGTCTTAGGTTTTAGCTCCATGGAAAATATGATTATGATTAATCATGGGATGAATTCTTTTTCATTACTCAACACAAGTATGTAAAAGATTGCCTGGACTCTTCCAGTGGAATTTAACAATCCAAATTCCAGCTGTTCCCTGAAGCTGGGGATACGTCCCTTGGCTTCAAAATTTGTAGAAAAAATAAAAATGACAGAGATGATCATCTAAAATAAGCCTTAGGACAGTGGCCAAATGCAAAAGGAAAGCAAGATGGAATAATTATATCATGGGGGAGAAGACCCTATGTTCATGGCTTCCAGGACCTATCCCAAGTATGCTGACAAAGTATTATTCTCTCCTTTACTTACTGAGCCTTATCTCAATTGTATTCATTTTTGCTCCTATTGCGGTTGTTTCATTCATGTCCAGATCCCTTGCTCCCCCCCACCCCCCATTTGAGGTTTTCTTGGCAAAGATACTGGAGTGTTCTGCCATTTCCTTCTCCAGCTCATTTTACTGATGAGAAAACTAAGGCAAACTTGGTGAAGTGACTTGCCCAGGATCACATGGGTTTTAAGTATCTGAGGCCAGACCTGAACTCAGGAAATTGAGTCTTCCTGACTCCAAGCCAGACACTCTACCTGCTGTGCCACCTAGCCACTCTCAATTGTACTTGTATATATATGTACAATATTGGAAGCACTTTGGTAGGGAGGCACCCTAGACGAAAGAAATCTTCTTAATTGCAATGTATCCTTAGCCATATGTACAAGGGTCAAGCCCTAAATCCCAGCAACATAGGATTAAATTATGAATCTTGAAGCAAAATGAAAATAGGACATCTCTTACCCATTTGCTATATTATTTGTTGTCAAATAATAATACTTGATTCTGTGCAAAATGCTTTCATACACACATGCCTCAATTTCCTTATTTGTAAAATGGGGATCACAAATACCTGTATTACTTGCCTCACAAGGCTCACAACCTAGCTTGTTCTTTATTCCCCTTCTGGAACATTCTATCTCCTACTTCTCTTGCCTTTGCACACAGTTTCCCCCATACATAGATGTTCTTCTCTCTCTCTTCCACCTCTTAGACCACCTTAACTTCCATTAATATTCCTACAGAGGACCCTTCTTCATCTTCCCTTAGAGTCAGACCTCCATCCCTCCCCCATCCTTTGGAACTGATTTTGTGTGTTTTCTATTTATTTATTGACATGTGATATCCCCTCAATAGAATATAAGCCTTCTGACTGTTTCTTTTTGGTCATTGTATCCCCAGTGCCTAACACAAATAGTACTTTGTACCAAGAAAATTCTTAATAAATACCTATTAAATGAATGAATGTGATCTTCACAAAAGACCAAGTTAATTAGGTAGACATTATTACTTTTCCTTGACAGGAAAGGAAACTGAGGCACAGATCGGCCCAATGTAAAATAGTTGTACTTTCACAGCTGGAGATCATCTAATCCAACTCTTTTACTTTTGATATGGGGAAACTGAGGTCCAGAGAAGCTGGGTGATTTCTAAAGTCACACATTGAGGTAGTGGCAAATCACAACTACCTTTCACTTCTCTCCTTTCCTATTTCAATCAATTTCACCAAATCTATCTTATATAAAGGAATCAGCACTCTTGGATCTCCCAATATACTTCCAATCTTACAGGGAGAAACCAGCAGTAAAATGGGTCTGTTGTAGCTGTCTGGTCCCTTGGCCAAACGACTTAGATCCTAAATGAAAGGAAATCCTAAAAGCAAACACCCCCTTTTCAATCACTTGCAAATCGCCTCCTCTCCTTTCCCACAGGGATGCCATCCTTTGCTCGAAGCATTGAGAAATTGCTGAAAGGGAGAAATAAATGTTCCTCTAAATTCCAATTAACTTCGCCCCTGATTATTGTGCAACTCGGTATGAGTCAGTGTTCTTTAGTACATGGGGGTGAGAATCTCAAAGATTAATGAAGCTTTTGGAGAGTGGCAGCAGCTTAAATCTTAGATGTTTGCACAGCTCCTCGCCCCTTTGGCTCCCTCTGTTGTTAGGGTGACTATAAGAAAAAGGGGAGGAAATGATGCAGATAAATGTGGAAAACTGTTTTTTATCACGTAGTACCCAACTCTTTACTGACAGAGCTCCCCTGCCGTGATTTATTCCCCTTTTTTACATGAATCGGTGGTTTCCGTCCCCTTTCTTTATGTACACCAACGAAACCAAAATTAGACTGCAGGCAAAACCAGCTGCCAAACTTTTGACACAGAGTCAATAAAGAAATAATACAAATTCAGAGGGTCACACCAAGAAAGCAAACAGGGGCAGTGTCTGAGAGAGGCTGCCTGTATGGAGTACTCACAAGTCCTCCCAGGTGGGTTTGGTTTTTTGACAACAGACTCTGATTTATATGGGGAAAACTACTGAACTCTTCTTGGAAGTGTATGCATTCATGTGGAAGGGCATTGCCTCCTCCTAGCACGCAGCAAGTATTACTTTCAATAATACTGTTTCTATTTCTGCTACAAAGGAATACACTCTGACATATTATTTATCTGTATCAGTTTTTCTCTCTCTCCTTTTCCCCCATTTGAGCTCCTTGAGAACTGAATCGATTTTTTTTTCCTTCACTTGACCCTTGGTAACACAAATGTCTTTCATATAGTAGTTCCTTAATAAATGTTTGTTGACAGGTATGTATTAAGGACCTACCAGGTGCCTTCCACTACGCTACTAGGTGCTACTGAGGTAGAGACAAAGTAGCTACAATCACATACAAATCAAGTTCCCCACAACTTCATTAGTCCAGTAGGGAGACAAAACTAAGAGCCAGAAACACAGAGGAACCATTAACCTAACTCTATCAGATAGAATTCAAAGGGGGAAGAAATAAGTGATGGCAGCAGGAGTAAAAATGGTTGCACGGAGGAAGTAGAAACTTGATCAGGGCCCTGAAGGACAGAAAGAGTTCAACAGAGAAAGAAAGGAATTTCAGGCTGGAAAAGAATATATTTAACATTTATGTAGTGCTTCCTATGTGCCAGGCACTGGGCTACAGAAGTGCCTTGTGGTTATCATCTCATTTGCTCCTCCCAACAACCCTGGGAGATGGGTGATATTATTATTGTCCCCATTTTACAGATGAGGACATTGAGGCAGGGAGAGGTTAAGGGACTGGAGAGTGTCTCGAGGTCTCATCCAAACTCAGGTCTTCTAGTCTCCAGACCCAGTGCTCTACTCACTGTATTACCTAGCTGCAATGAACAAAGATGACAGAAGCAGAAATTAACACACTGAGATTAGTTTGGTTGGATCAAGGGCATGAGTAAGATTGCTTCTGCTATGGTGGATGTGTGGTGCCTCCCAATCTCCACCATGCTTTTGTGGGCAGGGCCAGCTTCATGCTTGCCTTTCCATTCCAAAACGGTTTGCTACATATAAGAGTTGCTTAATAAATGTCTGGTGGACTGGATTAGAAGTGTGGTTTGGATAAGTAGGACACATTTCTAATTCCCTCGAGTAGTACTCAGAGACTCAGGCTTCTGCCAATCACAGGCTGTAACTGTAGCACCTGGCCCCTGGCAGCAGTCTTGGCCTTACATTCTGGCATTCTGTTCAACTGTGCCACACTCTGGAAAGTATGGGAACTTGTTGTCTGGAAAAGAAGTCAACTGAGTAATGATTTTCTTGCCTAGAAAATGGAAAAAACTCACCATAGGTAATGTGTAAAAGTTGCCAAACTTCCTACTGAAGGTCATTTTAAAGAGAGTGGATTTTCCTAGCTTTCTGAGAAGGAATGAGGAGAATACAGTAATTGCAAATTTGCTCAACTGGCTTTATTGTATACACACCTTATTATCACCTCCAGGCAGGTTCATCTAACTGTGAAGCTAAGGGAGGTTCTAGTGTGCTACGAATTTCTTCAGCAACAGAAAACAATTATCTAACCATTTATCTTCTGTACTTTGGGTAAAATGCTACCTAGAAGCAGGGTACCACAGGACCTGATAATATCCCTTCTAGCCACAGGATTCTCTGTGTCTCCACAAGGAACATCCCTTTGTTAGGTGTATCTTGCAACATCACAGGTATAAGTTATTGATTTGAAGTAATAAATGTGAATTTCCCATACTTGTCACTTCCTCTTTCTATCGCCCTTAGTTAAAGTCAACATTGGTCTCTTGGGTCTTACTATAACTCTAGAAGGAAAAAGGAAGATCAGCTGTGTTAACAAGAAGTGAATTAAATGCAGGAGAGAAAACTGCGTTGTAACCACTGGGGATGGAATTATTATTTATTGTATTATTGTTTTCTAGGAGATGGGCATTAAAGGAGTCTCACCTGACAAGGGAAAGAAACCTCATTTCCTCTGTTGTTGGAAACTGGACAGGTGACATCACTAAAAAAATCACTCAAAGGGTACAATTTTCTTCAGGCAGACAGATGAACTGGCTGACCTCATAGGTCTTCTTTATCTCTAATCTCTGTTTTGAGGCCTTGGTATTCAACATTTGGAGGCACAATATGTCAAGATGACACGGAGTGAGATCTGTGTATAAACATTGCCCAAATATTCCCCCTTGCCACTTGCTATACGTTCTTTTTTCTGCCCAAAGTCAAGTTTGTAAAAAGAATTCATTTAAAAAAAGAACATGTTCTATTTGTCCCCTAGGCAGGATCAGAGTTAGGAAGTTCTGATATTCCTTCTGTCCTTAGGTTAGCCCGCTCATCACTATCGTGATGTTCATAAGTTCAGGACATATTTATAAGTGCTTACTATGTTTTGTTGCTGGGTCCCAGGCCCTGGCTTCTACATATTTTTAATCTAGAAAGGGTAAATACAAATAAAAATTACTAAATGCACGTAGGAGGTCAACCATCAAGTCATCACATCTTGGAAAAAAGAAATCATTTCAAGTTGAGTTAATTGGAAAATAAGATTTCACAGAGAATGTAGTACCTGAATCAGACCTCAGATTTCAACTGGTAGAGATGTTAGCTGATTTCTTCCCCTAAGCATGAGAAGCAATGTGGACAAATAAATGGAGTTGGGAGACTAAAAGGATGAGATTAAAAAGCAGTGACTAATCCAGTTTGGCTGGAATGTAAGGTGGGTGAAGGGGATCATATGATGCATTTAGAATCATGGAATCTGGCCTCAGTCAAGTCCTGTCTCCTCACTGTCCAGACACAAAGAGGCTTGGTCAGATCACAACACTTGCCACTGCCCAGAATTTGAACCCAGGACTCTTTCCAGTATACCATGGATTTACTACAAGATAAAGAGGGAAAGGTAGATTAGAACTAGATTCCAAACTCCTTGAATATCAGGGTAGGCAGTGAACAGGGAACCACTGAAGGATCTTAAGCAGAGGAGTAACATGATTGCAAAGGAAAGAAGGTTGGCATTAGCACCAGTCAGTCAGTCGATAAGCATTTATTAAGCATCTACTATACAAAGAGCACCCAGGATACCTTACCTGGATAATCTTGGGCAACTTCATAACCTCTTTGGCCCCTAATTTTCTCATCTGTAAAATGAGCAAGATAGACTAAATCTCTAAATCTCGAATTGTTTAATTATACCTGCATATAATGAAATACTTGGGCATTGGTATGAAGGAAAGTTTAGGGAGAAGGAGCAAGGAAAAGAAGACCAGTTAAAACCGGTGCTTTTAATGATAACCCAGGTAAAATTTGCAGGCATCATGAGCAGAGAAGAGCGAGACAGATGCTAGGGATAATGCTCAGCTGAAATCTGCTGGCTTCCCTCACTCCCCTTGAGAGAGAAAACTGATGAATTTAGAACCTGGGACTCTACAGTGATTTCAGACTTCTTAGAGACTAGTTTAAACTGCAATGAGTTTACAGTAATTAGTAAGAAACAAATGTTTTTTAAGAAAGCATCCATTCAGTTAAAATGATTTTTAATTTTATAATGACTGGTATATAATTATAGCAGAACAGAGCTATTTAGTAAGGAAAAAATAACATCAAAGAGAAGAGCTCATTTAGTGTTTATTTGCTCTAGGGTTCTAATTACTTTGAAAACTACCAACCCTACTTATATGATTACTAGCAGAATTTAAGAGCAGCTTTGTGGAGAGCTGAGCCAATCATTTCTTAGCTCCATTAACATGGGATTCTATAAATATCAGGGGCCTTTAGATATAGGTGAGGGAATTTACATTTTATTCAGCAGGTACTACATTGGGAGTCATTGAAGGTGTTTGAGCAGGAAAGTGACGTGACTACTGTGGAAACAGCCTTGGTTTTGGAATCAGAACTCCTCAATTCATGCACTTTCCCATTCTAGTCCCAGTTGAGGCCTTTTCTGATAGGAGTATTAAAAATAAACATGCCATGTGGGTCATTAAAAAAGATGAGATAATATGTCAATATTGGTTGAGGAAGGTCTAAAAATAATATCCAATACAGTGTTTTGTAAGTATAAAGTGCCCAACCAACTACATAAACGCACAAATGATATGAACAGATTTGGAAGCAAGAATGGTAAGCTACAAATGACCCAATTAAATCATGCTTCTAATCACCAATGATGTCAAATAAAAATTAAAGCAGCTCTGACGTTTTACCTTATACTTAACAAAGTTGTAAGGATGACAAAAAATGGAAATAGACTATGTTGGAGGCATTGCCTGAAAGGCCATATTGATGAAACTATGAATTGGTCTAACCATTCTAGAAAACAACTTGCTATTACGTGAGAAAAGTTACAAACCTTTGACCCAGTGACCCCATTACTGGACACAGGGTCCAAAGAGGTCATAGACAAAAAGGTCTGATATATACCAAAATATTCAAAGCAACACTTTCTGTGGGGGAAAAAGCGCTGGAATGAAAGTATGTGGCACAGTAGATAGAGTACTGGACTGGGAGTCAGGAAGACCTGAGTTTGAATCCTTCCTCAGACACTGAGTTGTGTGATATACCTAATCTTTTCTATGTAAACTACTTTTCAACTTTTCAAACTAAACATAACTCAGTCTTTTCCAGACCCAGTTCCGTCAGCTATAAAGTGGGAATAATAAATAATAGCACCAGGGCTGTGGGGATCAAATGAGAAAACATATATAGATTGCTTAGTATTTCATTAAGCTCTATAAATGCTCCTATTCCATATGAATGTAAATGTAATGGAATAATAATTGTGTAGACAGAAATGATAAATAGAAGGAACTCAGAGAAATACGGGGAGATTTATATTAACTGATGCAGAGTGATGCAGATCCAGAAGAACAGTATTCCCAAAGGCTCTAATAATGTCAATTAAGAGAGTCATAAAAGGAAGTCTAAGTTACTGTAATCACCTTATTCCCAGAGAACAAATAATAAAATATCCTTCTCTCCCCCTGGCATAGAGATGCATGGACTATGGGGACAGAATGTTGTATATATTGTCAGTCAGTCACTGTGTCAGTTTTTTGCTTATTTGTTTAACCTTTTTTGTGGGGGTATAAATAAGGGTTTCATTTTGGGAGAATGGGACAAATGTGATTTCAATATAAAAAAGTTTACTATATTTTGTTTCAAATCAAAACTTCTACCTAAACTGATGACATTTTTCATTCTAACCTGAAGGTAAGAGACTCAGTTACAAAATAACTTGTTCCTAAAATGCAGTGTCTTAATGGCATCAGATGTTTATGGCACCTTCACCCTCATCCACTGTGTTGCTAACTCCAGTGCTGTCACTGCTTGTTCTAAATATTTTTTTCAGAAAAATTAAAAAAATATATAAAGCACTTGACACAAAACACCAGCTGATCATCATAACAACTTCTAAATTATTAGGTAGTGGAAGTATTTTTTTTTAAATTATTAATTTATTTGTTTTCAGTTTTCTACAATCACTTCCATATGTCTTAGATTTTCTCCCCCCCTTCCCTCCCCTAAATGGCACGCACTCTTATATGGGTTCTACACATACAGTTTTATTAAACACATTTTCACATTAGTCGTTGCATAGAAGATAAATGGGGGAAATCACGAGAAAAAACAAAACAAAACATAACACAAGAGAAAACATTCTGCTTCATTCTGCATTCAGTTCCATAGTTGTTTCTCTGGATGTGGATGGCATTTTTCCTCAAGAGTCCTTTGGGAATGTTTTAGGTCCTTGCATTGCTGTGAAGGGCTAAGTCTACCAGAAAAATTCCTCACACACTGTGGTTGTTACTGAGTACAATGTTCTCCTGGTTCTGCTCCTTTCACTCAGTATCAATTCGTATATGTCCTTCCAGGCCTCTCTGAAGTCTTCCTGTTCATCATTTCTTATGCACAATAGTATTCCATTACATTCATACATTATAACTTGTTCAGCCATTCCCCAAATGATGGGAATCCCCCTGATTTCCAGTTCTTGGCCACCGCAAAGATAGCTGCTATAAATATTTTTGTACCTGTGGGACCCTTTCCCATTTTTATGATCTCTTTGGGATATAGTTCTAGAAGCGATATTGCTGGGCACATTTTTGTAGCCCTCTGGGCATAGTTCCAAATTGCTCTCCAGAATCGTTGGATTAGCTCAGAGCTCCACCAACAATGAATTAGTATTCCAACTCTCCCACATCTTCTCCAACATTTATCATCCTCCTGTTTTGTCATGTTAGCCAATCTGATAGGTGTGATGTGGTACCTCAGAGTTGTTTTGATTTGCATCTCTTTAATCATTAGTGATTTACAGCTTTTTTTCATATGACTATAGATAGCTTTAATTTCTGCCTCTGAAAACTCCCTGTTCATATCCTTTGACCATTTATCAATTGGGGAATGACTTGTATTCTTGTACATTTGACTCAGTTCTCTATATATTTTAAAAAGGAGGCCTTTATCACAGATACTAGTTGCAAAAATTCTTTCCCAGTTTTCTGCTTCCCTCCTAATCTTGGTTGCATTGGGTTTGTTTGCGCAAAAACTTTTCAATTTAATATAATCAAAATTATCCATTTTGCACTTCATAACGTTCTCCATCTCTTGTTTGGTCATAAATTTCTTCATTCTCCATAAATCTGACAAATACGCTATTCCTTGTTCCCCTAATTTGTTTATAGTATCAGTCTTTATACCTAGATCATGTATCTATTTGGACTTTATTCCTGTGTATAGTGTCAGGCATTGATCTATGACCAGTTTCAACCACACTGTTATACCGTTTTCCCAGTAGCTTTTGTCAAACAGGGAGTTCTTATCTCAGAAGCTGGGGTCCTTGGGTTTATCAAACAGTAGATTGCTATATTCATTGACTACTCTGTCTTGAGTACCTAACCTATTCCACTAAGTGGGTCTACCTCTCTATTTCTTAGCCAGTACCAAGGGTTTTGATAATTGCTACTTTAGAATATGATATGAGACCTGGTCGGGCTAGGCTACCTTCTCTAGCATTTCTTTTCATTAATTCCCTTGATATTCTGGACCTTTTGTTTTTCCAGATGAATTCTGACATTATTTTTTCGAGCTCTAGAAAATAATTTTCTAGTATTTTGACTGGTATGGCACTGAATAAGTAAATTGATTTAGGTAAAATGGTCATTTTTGTTATATCAGCTTGGCCTACCCACGAGCAACCAATGTTTTTCCACTTACTTAGACGTGACTTGTGTTCATACAGTCCTTGGGTTTGTTTGGCAGGTAGACTCCCAGATATTTTATAGTGTCTACCATAGCTTTAAATGGGATTTCTCTTTCTATCTCTTGCTGCTGGGCTTTGTTGGTAATATGTGGAAACACAGATGATTTTGTGGGTTTCTTTTGTAATCTGCAACTTTGCCAAAATTGTTTATTATTCCAAGTAGTTTTTTACTTGATTTTCTAGGATTCTCTGAGTATATCATTTTATGGAGGTAGAAACTTAGCAAGGGTATGAAGCAAGTAAGTCACATAATATTTCTGGACCCCATTACAAAAAGTGGGGATGGTCTAGATGATTTTTAAGATCTCTTCCAAAAAGACCTCAAACCATGGCCAGGACCAGTAGAAGGAGTAATCAATGGGCTTTGAAAGGGAGAAATTTGGGTTTAAATCTAGACTCTTAACATTAAAAATCATATGGCCTTAGGCAAGTTTCTTAATCTCAGTGAGTCTCAATTCCTTCATCCATTAGGGTGTATGAAGGGTGGGGTGGGTGGAGGGGCTGAAGGGGGAAAGAATAATAATACCTATGGTATTCTGGCAGATAAGAATGGGCTTCTCAGTTAGGAAGTGCTAGGTTTAAGTGACCCTAAGCAAGTCACTTAGCCTCTTAGTATCCCAGACCACTTTCTAAGCCTATAAATTACAGAACCAGTCTCAGTCCGCATTGCTAGAACTAGTTTCCTCACTGAGAGTCCCCTCCATGAATGAAGTCCTCAATCTGAGATCAATATCTGTTGTGTCTGCAAGAGGGCTGTTGTGAGGATACTTTGCCTGTCTTAAAACCCTCCACGTATACTACAAACACTATTATTCCAACTCTAAACCTATGATCCTTCAGCTAAGTAGCCTAGAACTCAAATCTTGGTCTTTGGACTCTACAGCCAGCTCTCTGCCAAGGCTCCCTTGTTGTCTTTATACAACCAAGAGGAGATCATTTTGTCTAAGCAGCTCCAAGAGGCACTGACTGGTGACTGCAGTACAATTTCATTCCATTTTGGATATGCACATACCTCAATTCATCTTCTCCCTCCATAGCTAAGATTTATATACTTTATTAATCACCTTGTGACAATCGCCACGGTGGTTTCATTTAGCAGAGTAAGCCAGCCAAACCTCGTCAAGACTTCTGTGGGTTTCACGAGGCAAACTTTGGCGTCCTGGCAATTCCAATTGCTCTCGCCTAGATGAGATTTTCCAGGGCTATCCATCTTGTGCCTGTCTAATAAATCACATCAACCCCCTGCTCTTTCCCTAATTGATAGGTTGAAAAAGAGACACCACTAGATCATGTTAATGTCCCCCTAAAACAGCAACGAGATAGAGCTTCTCTGGCAACACCCTCTCAAAATGGCAGGCAGTTAAACATTTTTCCTTCCAGATACAATCTGAGCAATAGGAAAGAGTGGAATTGTACCATGTGGCTGACAGGCACGTATTCTCCAAAGTGTTTCAATTGTCCATGATAACTTTTCCATGCATTTGTCTGTTGCATGTTCAGAAGCACAGGATATGAAGGGAGGTGCCATTAATGTGATGCTATCTCCTCAGGTAGGAGATCAGCAGTCAGGAATGCTTGTTAGCATGACCGTGAGGATGTATAGTAATGACTGATTTGCACTCTTGGTTGGACTGTACCTCCCTGTGCATGGTTATTACTTCTGCGATACTTAACCACTTTCAATGCTTTCCTGGGAAATACATGATTGATTTCCCTAAACTCCTAAATGGGCACGATTTTGTACTTATTGAAAACTGAGATAGTTACTAAATGATATTTCTTAAAGTGGCATGAGATACAAAGACTACAAGACTAGATGCCATCTGTAGTTGGCAATGACAAAGCAGACAAATAAAACTACTTACTTAACATAACTATCTTGACTTGTTTCAAGTTACAGGAAAATATGATCATAGATCTATGGCTGTAAGGGAAGTTAGAGTTCATCTAGTCTAGTGCCTTCATTTTACAGATGATACAATTGAGGCCCAGAGATGGCTAAATGATTTACTTATGGTCACATGGGGAAGAAGAGGCAAGGCCAAGATTTGATTCTGGGTTCTCTGACTCCAAATTGGGTCCCCTTTATATTGTACTACACCACCTTCTGTCACACTTCTTTATTAAACTTTTTTGGTTTTTTTTGAGATTAAGGATCAGGCAACAATTTTCACATAGAGTCAAACAGGAAAAGTTAGCTGATTTTTCACTTGTAAAGCCTTCACCCAATATATCAGTTAACTTACTCATTAGTTAATAAGCTCATAGATTCTATACCTTGAAAGGTTTGTAGACATTACTTAGTCTCAACTTTCCAAGGACACTGAGGCTCAGAACATTTAAATGACATGTTCAAAGCCACATAAGTATGTGTCAAGTATCAGAGCTGAGATTTCAACCAAACATTTCCTCATTCTAAATCCAATGATTCTCTCACTAGAAAAAATAAATCTAAGCATCAGTCTTAAATGGTGCCATGTATGGAGGGTGAAAAGGGAGTGCCCCTGGAGAGTTGCTTCTGATTGGAAGATGGAGAGCTCCTCCTAGTATGTAAGGAGAGTACCCAGGCCAGTCCTTTCCAGTTTCCCTTCTCTGGTCTTCTCTGCTGAAGGTAGCTTCTCTCCTTCCCACTTTTCAGCGTCTTTCTGCATGCTGTTCTCCCCCATTAGAATGTATTCTCCTTGAAGACAGAGATTGTCTCTTGCCTTTCTTTAGCATTCAGCACAGTATCTGTCACACAGTAGGTGCCTCCTAAGGGTTAATTGTCTGACTGACTAGAAACTTAGGAAAATGTAGCACAGGATTTCTTATTCTATTGTGGAACATAACACTAGCCAATCCCTCCCTACCTCTCAAAGGGATCCAGTCTTGCTGGGGACTATAGTTCACTGATCTTTTTCTTCTACCTGGTTTCTTCAGGGCTTGGAGGTAAGCATACTATGCGAGAAGTTCCTTGCCAAAGTAGCATGGCTCGATTATTTCAAAAGAAAAAAATGGGTATGGACACTGTAATATTATTTTAATAGTTTTGTGGAACACAGGCATACTTATAAGACCCTAAACTGGACAACAGCCAACAACCCATAAAGGCAACATGGTGTAGATCAGTGAGGTCAAACTCAAATAGAAATAGGGCCACTAAACTCATACGTAAGAATCCCTGAGGGTTTCAAATTAACTTAAAAAACCACATATTAACATCGTTGTTGTTCTTATTCAGTTGTTTCAGTCATGTCCAACACTTCATGAGCCCATCTGAGGTTTTCCTGGCAACAGTACTGGAGTGGTTTGTCAATTCTTTCTCCAGCTCATTTCACAGACGAGGAAACAGGGTTAAGTGACTTACCCAGGGTCACATAGCTAGTAATGTCTGAGGACAAATGTGAATTGGTCTTCCTGACTCCAGGCCCATCTATGTTCTATTGTATTTGCACTTATTTTATTAAATATCTCCCAATTCTATGTTAGTCTAGTTCAGCCTCACTGGGAGTATTTCTTCCACCATAGGGTGGGGGTGAGGGTAGCATGTCTGACAGCTCCAGTGAAGAGTACAGAGAGCTGCCTTTACTTTTTTACTTTTTGGAGGCTAGGAAGTGTCTTATGTCAGATTTGAACTCAGGTCCTCCCGACTCCAGGCTGGGCACTCTATCCACTGTGCCACCTAACTGCCCCAGAAAGCTGCCTTTAGAACTAAGTAGATTTAGGTTCATTTCACGTTTCTGACACATAATGGTCACATGATGCTGACTGAACAACTTAACCTTTCAGTGCTCTAGACCAGCACTTCTGTGGTCAAGAAAAATTTGACAGCGGTAAAAGTTTCTGACCACACAAAGACCAAAAGTTAGTTAAAAATCAAACGTGTAATTAATCAGGTGTTTCTGGCAGCACTTGCCCAAGGTGCATTGTGTAACTTCACTGCACCTTGGTTCAGAACACACAGCATGCACACTTTGTACTGCAGATATATGTCCTCGGGACACACAACAGCCAAGCAATGCTGCCAAAAGAAATGGCAAAAAGGGGTCACTAGTGGAAAAAGTTTAAGAAGTCCTACTCTAGACAACTCTCTAAGACTTTAAGTTGAAGAGTATGTGCTGATCTGCAATGGGAGAGAAAGGTCCTCATGCCCACACCAATATAATCACAGGTTCAGTCTTTATCTAATATCTCATGTTTTTATCATATCAGTTTGTAAAGAACTGATGGTGTTGTAGAAAGATCAGTGACTAGATGTGTAGTCAGGAAACCTGTGGTCTAATGTCAGCTTTGACACTAACTGGCTGGATGACCTTGCCAGAGTCATTCAGAAGCAGCCAGGTGGTGCAGTGGATAGATCACCGTAAGACTTGAGTTCAAATCCAGGCTCAGACACTTACACAAACTATGACCAAATCACTGAATCACTGTTTGCCCCAGTTTTCCCATCTGTAAAATGGGGATAATGATGGCACCTACCTCCCAGGGTTGCTGTGAGGATCAAATGAGATAATAATTATAAATTATTGTAATTATACGTAGTACAGTGCCTAGCACACAGTCGGTGCCATATAAATGTGAGCTATTATTATCATCTTTGGGCCACAATTTGACTTTCTGTTTGAAGCAGGATTTGAGGTTCTTTGTACCTCTCACATTCAACAAATAAAGTCTCTCAAAGATGAAAACTGTTTCATTCCTCTACTGGTATCACTGGACTTTCAACTTGGAACAGTTTCTCTTTACTGAAAGCAAAGCTTTAAGGTACCTTTATGTTCAATTTTATCTATAGTTTTAACCAAACCTCAGTTTGCTAGCATTATTCATTCATTACTTCACTGGACTAATTGTTTTATTAATTAGCTTAACTAAAACGCTGGCTTAGGTCTGTATTTGAATTGAATTGTGTATAATTCCTAATACAATGGAAATCTTGATTTTAGAGGGATGAATATTATACTTTCTATATGTATCAAAGCTATTCCCTTGTCTGGGACACTAACACGATCTGATTTTTTATATTAAAAAAAAACAGAGAAAGGTCTATCATTATGTTGTTTAGAATGTGTGAAATGAAAGAAAAAAAATCCCCACGCAAAACTGAGATACCCCATGGATCTGGGAGATGGAAATGAAAGCCAAAAAAATTCCTTTGGTTGGTAATTTGGCTCAGTATCTTAGATACTGCTGTTCTACTAATTCTATTCAGAAGCCAGTCTTTCCAACGGTGGGGGAAATTCAGGAAGTAGAAAACAGGAGTGACATGGAAAATCACTTACTAATCATACACCCTTGGGGATGGAAAACAGAATTCCCCTTATGGTCTAATTATGCTCTGCTGTCTTTAAATGAAACCAAATCAGGCAAGTTTCCAGTCACTGCTTGATGTCTCAGAGTCCTTATTTCCCAATGTCCAGAGTTGTGATGGGAATATTTACTAACTTCCTGGCATTTTCCTCACATCAGAGGATGCCATTTTATTCCCAGAAAAATCACGGTGTCCAATATTTTATCAGTGACCCACAAGGTTTTCTTAACAGGAGGAATAAAAGACACATGGACACACAGGAAATATTTAAGTGACTGTCTCTTTTTCTTGTCTGGAAAACAGACTTCTAAGGTTGCTATCAGCATTAGGTCAGTATAAAGCAACAGACAATCAGGCTGGTAAGTTTCTAGGCACAGAGCCATAGATTAGTAATAGTTCTGTCCTTTGAAGGTCACTACTATATACTCTATAAAACAGGCACAGGGATAGGTGACCTGAATATAAAAGGTCACATTGTTAAAAAAAATTAGAAGATGGCAGGAGGAGGTACCTTTCACCACAACGATTTAAGGGTAAATTCTTAGCCAAACAAAGGATAGAGGTGATTCTAAAATCAAAGAAAGTTTTATTCACAGTGAAAATGATTTTGCCTAATGAAATCAATGTAACTAGAATAAGAAGAGAAATTGTTGAATGAGGAAAAAATTAGCATCAAATACCTCTGAATGATTATGATATCCAAGACATGAGGGAACTTAATATAAATAAATAAGACCAAGAGTCGTTCAACAAAGTTTTCTTTAAAGAATCACAAATTATCAATAATCACATTGAAAGACTGCTTCAGATTATGAGTAATAAGAAAAAGGCAAACTAAAGTCTCTGAGGTTCTATTGTTTACTTTTCAAAGTGGAAAAGATGATACAAGACAGAAGAAAAAGTCAATAACAGATGGGCCACGGGAAGACGAGTACATAAAGACACTGTTGATAGAGCTGTAAAACTGGTACAACCATTCCAAGAAAACAGGTTGGAATTTTGTAAAAGTTATAGAATTCTTCATAGGCCCAAGGACCCTACTATTGGGCACATATGCCAAGAAAGAAGGTAAAAAACAGAAAGAATGGTTTCATATCTCCAAATATCCATAAAAGCATGCCATAATAGCAAAAACAAAGCAACGCCGAGAACAAAGAAGGGTCCAACTATTGGGGAATGGCTGGACAAGTCATTAAGCATATAAATAGAATACTGTTTCTTTGTGACTCTTTGTGAGTCATTTCAGAGATGTCTGACTCTTTGTGACCCCTTTTGGGGGTTTTCATGCCATTTCCTTCTCCAGTTCATTCCACAGATGAGGAAATTGAGGGAAACAAGGTTAAATGATTTGCCCAGGATCACACAGCTATAAGCATCTGAGACTGGGTTTGAACTCAGGTCTTTCTGTCTCTAAGCCCAGCACTCTATCCACCTAGATGCCCTTCTATTTTGTTCTAAGTAAGAAAAAATATGTGGAATTCAGAGAAACACAGGACATGTGTGAACTGATGCAGAGCAAAGAAAGCCAAACAAGGGGAACAATATGCACTATAATGATGATAATGTAAATGAAAACATTAAAAGTCAAAACAACTCTGATTAGTGGTAATGTTCAATCTAGAGTCTAAAGGAGAGAGGATGAAACATATCTTTTTCTTCTCAATAGAGGCATGGTAGTGGGGGATAAGCTACAGGTAGAGAATTGGGCATATTTTATTAAATGAAATTGTTGTGTCAACTGGTTTTGCTTAAGTGTGTGTGTGTGTGTGTGTGTGTCTGTGTGTGTCTGTGTGTGTAGGAGTGTAAAAGAGAGAGTTCAATGGCAGTGGTGTGGGGGCAGGTATGTAGAGAAATGACTAGTATAACAACTAAAGAAATTCTTGAGCTTTTGAAGATGTAAATGTATCTCTCCTTCATTTGTGCCTCCACACGACTATCTGTAAAAGAAGGAATATGCCCCATGGTGAGCCATCTGAAATAAGCTCAATATAAAAGTCACAGTAAATTATATTGTTTAGATTAAATTGGCATGGACCACCCATATTTTATTGATTTGCTGAACTCAATAAAACATGTTTGAGATCCTTGGATGTTTTAAAGACAGCAGTACTGCTACTTGTGATTATCCATCATACCAATGAAATTTAAAATGGTAGACAATTGAAGTCAATATAGTTTTAGCCTTCTTATGTATTTCCTCCCCACAGGTTTGCCTTCCTAACTACAGTTTTTCTCATTTGCAACGAAACTGTCATCATGTAATACACACAAAGTGAACAGGTAACTCATGTCTATAATATATAATAAAAGAGTGAGTGAGGTAAGTCTGAGTTTTAGAACCAATGGTGGACCATCTGCTAATGGGCAGGCAGAAAACAGACGATTATGAGGCTATCTGGTTGACTGTTGTCTTTCGTTTTCAAAGAGGACCAAAATGACATGACTATTGTCATGAGGCTATCTACATGTCATTGACATCATGAGCTCAAAGTACTCTTTTCACATATGCTAGCTAACTCATGGCTCTTCTCACAACCTAATAAATCCAGTTTATCAAGTCTGGTTTAAGGAAGCATGGAATGTTTGTGGGACTTTGAGGTTTGGTCCCCTGACTTCCAGTTTCTGCTTGATCTGCTAGACTCTGCTGCTCTCTACTATTCTTATAGTAAAATACTCATAGTCACTGTATAGATTCACTCCTTTGTGATATCAGGAGTAAACAAGGAAGTATATTTAGTAAAGCTTCCGTGGATAACTCAGGGGAAGAAACATACAAGGGGTCACACAAGATGGACAGCCATAGCTGCGTTGAGATCATCATTGGAAAACCTGCATGGATGAGATCGCAGATCCATTTCTATGTGCATTTCTATATTTGAGATGGCACTCCTAGTAACTAATAAGCAGAACAGCAGAAGGAAAAATAGATACAGAATGCTAAATTTCTCAGGACTTTGCTAAAATAGATGCTTTCTAGTTTCCCAGACTGAAGGGAGTATAAATTTCGCATATGTCCATCAACAGGAATGTAATCATCACCGAAACATTTGGGGACACCCATTTTTGGGTCCTCCCATCACTCTACTCATTTACATTTCTATGCACTTCATATCTATTTTGGGGGCCTGATTAGCACACAATTCTTGCACAAGCTTCTCTGTCCGTCAGGTTAGTTTAGGGGAAGTACACATTCAGCAATGAAGTACCATCTGACACTTAAGGGCATCAATGGAGAGTCTGAATTTATAAGTCATGAAGAAAAAAAAAACACTTCCAGTTTGACAGCTGGGAATGCCACCTTCTTTCCTGATGAGTGAAAATCTCTGAATTCTATCCCCAAACCCTGGTGCTCCTCAAACAGTCTCAACTCTTACCCTAGCTAAGCAGGTTGAAGAGACTGACACCATTTTGACAGACATCATCAGCTTAAATGCATGCCATCATCTCATCTGCAAATGAAACGTGAAGTTAATTGTTTCACCCAAGGAGGAAAAGCTTTGCCAGTTTACTTTAGACGGGAAGCTTCGAGCATCTCTGCACCCTGAAGCTTTGCTGAAAATATTATTAGTTACACGTCAGGAAGGCTGGTTTCTGAAAGCCTTTTCCAATGTGACATTAATAATTTATGAATAGTGCAACACACAAAACCATATTTGTAAGGCTGACAGAAGGGAAAGATAGACCGGAACTTAGATTTTTAATGAAAGGATGTATAAATAAGGGAAAAGACAAAAAGACCCCTGTGGGAAATCTACAAAGTATGCACTCCATGGTGCCAAGGTTGTCATTCATTAGGCCACAAAGGAAGAAAAAAAATAATCCAAAGTGGTTAGAAAAGGAAAAGTGACACATTGTGCCTTCTTCCTTGGAACATCTGCTCTCTGGGTGTCTGGCTGCATCTAAGCAGTCACATCTGGTTAAAGGAAATTTTTACTACTTTTAGGGCTTATGGAGCTATTATAGCTACGGACGACCATGCACATTCTATTCAGCCTCATGTATTGTCAACGGGATTGTCAGCAAAGTTCTGACGGCAGGATCTTTATTACTGGTGATTATGGGAGCGGGAGAGTGAACACAGCTTGAGCTGGCAATGAGAGGGAAAAGAATTTTTTTTTTCACTTTGACTTGAAAATTGGGAATGCAGAATATAAAGGGCAACAAGATGCTAAATGAATGAAACCCCAGGAAGATAGTTTTCTTAGTATTGATGCATTTTCAATTTATCTTCAATTAAGTACAACATAACAATGAGGTGTGGAAGGAGAGCTAGATTTCTTTAATCTGCTAAATTACAATGTCAGAATCCTAAAACATATTCTTCCTGTCTGAGCACTCCCTTTGTGGTAACTCATGCTACTGCATTTTGCCTTCCTCTAACCGTCAGCTTAGGTGCCCTTCTGATATGGGCTTACGTGCAGGGAAGTCCTATAAAGCCATATGTACCGATTGGATTTTCTCTCAATTCAAATCTTAATGATGCTTTCCAGCAGGCACGCACTTAATGTTCTAAATGACACTCTAGTTATCTATTGTGAAATTAAACTGAATCCAAGAACATGTGTCAGAGCCCCTCTTAAAGCTATTTCTTTTAGCTATCCTTGCATATGAAATGTGTCCTAGACGATGAAATGAAATATTGGAAATGTCGTCCCTAAACAAAAGTCAGGCCATGATCTAATAAAAGCAGTAGAAAATATTTGTTCATGAGGAGTACAGTGTTTTATACAATTATGAGTGATGAAAAGGAAGCATGCAAAATGCTGCATTGAAAAGACTCAGTATCTTGTTAACTGGATGCGCCACTGCCATGTGCTCTATGCCCACAAAATCTCATAGACCACTTGGTTCTACCTTTCTTTGGTACTTATCATACAAATTTTAATGTTAGAGTACCCTTTTGGTATCATATCTCCATTTTAGATGCTCTGAGAGGGCAGAGATTATGTTTTTCCAAATCTTTGTTATATTGGCTGTGACCCTTGGCAAGTACCTTAAGTTTTCAGTATCCCCAAACAACTCTCTGAGACTACATAAGTACTCATCAGCATTGGTAGAGGGAGTTTCCATACTAGAAGTTTCATATACTACTGAAATCACAGGTCTAGTTTAAAACAAACATACACTTTTGTACACACATACATTCACATATATGTGGATATATGTATATACACACATACACACATGTACTCTCACACACATAGTGCTAGGATTTCAAGGATTTGTGATTTCATCATCAGGTATCTTCTCTCTGTTGATGTAGATTACAAACTCTCAACAACTTAAGTTTTCTTAAAATACATTTTCACTCATTTTTTTTAATGTCATTTGCTTTTCCTTATGGTAACGGGCAATAGTAGCGTTGACTTTATTACAATTCTCTGAACAAGGATATGTGTGTGTGTGTGTGTGTGTGTGTGTGTGTGTGTGTGTGTGTGTGTGTGTGTATGTACGTGTGTTTAGGGGGAGGGGTGAGAAAGGGTATCTGACCCAGAAATGGGGCAGAAAATGATTCCAGAGATGGTTAAGTGGCTTAGGTAGGCCCAATCACGATCTCAAGAGGTCCAATTTAGAGCATGGAATGTATTTTTTATTTGTTTCACATGAGGTAAAATGGACAATTTTAATATCATAGATGAAAATGTTTTGTAAAAACAAAATCAGTGCAGGCAAAATTAGAAAAAAGTAGAAATATGGGGGAAAATCTTTGGAGCAAATTTCTCTGATAAAGGTCTCATTTCTAAAATATATGGGGAATTTGGTCAAATTTATAAGAATAAGAGCCATTCTCCAATTGACAAAAGGTCAAAAGATATGAACAAGTAGTTTTCAAAAAAAAAACAAAACCCAAAGCAATCAAGAGCCATATGAAGAAATGCTCTGTACTAGTAATTAGAGAAACAAAAATTAAAATAACTTCGAGGTATCACTTCTCACCCATCAGATTTGCTAACGTGACAAAAAGGAAAATGAGAAATACTGGAGGGAGTTTGAGAAAATGGGCATACTGTTGGTTGGTTGGTTGGTTGTTTTCCTTCATTCTCAACATGGGCCAAAATGACTTCACTATGTTAGAGGGACTCAACAATTTAGTAGAAGATCCTGGAGAGTTGCTTGGGTAAAAATGATCCAAATGTAGAAAGTCTGACCCTTAATCAACAGACATGTGGTCCATCATTGGGCCTGTAATCTGGGCCTGTCTATCTTTTTAAGTCCTTCAGAGTTTGTTCTCTGCGGACAAGGGCTTTAAGAAATCTAGGTTACCTCCATGCAAATAGGAAGTCTTGCTCTCTCCTACATGGAGGTTAGTAGAAAGACATGTCCAAACATAAACATATCATACAAAATAATACAAAAGTATGTTTCATAATTAGAATAGCTGAACAAAAAACTATGTAAGGCATTAGGAGTATATTTAGCTGCAATATTGTCATTGTACATAATTTTTTTTTAGCTATTTGGAATGATCAAGCAATCAATCAAAAGAGTTATTAAGTACCAATAATGGGCCAGCCACTGTGCTGGGGGTAAGGAAATACAAAGACAAAGTGAAATAGTAACCGGCCTCAAGGGGCTTATAATTTAATGGGGGAAAACATATACTAAGATCAGAATCTACAATATAGACACAAAAGGCAGCTAGGTGGAACAGTGGATAAAGTGCCTGCTCTGGAGTTAGGAAGATCTGAGTTCAAATCTGGCCTCAAATACTTACTAGCTATGTGGTCCTAGGTAGGTCACTTAACCCATATTTGTCTTAATTTTCTCATCTGTGAAATGGGGATAATATTAGCACCTACCTACAAGGGTTGTTGTGAGGCTCAAATGAGACAGTAATTGTAAATTGCTTAGCATGTGCCTGGCATATAGTAAATGCCAGATAAATGGTAGTTACTATTATTATTAATAATATATAATATACATGTTAATATATAACAATATATAATTATAAGGGAATAATTATGCACTGCCCTGCTATCCTGTCAGATCTAGTCAGAATAGCAAATCTTAGAAAAAGGGGCAGTAATTGCCATGCAACTAGAAGACCATGCTGGTCTTCTATTAATGGGTGTGAATCTTTTCAGTCAATCTATCCTTTTAAAAAAGGCAGCACTCCCAGTCATTCACAGATCAGCACTGAACTTGGGAACATAGGGTACAATTTTGTCTTTGGCCCCTGGGAGGAGATAGAAAATAGTCTATAGATGGAAAATAGTCTCAGAACTGGGAATACCTAGGAGGTAAAAGGAAAGAAGAATTGAATGTATTACAATGGGTTCAAATATGGGAGATTTGGAAAATGGTGATGCCACTGGAAAAAAAAGGGAAAACGGAAGGAGAAACAGGCTTAGAGAGAAAGCTAAAGAAGCTTAGTCTGGGACATGTTCAGTCTGTGGGACCTTCAGGTAGGCAGTTGGATCTGGGGGTCTATAGCTCAGTAGATGGAGTGGAAGTAGAGCGATAGATTTTGGAATCTTTAACATAAGGATCACAGGATCACACATTTAGGGCCAGAAGAGGCCTTAGAAGTCATTGACTACAACTCACTTATTTTACAGAGAAAGAAATTGAGGTTTAAAGAATTTAAGTGACTTGCTCAGGGTTATGTAGGTGGTAAGTATATGGGGTAGTTTTAACTAAGGTCTTTTTGATCCTGAGTTCAAAATTGTTTCAATTCAAAAAAATATACTCCTAGCCTGAATCAGGAGTTAGTGGGCATTTACAAATGTAGACATGAATGGCAAAGAAAAAGTAAAACATTATATTCAGGTACTGAGATGTTTTCATTAGTGAGTACAATTAAACAATCTGAGTACAACTCAAATCTGCCCCAGACCAAGCTATGAAGTTACCTTCAAGAAAACCAAACCAGGACCTACCTGGGCATCTTGTTGTACTGCCACCTTTCCCTGGCCACTATTTTCCTATAAGTGTTGTCTCCCCCATTAGAATATAAGCTCCATGAGGACAACAATTTTATGTCACTTTTTATTTTGTGTGTGTGTGTGTGTGTGTGTGTGTGTGTGTATCTGCAGTACCCAGCACAGTATCTAGCCCACATAGTCACTTAGTAAATATATGCTTGCCCTCCTTCTCTTTCACTTGTAAACTATCCTATAGAAGGAGAGGGGGGACAACAGTTAGGCCAGTGACCAAAGAGAAAGTAAATATACAGATACATCTTTTGCAAATATAAAAATATTCATAATATCTTACAGAATTATCTCTCTGAAGGATCAGTGAGCAGTGGGGGAAGGACTGGAAGGGAAAAATAAAGTCTGTGTAAATTGCACAATATACAGAAAGAGATAAAAGATATGATCAATCTGGATGAGAAAGAAGATTCAGAATCAAGGGACTGTGAGTGGTTCAGTTTATTTATTCATTCAATAAGTAGTTATTGTATAGCTCTGATGTATGTACACGGTCACTAAGGTGCACAGAAAAGAAATGTTAAGGCATAGGTCTTATTCACCACAAGTTGATGGAATAGATAGGAAACCAGCGAATACACATGTGAAACATTAGTAAAAAATGCAAGGCAGTAAATGATATGTGCTATTATTTACCACCTTTGGAATCTAACCCTCATGTTTTAGCAAATCCTTTAACTTCTCTGGTCCTCAATAGTTTCAATGTGCACTGTGGAATTAAAATTTCAGGGTTTCTAAAATTCATTTAAGTCTTCATAGACATGGAAATGAGAGCTGGGACGGACCTTAGAAAACATATATTTGCCTAACTGAAACCAAAGACTTTATGTGACTTCCTTCCCTAAAGTCACCAGCAGCTCACAATCTAATAAACGGTTGAATCAAGACTATGTAAACAAAGTCTTCCAATTCCCAATACAATATCTTTCTATTTCTCTTTTAGATTACAGTTTTTTTCCTATGGTAGTGGTGGTGAGATGAGGGTCTGGACCTGTGACTTCTTCAGTACAGGAAATTCCCAAGTATGAAAATTTCTTCTGTGAGTGAAGACAGATCAAGAACTCATCTTTAACTCAAAGTCTTAGAGAGTTGGCTAAGCCCCTCATCCCTGGTCACATAGCACCTATGTTTGAAAGGGAAGATCAAATCTTGATCCCAAGGCTAGCCTTCCTTCCATTATTATATGGTGTTTTGGCATTGCTACAGGTTGATGCTTTATGCATTGAATGAGTCTACTGTGATAAGTACCCCAGGGGATACAGGAGTGAAGAGTAATAAAGAAGTATGTGATCACTGCTAACAGAACACAGGCAGAAGGAACTAAATTAATACATGTGGTCTTAAATTAACAGATGAACATTCACCATCAAAGACTAAGACTGTCTACCACTATGACATAAAAAGGAATTCACAAAGGGCTATCTGTTTTCACTTGAGTATCATCTGGTACAATATAAGCAAATGAGAGGAGGGCATATGTGCATTTCACAGGCTTGATCTGGGATGGATGACATATTTTACACAGAGATTAAAAGGCCCTGAGGTCTTTTAGATAAGACTATGCTATGTCAGCATAATGTCAAGAGAATGTGTGTGTTATGGTCTTCAAAGGAAAGATATTTCATGTGCGTCATGTCAAGGTTATAAACATTATTGGAGGTCCATAAAAAAAGCCTTATATGCAAGCAGCAAAATAAAACACAGTTCTTTTTTTTTTTATTTTTTTATTTTTTTTTATTTTGTAATGTTTAACAATCACTGCCATACAATTGCGATTTTATCCCTCCCCACCTACTCCCCACTACCCCCCTCCCTCCCCACGACTGCATACAATTCTGTATAGATTCTACAAACACAGTTCTAAGATGCAGCCCTCTAGCCATATACCAGTCATTTACTGTATATTTTTTCCTTTTTCCTGAAAAATAAAATATGATGAAAATAAATTGTAAGCTTCTTTCCTCCCAACACATACTTTTCAGGAACATCAATAAGAACTCCATGGCTCACAGAAAGAAAGAAAGAAAGAAAGAAAGAAAAAAAGAAAGAAAGAAAGAAAGAAGGAAGGAAGGAAGGAAGGAAGGAAGGAAGGAAGGAAGGAAGGAAGAAAAGAAAGAAGGAAACAGAAAAGAAAGGAAGGGAGAATGAGAAAGGGAGAGAAAAAAAGGAGGGATGGAAGAAAACAAAAAAAAGGAAGGAAGAAAAACAAAACCCCTTCATTGTTAGTAATAGTCTATTAGGAGCTCAATAAGCAAAGTTGCTTCCCCACCGATTTTGACCTTTTCTATTTGGCAGACGTTGATTTTTTTTTCTGCCTGTGTTTCTAATGGAGCTTGAAATTAACATGGTTTTTTGTTTACCTCCTAATTTGCGTACCACCATCATCAATGTTGTCAGCACAGTTCTGGGAATAGGGTTTGTTTACTGCTTCTGTTGAGCCAGCAAACGGGGTAGAAGAACAGAGAAGCTTGCTCCCCTCATCCCACTCTTGTTCAGATTCTATACACCTTACTTCATAAAAATTGCTTTCATTGAGGCCTCCAATGACTTTTTTCCTGCTAAATCAGAAACCCTTTATGAATCCCTGTTCTCCTTGATCGTTGCAGCTAAAATGGATGAGCATCTTCTCCTTGCATTCATTTCCTCCAACTACAGTTTCCAAGGCACTGGTCTCTTAGCAGTTTATTTCTCCCCCAGGCACAGTTCTTTGGAGGTCCTTCTGGATTCTTGCATTTATTTTTTTCATCCATTTCTTCATTCATTATCTTACTGATATCACCTAATCTCCAAATGGTATATGTTTGACATGCAGAAGGCTCAATAAATGCTTCTGATTGGCTGATTAATTCACACCTATTTACTATACTTCAATTGTTGACTGTATATGGATGTCATTGAGCTCTACCTGTTCCACTTTTGAAATCTCCTACTTGGTTATTAATAACAAATATTGAGATATTTTGAACTGGGAGTTTGACATCTATTAAATTCCTCTCCTCTTAACCTTCACTTTCCAACATGGTAGGGGATGCTACCATTTTGAAAAACAGAGAGGGCTTTTTTTTTTCCCCTCTTAGACTCCATTCTTCTTTGTCCCTGTTTCAGAGAAAACACACAGGAGGCACTGAAGGTTTCGGTCTCTGGTCTCTAACAGGTTCTCTCTTGATCTGGTCAGAAAGGCAGACACCTTTGGAGGGGTTAATAATCGGCCTTATCCTAGTCTAGTCTTCTCAGAGAGTTGTTGGAAGAACAAGCTCCTACAGCATTCCCGAATCACCCTTCTCACAGGGGCCAGTGAGAAGGGGGAACTACCTCGATGTCTCAATGGGGTCAATTGACACAGGTACAGCTTATATACACCTCTAAAATCCCCTCAAGCCTCAATGGGGGCCAGTTAAGGCACACACAGATTCCCTCTGCTTTTCCCCCATTCACTGACCATTGCTCACTTGCTTTCATAGGGCAGTCAGACAAAAGAAGGCATCTTGCCAACACGAAGCTCACAGGTTAACTTTAGCAATATAATCATTCTGCACAAGCGTGGTAAATATCAATTATGTCACTCCCGTATCTCATGGTGCAGCCTCAGTAGGACTGTCTGTCACTACGATTCTAAAAACTACTATCTAGAATCCTTGGAACTAATCTGGGAGTTATTATCTCACACCTGGAAACTAGACATTCCCATGGTCATGGATCCTGAGTAATCATCTCTAAAGGGATAAGAAAATCCTTCTTACATACAGTCCCTAATATTTGGCCACCAGATCCTCCTGTTTCATCATCATCATCTAACAACGTAAGTGCTCTCTATCCTTAGATTCTTAAGTCCCATCTCCTTCAAGAAGGATCCTAAATCATTAAATAATGCTTCTATTCTACTTGCAACTTCAGAAATGAAATGACTGAATGGCCCTTGTTTTATTAGCAAGCTACTTAGTTCCACAATTTGGGTATGAAGTTATGGCATAAATCTAGAATAAGGACTGGTGGGCTGCACAACCTAAGCACTCCCTTCTAGCTCTTACTTAAAGACTTCATGTAAAATTTCTAATAGTTTTTCTTGTCTAAATCCACATCTTCTACATCATGTGTCTCTATTTCTACCATGCTCTTTTTCTACTCCCTCTGGAATTTCTCATGTGTCTCCTATTAGCCTAGATTTTTTCCTCTCATCTGCTGGTGGTACAGTGGGTAGAGCACTGGACCTGGAATCAGGAAGAGCTGAGTTCAAATTTGCTCTAAATCCTAAGTCACTTATTAACTGTGTGACCCTAGGTAAGTCACTTAACCTTGCCCTCAATTTCCTTAACTGTAAAATGGGGATAATAACCGCAGCCTATTATACAGAGCTGTAAAAATCACGTTAAAAAGTATTTGTAAAAAAAGTGCTTAACACAGTGCCTGGCGTATCGTACACATTATGTAAATGCTTATTCCCTTCCTTTCCCACCTTCAAAGATGTCTGGGGCTGTAAACTCTAGAAGTGGAAATGCCATTAAAAAATCATCTACTGTGAACTTCTAATTTTATAGATGAAGAAAGTATACTTCTCTTCCAAACTTGTGATTCTTTTATAAAGTATTTTCTAAAAAGAAGTAACGCAAGCATACATATCTTCTTAACTCATCATTGTCATCATCATCGCTATCACCGTAACAACAACAACATGACAGATGATTTGGGTCTAGGCATGTGAGAATTTTAAATAAATCCCCCAGCAATGAAGACACTCAGGTATTTAGTGAACAACAGGCTAGGCAATAAAGAATCCAATCAGCACAAACTACAACCACAGCTTTGTGATTCAGACAATTAATGTACTGAGGATGAATTTGGCAGAGCTCATGGACTGTAAGATAGACAGTGACAACTGTCACCTGGGAACATGTACATCTCTAGGGGGAACTGAAGAGGTTGTGGTGGAGGTGCTGAAACACAGACGCAGCATGTAGATACCAGAGGAAGAAAAGAGTGGGAAAAGCAGAGGATGTCAGCAATAACCATATTATTGGGCCAATTAAACTTGGATAAATATTAAATTTGACTAGAAGCAGGCCAAGCAGGCTGGATTGCATTTGGGAAATTGAACAGCACTTTTAATGATACCAAGTTACCCCTCTGACAACAAAAGCTCATCTTTTTAACACCAGTATTCTGTCGTGGATGATATTTGGTTGCAGATCATAGAACTCCATGATCTCCAAAGAATTAAAATCAAAGGTGGCACAAAGGGAAATGGAAAGATTTGTGGCGAATTTAAGTAAATGGGATCACTAATTCAATTCTGAGTGACTCCATTTAATTCAACGAGCATTTATTATTGATGATGATGTTTGTTTAAGAAGTGGCATCAAAGATATCCTCTTGTGCTTGTATGACTGTAAAGGGAAGGAGGCCAGTTACGTGCTAAGACTGAGGAATAATAGATATACAGCTTGGATGTGACAATGGTAGCTACGAAAGAGCAAAAGACTAGAGGAAAGACTGTGGTATACTAGGTATGTCCTCTCTGGAGGATTTATGGAAGGATGAGGTCCAAAACATTGCATACGATGTGAATGATTTAGGTTGTGCTTTAGACTACAAATGCATAGAATGAAGGAAGTAAAGAATATGCCTTTAAACATCTTCTGTGTGCCAGGCCAGGTGCTAAGTGCTTTACAAATATCATCTCATTTGATCTTCATAATACTCCTGGGAAGCAGGTGCTATTATTATTTCCATTTTACAGTTAAAGAAATAGGGAAGATGTTGAATGTCTTGCCCAGTTAGTATGTGTCTGAGGTCAGATTTGAATTTAATCTTCCTGAATCTGGACAGGTAGGTGGCACAGTGGATAGAGTGCTGGTCCCGGAGTCACGAGTATTCATCTTCCTGAGTTCAAACCCAATCTCAGACACTTACTACTATGTGACTTTGGACAAATCACTTCCTCATCTGCAAAATGAGCTGGAGAAGGAAACAGCAAACCACTCTACTCTCTTTACCTAGAACGCCCCAAATAGGGTCACAGAAAGTCAGAAACGACCAAAATATGACTGAACAACAACTTCCTGCCTCCAGAGTCAATGCTTTATCTACTGTGCCACCTAATTGTGTCTAAATGAGATCACAGATCAATCATTCAATTAATCTATCTACAAACATTCATTAAGCAACTCCACTTTGCCAAGCACCGTATTCACGACTCTGAATACAAACACAGAAATAAATCTCTTCCTGCCCTTAAGGAGGTTGCATTCATGGAGAGAGAGTCATGGAGACAACATGTACACATATTGTTATATGCAAAATACATACAAGATAATTTTTTTTTTGGGTGGAAGGCACTTGCTACTAGGAGGAGCAGGAAAAATTTCATGCAGATGTCTGTGATTTTAAGGATGAAGGCACTGACAAAGAATTTGAATTTCATGAGAATTTCTCCCTCCTCTAACTCAATTTTATTTTCCTACAACATAAGGTGTTCTAAACCTGGGGTCCATGAACTATGTGTGTATGTATATATATGTATAATATTACATATTATATAGAATTATTATATGTTATAGTAAATAATATAATTATATAATATATCACTTAGCATATATTTTATATTATTATATACATCTATACATACACATATATAGTATGTGTGTATATATATAAACTATATACAGACACATATATGTATTCTGATAACTATATGTCAACATAACTGGTTTCCTTATTTTGTTTTATGCATTTAAAATATTCTTCTGAAAAGGGGTGCATGGTTTCACCAGCTTGGCAAAGCAGTGCAGGACAAAAAAAGAGCTTAAGAACCCCTAAGTTAGGCTCTGAATGCACAGCATATAGGGCAGGAAGTTTGTCTTATTTATTTTTGTAGCTTTTATAGTAGCCAGGCACATGTTAAGCACTCTTTGTAGTTGAGGGGACCAATGACATGAGGAAGGTGATGCCAAGACTTGCAAGTGAATTGGATTTAAGTGAGGGAGGACTGTGCAAAGTCATCAGCCTCACTATCTCCTTCCAGAGCCATGTGGGTCCAATGGCAAAATACAGATCAAGATGACTAGACCCTGGGTATTTATTAATTATTTGTTGAATGACAAGTGAAAGAAATTTTGAGCCATTTCTAGCATTTTTTTTTTAAAATGAAGGCTAAATTCAATTTAAAGATGCCTGTTATTTCCCATTGTGTGATAAAAGCACCATAGAGTAAATGAAAAAGAGTGATGGACTAACTGGCTCCTTCCAAAGACATTCAAAAACTTTGCTTGAGAGGGTGAGTAGATTTTGTTTTCATTACCTGGTAAGCATACAACATAAAAGTAAGTAGATCAGAATTTCCCCTAGAATAATAATAAATTCCATATCATGGCTTTGAAATCAAATTTTCAAGACGGTCAAAAGCATGGATTAATATGTCTATGAAAGCTTCCACTCAAGAATTAGCTTCACTGAAGGGATCAAAGGTCCTTCAATGACTTCCTACATTTCCATGCTCCTGGAATAAGGTAAATCTGACTATGACCCAAACAGAGAGTTTCATGATGGGGGGGCATGGAATGAGAGGACTCTAAGACTGCTGTCTTAGAATAATGAGGGCAGTTAGGAGTTTACACCAATCCCTATTGCCATTACAGTAATTGTCATATAAGCAGATTGAACACATTTGTCTGTTCTCATTTCAGTTTTTGCCACAAGACCGATGCACTAGAATTTTAATGCTATATAATTATATATTCTGTAAATTAAAGCAGCATGGCATACTAGATGGGAATAGCATATTTTACACTTCATTACATCTGCTCTGACTGTACCGCTGCTAAGTTCTGATTTTTCCTTCTACCCTGAGACATCTTTCTGATATTTGCTGAATGCCTATTAGGTAGAGAGAAATACATCAAGGTAATGTCATGGCACTAGAGCCAATAAAGCCTGGAGAAATTTGGAGAGGATGCTGCCCAAATCCTGGCAGCCACAGATAGGCTGCTATAGATAGCAAGCAGAATGGCTATGGGCAATATGGGCAGGTCTTGGAGCATCTCTAGTTTTGAGGACTCCAAAGAAGGCCAGTCAATTCTAGCTTCAGCCCACAAGTACAGTAGGTCTAGTGACCAAAAACAAAACTTGAAACCTAACCTTAAAGTGCTCTGAATCCACTGACTGGTCTCAGCTCCAAACCAGTTTCTGACGGGAACTGATTTGTCTTTATATAGCTCTCCTTATGTTCACAACTGTTTGCATATTTTCTTCTCCATAGAATGTAAGCTTCTTGAGGACAAGGACTAGATTTCCGCTTTTCGTTGTATCCCAGCACTTAGCACACTGCTTGGCAGAGAGGAAGTGCTTAATAAATGCTTCTTAACTGAATAAAATTCTTTAAGGATCTATCTTGAGTTTTCTGCTTCCCTCTTTTTTCTACACTTTTCCTCAGAGAGTTCAACTGCCTTCACAGTTCAGTTACCACCCCTATATTTTCATTCTGTAACTCACTGCTGAGCTCCAAGCTCATATCTCCAACTGTCTACCAGATACTACCCCTTTGATAGTTGACTATCATCTCAAACTCAGCACAAATGAGATGAAATTCACCATTTCACCCTCTGTCCAGTTTCCACTCCCCAAACGACACTACCATTCTCCCAGTCATTCAGGCTTTAAACTTTGGAATCATCTTTGGTGTTTCTTTCTTCACCATCACTCTACAGATATTTATCCCCCCATAAAATGTCTCTCACAAATCAAAGGCAACAAAAGAGCATTCTCTTTACTATGGATAAATCATAGTACTTGATTTTGGAGATATGATCCAGAAGACATCGTTGATAGAGGATGCTTTCACTAGAGGACCTTACTGGTTATCTCTTCCTCTGTGTTGCTGTTTCCTCTTTCCCCCATCTCAAACCTTTCCCTTGCTTGGGGTTCTACTATTTGGGTTTCAAATGGGAGATATCCTTTATTAATAATTATAATGACAATGAGAGGTAGCCTTTTCAATACCCTTTAAGGTTTGCTTTACATATATAGTCTTAGTCTTAGGGCAGTCTTAAGTCTTAATAGGTATATAACTTAATAGGTATATCTCTGTAGGTATAATAAACTGTAATAGCTTAAGATGATATAGGTTGTCCCCAAAGTCTTAGTGTAGTCTTAAGTTCTATTAACTTGGGATCTCATTTGATCCTCACAACAATTCTGGGAGGTAGGTGCTATTATTATTCCCATTTTACAGATGAGGAAATTGTGGCTGAGAGGTTTGTGACTTGTTCAGTATCATACAACTAGTATGTGGCTGATATTTCACATTCCCCTGACTCTTAAGTCCAAAGTGCTAGCTCAGTTACCTCAAGGAGAGACCACTATGACTTGGATGTCTCCTTCTGTGTCATTGGGAGAGATACCTCCATCCAAGGGCACCATCTCCCATGCAAAAGTAACTTCAACCTCATAAACAGACTTATGGGGCAGAGTTAGTCTACAAGTTTATTGCTACCTCATTCTCCTTCTGCCTCATGGCTCCTGAATTCTTACCTACTACTCCTCTCATCTCCGATTTGGGACCATCCTTTTCTTTAATACTTTTATTAGCTCTGGGATCTCACTGATATAAGTACTCCCTCCAGAGGTACAGATTGCCACCCCTGCATCTCCTACCCTGAGGCTCTTGTTTTGATCCTACCATAAATCTAGTACCCAATGTACTGGTGGGGCAGGTAGGTGGCATGGTGGATAGAGCACTGGGCCTAAAATCAGGAGGACTTATCTTCCTGAGTTCAAATTTGGCCTCAGACACTTACTAGCTACATGATCCTGGGCAAGTCATTTAAGCCTGTTTGCTTCAGTTTCCTCATCTGTAAAATGAGCTGGATTTATTCTCTCTGCCAAGAAAACACCATTGTCCCAAAGAGTCAGACGTGACTGAAATGACTGAACAACAAAATGTACTGGTGGTTAACTAGAGCTTGGGACGTTGTGTAGACACCAGTGGGACCTCCCACGCTATCACACCATGATGGAGCCACCATTTTTTTTCAATTAGCCATGTCTCTGATGATATCCTTCATGCCCCTTTGGTGTGATTCTTCAAGGCTAAGAGGTTGCATCCTCTTCCTCCTGTGAGCCTTTCTGTTGTCATAGAGCTGACCCACAGCTTTGGGTTTTTTTTTAAATGACTGTGGTTTTCCATAACTTTCCACCATACACTGTCACTAAAATATTAAGGATAGAGATCAGGGTTGTGATTTCACTGGTATAGGGAACTCCTAGATAAGGAAACTCCTTCTACTAATGCAAGTGGGACCCTTTTCTGCAATGTATCATCTTAGGGAGATGCCTCAAGTACTGGGAGGCCAAGTTTCTTGTTAGGATGTCAGACATAGGACTTGAAATCAGGTCTTCTTTGTTCGGAGAGTATCTCTACCTGTCCTGCTTCTCACAAAATACTAGTGAGGCTAGAAAGGTGGGCCTATGCTTCAGAGAGACTCTTGGGGTCATTAAAAGTATTCCATACTTTCCCAAATCTGGACTGCTTACTCTTCTTCAATTCTGGGCCCAAAACACTGTTCAATTGCAAAGTCTGCACAAGACACATATGCCAAGATGAATGAGATATATAAACTCACATCTATCATTGCCTAGAAGCAGGCGGCTGTAATTCACCTTTTTTTCCTCTATAGATAGTCAGGCTGAATTTTTTAAAATGATCATTTAGCAGACCATGTACCATTTTCTGGTATCAGACTTAATAGCTGTGTGACCCTAGTAAAGTCACTTAATCTGTATTTGTCTTGGTTTTCTCAAATGTAAAATGAGTTGAGAAGGAAATGATAAATCACTCCAGTGAATTTGCTAGAAAACCCTAAATGGGATCACAAAGAGTTGGGCATGGCTGAACATGACTAAACAAATAAACATTTTTTTCTAGGGATTGATTCAATCACCACAATGCCATCTACAAACAAACATCTGAAGGGACTCTGCATTTATAGGGAATCTCTCTTCCATTTGGGCTCTGCACTGGGCATCCTCCATGGCAGTGGCAGATAGCTTCAACAAGCATATATCTCCCTGATTTCTGCTTTGCTTTATCTTAATAAGCAGAGGGTCATGGAACAGAGCTATCTCTATTGTTACATCTTTCAGAAAAATCTTGTATGACTTTGACATATGCCTGAGATATCTTATAGGAAAGTAAATTTTAAGGTAGTAATTTGCTCTGCCAAATCAAATGCAAGTTCACACTCAGCAAACAAATATAATAGGATCTTTGATGTTCCCTACCTTTTAGTCATTTTTGCTACTGTAACGATTTGGTCTGATGTAGAAAATCATTTTCCAGAGCCCACCATTTCCCCTTTCCTACCTTTATCAAAGATAATCTCCATGTATGTGTAGATTAATCACATGAAGATTTTAATGATGGAAAAGCAGGCATATAGAGTGAGAATAATTAAAATTCTTTCAAGTGACCTTTGCCCTTCTTTGGTTATAAGGGCTGTAATTCCTTCCCTCTCCATACCCCTCTAAAATATTTGACTTCTAATCTTTCACCTCTTTTGAGAATCAACCCTGCAATGCCCTCAGAGTTCTGTCTACTTCCACACAGATCTGTTGTGCGTATCCTTGATCTGGTCTAGCTACTCTTCACATTTTTGTATTCTTTAGTGACATTTTTACTTCTTCATGCAACACACTGAGTTCTTTGAGATTATAATTCAAGGGTGGTGGCTCTGCCATTATTAAAGATGAAAGTAGTTTGTTACACTGGGACCTAAGGCTGAGCTTTCCTGATTGGTGAGAGGGTGGATACTGACTCCCATAGTCCACTACTGCATACCTGACCAACCCCAGATCATGTTTTACATCCCCTTCAGTTGTCCACCTGGAGGTCCTCTTGTCATCCAATCTGCAGCTGCATCCTCTAGGCCACAAGATTTCTGGAGACTGCGCCCTGGGGGACTTATTGCATTAAAGTTTAACACTCCTGCTATGGGGTTCCTGGTATTAGCTGGTACATAAGTGAGCCCGAACTCACATAGTTCATTGTATCTAGCCAGTCCCAGCCGAGATAATCTAGATCATGCTTTATATTCCATTAAGGCTATAGACCCCAGTCACCATTTTGCTGTTTACTTGGCCATCACGGATATTCTATGATCCCCTGCCCCTTTGTCCTTCCACTGTTCATATCATGCTAATTCTTAACCATGGCTCACCCCCCACCTTCTATTTCTATACTCAAGTCATTGAACACAAGATAATGGAAATAATGAAACCATGTCACTAAAATTCATGTTTTCAAATCTCTGTTGGGCTCCCAACTGCTGCATTTAATGTCTGATGGACTATTACTCTCCCCACAGCAGTTGTTCAGAATCTTTCCTCTCAAGACTCTGACTCCATCTCTCTCTTTGTCTTGTTATTTTACTGGGAAAGATTGAGGTCATTTATCATCAGCTTCTTCATCTCTCCTCCCCCAAACTTCAAAATTGCACTGCATCTTCACCTATCCCCTCTCTCATTTTCTCTTTGGTTCCAGTTGTTTCTGGAAATCTGACCCCTCCTGTTTCCTTTGGGGACCTGGCTCATTTATCTTTCTCATCACCCTTCTATTCCACCTCAGTCTCTCATCTTTACCTTATCCCTAAATAATTGTTCCTTCCATAATATCTAGGAATATGGACTATCTTTTATAATTTAAAAAATCCTTCCTTTGACCTCTACCATCTCTTCAAGCTATCATCTGATTTCTCACTGCATCATCTCTTTCTTTCACTGATACACTTCTAGAAAGAGTAATCTATACTTACTGTTTCTACTTCATCTGCTCACTAACCAAATCATTAGGATCAGTCAGTCAGTCAGTCATTATAAACATTGGGATACAAAGAAAGACAAAACGGTCCCTCCCCTTATGGACTTCACATTCCAGTGAGGGAGACAACAGGCAAACAACTGTGCATAAAATCTATAAGAGGATCAGGAACCTCTTATAGAAGGTGATATCTGAACTGAGACTTGAAGAAGTCAGCAAACAAGAAGCCAAGGTGAGGAGGGAGAGAATTTTATATATGAGGGACAGTGAAAAAGTTTAGAGATAGAGTGTGTTGTGTGAGAGGAACAGCAAGAAGGTCATTGTCATTGGACCATAAAGTAGGTAGAATGGAGTGGGGTGCAAATGTACAGTGATTTTTTTCTATTCTACTATGCTTGTTTTATATCTTAAGTTTAGAATAAAATAAAAAAAAATTTAAAAAAATAAAAGAAGATTGGGATGGTAGGAAGAGGTGAGGTTGTGCAGGGCTTTAAAAACCAAACAAAGAATTTTATATTTGCTCCTGGAGGTGACAGGAAACATTGGATTTTATCAAATGGGGGTGACATGGTCAGGTCTGCAATCTGGGAAAGTCACATTGGCAGCTGAATGAAGGATGGATTGGAGTAGGTAGAGACTTGAGGAAGGAAGAGGTTAATGCAAAAGTCCAGGTATGAGACGATGACCTGCACAAGGGTAGGAGAAATGTGATAGGAGAGAAGGGAACACAGAAGAGACATCAAGGTAGAAATGACAAGACGTGAGAACAGATTGGATATACGGGGTGGCTGTGAGGGAGGACTTGAGGATGACGGCAAAGGTGGTAACAGGGAAGATGGTGGTACTTTTGACAGCAATGGGTGTGTGCGTGTGTGTGTGTGTGTGTGTGTGTGTGTGTGTGTGTGTTCATCCTTCGTTGCCAAAGAAGACCACGCCATCAAAGAAATAATGACATGACTTGTACTTGACTTTGTTTTGAGTGAGGGAGGGCTGTGCAGGTCACCAGCCTCACTTCTCCTCCACAGCCATCTGAATCCAGTGACCAGATATTTATCAGGATGACTGGAGATGACCCAGGAAGAGGCAATTGGGGGTAAGTGACTTGCCCAAGTTCACACAGCTAATGAGTGTCAAGCTTCTGAGGTGAGATTTGAACTCAGGTCCTCCTGACTCCTGCACTGGTGCTCTATCCACTGCACCACCTAGCTGCCCACAACAGCAATGGGTAAGTCTGAGAAAAAGGAAGGCTTCTTGTGGAAAGATAGTGAGTATAGTTTCAGAGAGGTTGTGTTTGAGACGTTTAAAGGAAGGTGGTCATAGGAGACTGGATCCTAGGGCTACTGATATAGAAATGAAAAGAATTTAAGTGATCATGCAGCGACATTCTACTTAGTTTACAGATGGAGAAACTGAGGCCCAAGGAAGTTGCATTACTTGGCCAAGGCTGTATAGGTAGGAAACATTAGAGGTGGGATTTAACCCAGTTATTCTGACTCCAGACATAGTCCTCTTTCTGCTTTTTCTCCTTTACCATGATACCCTAGCAAAGTGGCTTTTTTAATGTTATTTTTAAAATATTTAGAACAATGGAACATATTATTTAAATTTTTTTAATTTTTAATTTATGAAGTGAAATGAGCATTTCCATAATATGGTAAAACAGTAAAAAGATGATTGCACACAAAACTGCAAATCTATTATGTACAACTTACTATTCCTTTTAAATATATACATTTATCACATAAATTTCTTCCCTGCCCCTCAATTTGCCCCCACACCTACTCTAGAAATGGCTACCGTTAGACACAAACATAAATATACATCACTGCTCTCTCTTAAAGGTCACCAATGATCATTGAAATGGCCAAGTCCAATGGCCTTTAAAAAAAAATCTCATCTTCCTTAACCTTACCTTCAACATTCAACACCAAGGAGCACTGTGATTTAATGGAAAGAACACTGAACTTCAGCAGAGTTCACATCTTGACTCAGAGACATATTAGCGCTGTGACCTTGGGGAAGTCCCTTACCCCTCTGAAGTTTAGTTTCTTCATTTGTAAACTTGAGATAACGCTACCTAAGGACAACAGCAACAGCAGCGGCAACAAGCATTTATTAAATGTTTACTACATGCTAGGTCCTGTGCCAAGTGCTGGGGATGCAACGACAAATAAAAATTGTCCCTGTTGTCTGGGAGCTCACAGTTGCCCCACCACTCAGAGCTGTTGTAAGAAGTTTTAACAACTTAAAAGTGCTGTATACACAGGAGTTACTATTATAGGGACAGCCCCCTCCTCCTGGATACTTTCTGTTCCCTTCCATGACACTGCTTTCTTCTCAATCTGGATATTCAAACTGACTGTTTGGATATTCTTTTATTCTCCACAATTTCATTATCCTCCAACCCCCCTCCCCCAAGTTCGGATGTACCCTGAGAAATTTTCGTAAGCCCTCTTTTCTCTATGTATCCTCCCTTACTGATCTCATTTACTTCCAGATTCAATTATCATCTCTATGTAGATGTAGACTTCTATATATCTAGACCAAATCTTTAAATTTCAAACAATCTTGTTGGAATTTCAAACACAACTTGTTCAAAACTAAACTCATCATATTCCCCCCTAAACTGTCTCCTCTATGCATTTCCTCTTAGCTGTTGATGGGACCACCATCCCTCAGTCACAAAGGGTCACAATCACAGGATCTGAAGCAGGAAAAGCCCTTAAAGATCATTTAGCCAAGACCCTTCATTTTATAGATGAAGAGCCTGAGGTTCTGTGATTAGCCCAAGACCACACAGGTAGAACACAGCAGAGCCACCATGTGAACTCAGGGTCTCTGACTCCAAACCCAGACTTTTACTTGTACCACATCACTTCCTGACCAATAGTCATGTCTGGCTCAATTACAGAAATTATCTCAATTACCACCACTGATTGGCAATGCTAAGTGCTCTGAGGAAAGCTAGCACTTTCTTATTAACATCAGTCACCAAGTAATTTAATGAGTGCCTACTATGTGTTTGATGCTTCCGGAGGCAGAGGATAAATATTAGACACAACCTGGGCCACAATAAGTTGGAAGTCCATGAAAAAGTGCTTCTTTCCCTTTTTGCAGAGGTCATGGAGCATAGGATTTAAAAGATTTAGAGCTGGAAGAAACCATAAAACATTTCCAGTTCAACCTCTTCATTTTTACAGATGAGGAAATTGAGGTCCAGAGAGGTTCCCTGATTTACACAAGATAATTCAGGGAGTAAATACAAGATTAGATTTAACCCAGGTCCTTTAATTCCAAATCCACTATTACTGTTTTTTAGAAATTGAACCATGCTCTCTCTTATGGTAGGGGATGATGAATATAGATATACTTTAGTGCGGTTGATGTTCTGGTTAGTTTTCTTGAATCGCTTTCTCCCCTCTTTCTTTTTAACTGTCATAAAGAATAGTTCCTCTATAGGAGACCGGTGAGGCATATATTTAGAAATGAGAAGATGTTAAAAGAAAAGATATCCCACACAGTTTTAAATTGATCTAGGCAATAATGTATTATAACTATTAAGTCTAGGCAAAACACATTCTAAGGGGCCTTCTAACAATCTACCAGTTATGTCTCAGTGAAGGCAAGTTCTGTCTTCATTATGAATGTCCCTAGCTTGGCCTTATTTATGAATAGTGCACAAGGAGGATGGGAGAAAAGAGAAACAGTGCCCTCAGACTGAAAATCAGGGGACCTAGGTTCAAATCTGTAAAGTGACCTTGGTCCAATTTGGGACCTCAGTTTCCTCATTTGTAAAAGTGTGTGTGTATGTGTGTGTGTGTGTGTGTGTGTGTGTGTCTAATACTAAGTAACAGTGTTACCATAAGGATATCTTCAAGCACTAGAGGAATGTGAGCTGCTGTTAGTACAGAGTATCTCTATCCTTTCAATAGCTCACAAAACTTCTGCAGCCTTTCACAACGAAATCAGATGCAAAGTTCTGCTAATCGGGCACAAGGCTTAAATAAATGGGAAATGAAAGAAGAAAAAGGAAAGAAGAATGGCTCTGTTACCACAATAAAGCTTGATACTTCTAACTCTAATGCTTCATGGGACACATGTAGACCAGACCTTGGAAAATGGACTTGTCCTTGTTCATTACTAAGGTAAACGATGGAGCCCTTAATAGAAACCCACAGCTACCAAGAGGAATCATGCCTCTTCCAAAAACAATTGTGCTGACCTGCTGGGGAAACAACCAGGAAAATCAGAATTGAAAGTTTATACTCAGGTAAAGTGGATTATCTCTCACAACTCTCAGAGTGGGAGTTTTTTTCTCTCCAAGTAGACATTAGTGTTAAACCAGCAATCTGGAGCTTGCCTAGGATGCTTACTTATTTAACCCTGGACAAGTCACTTAACCTCTCTGTGACTCAGTTTCCACATCTGTAAAATGAAGGAATTGGATTCAGTGGCCTCTAATGTCCCTTTTACCTTTTAATATATGATCCTACAATCATTAAGAGTTGCATTAGGAACTCTCTGTACTTGAAGTTTTTTAAAGTATATTCTATTTGTACGTACACACTTGAAATGCTTGTAGATTCAAGGCCAATTTAAGTCTACATCTATATTTTGGTTCAGAATTGATAGCATGCAGGTGTGGGATCAGTAAGGAAGAGAATTAGATAATCTGATGGCAATTGGCTAATTTGCACAATAGGAGAAAGAATCCCCGGTTTCTTTCATTTATCCTTGAATAGCTCCCCTAAAACTCTTTGTAGCCAACTAACTTTCTCCAATTGGGCAACATCAAAAGAGCAAATGAAGTGACAGGCTCCAGTTGTAAGCCAGGAATTTAATGTGAGGCTTGCCAGCCTCCTCTCTCTCCCTTTCTTCCCAGTCCTTCATTTGCAGTGATTACTATGCTGAAAGCCCACAATATTGAAACATCAAGTACACAGAAATTAAAACCAAGTTCTCATTTCTGGACAAAGCATGTCAACCCTGGGACCATCTGGGACAACTCAGTAGTTTCTACACCAATGACTTCAGTAGGAGCAAAGAACTCTGTTAGAACTGAGAGGGGGCTGATCAAGGAAGATCACATTAGCAGAATTTACTCTTTTTTCCAGGTTTTAAACATCTCTGGAGATTATATAACAACAATGAAGAGCAAATACTTCCCTTAATATCTTATGAAAGTTTTATTGTCAACACCTCCAAATATGACTATAGGACATAGGATATGGGATCTAAGAACAAAGGGGGTATGTTAGGGGATCATCTAATCCAACCTCCTCATTTTACTGAAGGAGACAATTTCTGAGGGGTTGAATGATTTGCTCAAGGTCACTCAGTCAGTGATTGGCAGAGAAGGGACAAATCGTGGCTTCCTGATTTCTAGGGCAGCGTCCTTTCTACTATATCCCATTTCCTCTGTTTGTGGATTTCTGTTTCTTTCTGAAAATTTCCTTTGGTGGAGGGCTGGTGATGGAAACACAGGGTCCAGGATGAGGAACTTGTACTCAAAGCACATTAGAGAAGAACATTTTTAAGGGGGGTAATTTTTTGCCTTTAATCTTGCTAAAGCATGAAGGGCAGAGTAGTTCCAAATGTCTTTACATGTCTCTCTTCAAGCTTCCTCTCTTCTCATCCATTTAAAATTAATCTGGTAGTAAAAGAGACATTCCTAATGGTTTCCAACATACTTTTCCTGTCTATATCTTCTAAAATTATTAATACACAAAATCTATAGAAAAAAATTTCAATCTGTGTTAACCCTTATATGGGATCATGAGAATTTATTACTAACGAAACTGTAAAATAAAATAGAACTCCTTTTTAGAAACAATTTTTTTTCAAAATGTTAAGTTATTTAGCTCCCATTTATATAGAAAGCAATAATAATTATGGATAATTTTGAAGTTCTTGATGTTCAATCCCTTCTCCCCTTTTGTCTTCACTGCTTATGAGTAAGTTAGGCTTTTCACAGACCGACATCCTTCCTTCTGTTGCCCTCCTGGATTCCTTATAAAAACTGTCAGTTTCCGTAGAACACGATGTACTCTATAAAAGAAACAATGCAAGGGCATCTGTCCTCAGAGAACTTAGCATCACAGGACTGCAGTTTGTAAAGAACTTTAGAGAGCAGACAATTTACAAAGTAACCTACAATGGAGTGCAAATTAAATTATATTAAGTTGATAGTAGCTTTTGGTCAAAGGTCAGAGAAGCAGAGCTAGAAGGAACTCATGGAGTCCAACTCTTTCTTTTTACAGACGAGGAAGCCGAGATGTAGACCTATTTCACTGGGAAATCATCAGCTTCCATGAATTTAATCATCTTGTCTAACGCTGATAATTCTCAAATCTACCTTTCCTGCCCCAACCCCTCTGGTGACCTCCAATCTCTCATCTCTAACTGCCTTTCAGACCTCTCAAATTGGATGTCCAGTGGACATCTTAAATTAAACACATCCAAAAAAAGAACTAATTATCTTTCCTCCTAAACCCTCTCCCCTCCCACTTTCCTCATTACTGCAGAAGACAACAACATCCTTCCAGTCCCCCAGGCTCCCAAGGATCATCCTCCATTCTCCACTATGTCTCACCCTCCCTCCCCATATCCAGGCTAGACAAGGACTGTTAACTTCACCTTTGCGACATCTCTCAAACAAGCCCCTTTCTCTCCTCTGACACTGCTGCCATGTTAGTGCAGGCCCTTGGTACCTCAAGCCTGGACTAAAGCAACAGTCTGCTGGAGTGTCTGCCTTCTTCAAGTCTCTTCCTACTCCAGTCCCTCCTCCATTCAACCACCAAAGTAATTTTCCTAAAGCAAAAGTCTGACCAGGTCACCTCCCTACTCAATGAACTCCAGTGGGGTACCTATTGCCTCTAGGATCAAACACAAAACACTGTATGGCTTTCAAAACCCTTTGCAACCCAACCTCTTCCTACCGTTTCTATCTTCCTATACCTTACTCCCTACCACAAACTCTGATCCAGTGACACTGACTAGCCTCCTGACTGATCCATGAACAAGACCCTCCATCTTTAGTCTCTGGACATTTTCTCTGGCCCTCCCTATACCTGGAATTCTCTCCTTCCTCATCTCTGCCTACTAATTTCCCTTGCTTCCTTTAAGTCCAAATTTAAATCCTATTTTTATGAGAAAGTTTCCCCAGTCCTTGTTAATTCCAGTGCCTTCCCTCTGATAATTTTTTCCTATTTATCCTGTCGATCAGCACTTCTTAAACTGTGCTTTTTCACATGGGGAGGTCGTGAAAAATTTGGCAATAGGAAAAGGTTTCTGAATGCACATTGATCAAAAATTAATTAAAAATCAAACATATAATGAATCCAAGGTTCTTCTGGCAGTGCTTGCCTGTGTTGCATAGTGCAACTTCACTGTAGCCTTGGTTCTGAACACAAAGCATGTGCACTTTTCACTGAGCATGCCCTCAGGCCATGCAACATTAAGGAATGCTGCCAAACCACAAAAAGGGGACCAGGAGTGGAAAAAGTTTAAGAAGTCCTGCTGTATATAGCTGCTTTGTCTGTACTTGTTTGCATGTTGTCTCCCCTACTAAACTGCAAGCTCCTTGAGGGTAGAGTGTATCTTGTCTTTGGTCTCTTTCTGTATCCCCTAGTACTTAGCACAGTGCTTGGCACATAGCAGGTGCTTAATAAATACTGATCAATTGATTGCAGATAGAAAGGTAGTTTTAAACAGCATTTCTGGGTTTGAATTTGGATTCTCTAATTCCATATTAAGCTAGTTTTCTATTGCAGTTCATCCAAATACCAAACATCATTCAAGGTATGCTTCATGTCTTAATTCCTCTAAGAAGCCTTTTTAGACAATTTAAGCATAGACTGATCTGTTCTTCCTCCCACCTCTTAGGGCACCAGTGGCAGTTTTATCCTCATATTTCCCTAGTCTTGTTTCCCCAGTTTGAGTAGAAGCTCCTTGATGACAGAAACTGTCTCATCAACTTTTCTTGTTTCTGGCTGATATAACACCCTATTCCAATAACGGTCAGGTTTATTGCCTAGGGGCAATATAAATGGTGCCTCAAGTTCATGTGATTTTGTCCTCTGCTGCTTTAGAGAGTTTCTATTAAACAGAAAGTCAGGAATATAAACACAATTACTGCTGGTCCCCAGTTGGGAGAATTCCTAACAATGAAGCCGGGTTTTGATTTTCTGCCTTAATAAACATTTGTATTTATCTCTATCTAACCCCTAGCCTCTAGGAGGTTGAAGCAAAATTCAGGTCATTAGAGACATTTGAGTAAAGAAGCATAAGAGTACATTACAGTCTTAGTTTCTTCATCTCTAAAATTAAGTTGTAAGAATAAAAGACCTCCAACAATCTTTCCAGTTCAAAATTTATGATCCCATTGGAAAGGTAGAGAGGGGGTAGCACTGTACTTTCCTTTTCCTGACATGAACAATGCCATTTTATAAGCCTCCAGGTCAGACTAAATGGGCAGGCTACATCTAGCCCTGATGGTTGTGTATTTCTCTCTTCTAGGCTTCCTTCAAGGAAAACCAAGACATGTAGAGTCTGCCCTGTCTTGCTTGGATCTCCCAGGGCAATGACAGATAAGATTAAGAAGTTTCTGTCCTCTCCTCTAAAATACAATGGTCCTACAGACCAGTGGCTGACTGGTTGTAAACCCAGTCTGTTTATTTTTGTCCATTCCATAAAGAACCAGCAGCCAACACCTCATATTCCCAAGCCTGATTGTTCCACAGAGATTCCTTACTTTATTAAGAACTGGTTCTTCTCTCAGTCTTGGTTTGTAACTATGTATGTAATGAAACTCTTTACTGACTTCTACCTTCAACTGTGAACAGGTTTTCTTGCCAAAAACACTATGATCCTAAGATAAAATTTAACCAGGATAAATGTAAAGTTCTGAATTTCAGTTAAAAGCATCAATTGTATTAGTAAAAAATAAGAGAGAACTAGTTCAATTAGTAGTTCAAGAGGCTGAGGATTTTCCTTGACCAATGTTCAATAAGAACCAACTATGGGTTGCAGCTACACCATTTCCATCTATATGACTAGAAACATAGTGCTCCTAATGATAGGGATTGTTGTATAGTGGATAAAGAGTCAGCCCCAGAATCAGGAAGTCCTGGATCCTAATTCTGCCTTTGTAACACACTGGCTATGTGACTCTGGGCAAGTTCTGTTATCTCACAATTCCCAAGGCTTAACTGAATAGTTATTTATTTTTCAGAAAGATAATCAGAATGATATTACCTTTGTTTATGGAATGACAGGTATAAACAAACCAAAAAAAGAAGTTCAGATCAAAGGAGGTCGGGCACCATTTTTTCCAATAGCATTTCTCACATTGTATCTCTGTGTCATATTTTGGTAATTCTCAATATGTCAAACTTTTTAATTATTATCATATCTGTTATGGTGTTCAATGATCTTTGATGTTACTATCGTTAAGCATTTTTGGGCACCACAAACCACATCCAAATAAGACAATGAATTTAATTGATAATGTTGTATGTTCTGACTGCTCCACTGACCAGCCAATCCTCTGTCCCTCTCCCTTTCCTCAGGAATCCCTATTTCCTGAGACACAATAATATTGAAATTAGATCAATTAATAACCTTATAATGGACTCTATGTACTCAAACGAAAAGAAGATTAAATCATTGGGGAAAACTTCATTGTTACCTTACTTTAAGAATCTACCACTGCCACCCCAACCTACAACAACCACCACCCTGATCAGTCAGCAGCCATCAGAACACTGAGGCAAGACACTTCACCAGCAAAAGGATTACAACTTGCTGGCTCAGATGATGGTTAGCATTTTTTTTTTAGCAACAAAGTATTTTTCAAAAAGTTAAGGTATGTACATTTTTTTAGACATTATTGCAAACTTAATCGTATAGTATAAGTAGGATAGCTATTATGTACGTTGAGAAACCAAAAAAATTTATGTGACTTGCTTGATTGTGATATTGGTCAAATTGTGGTGGTCTAGAAGTGAACCCCCAATATCTCCAAGGTATGCCTGTATTAGTTGTTCATTCTTTTGGCAGAATTATATCTGGAATGCTGACACTGGGAGGTCCCATTCCCAGCCGTTCCATCATTTTGGTTCTAGGTAATGTGTTCTAGTGGAAAGAGCACTGGATTAGCCTTTCCTCCTAACTAGCTTAAGCAAAGCATTTCCTTAGCCTTGGTGAGTATCAGTTTCTTCCTTTGATAAATAAGGTTTCTAATACCTGCTCCACTTATTCCACAGGTTTTTTTGTGAGGGTTAATTTAGTCAAGGTGTAGAAAAAAAGACACGGAAATGTTTAAAAGCACTACATGAACATAAAACCTGGGAGAGAGGGACAGTGACATAGGAGACCAGATGAAAAGGTCTCCTCTGCCCATGAACAGGGACCCCCTGGTAGGGAACCCTGCATGGCAAGATGCTTGCTTATTAAAAGTATCCACTAAGTCTCCTGAGTGGGGAAAAAATGATCTTCTGAATATTGTCTTTTTTTCAGGCTGATCTGCCTTCAAACTAGATTTTCTATGTACATCCTGCAAGGAAAACAGAGACTTTGTAGATGCTTTTGCATAGGCAGTCTTACACCCCACCTCTTTCCTTCCTGCTGCCTGAAATGTACTCCCCCTTTCCCTTTTCTTAGAATCCCTAGATACCTTCGAAACTCAGCTCAATTACCTTCCTGAGAGGTCTTCCCTGCCTCCCCCCCCCACTGTATCCTCTTCCTCTTCTTTATTACCTTCTATTTATTTTCTGTGTACATATATATTGTATGTATTGTTTACTCTGATAGAATATAAGCTCCTTGAGGGTATTTTTCCTTCATTTTTCCTTCGTATCTCTGGCACCTAAGAGACTACCGCCTGGTAGGGATTGACTGACTGGCTTGGCTGCTCTCATGAAGTACTCAAAGAAACAACTAAATCATAATAATTATGGCTTTCATTTAATTTTTCCAAAAGAGTTTCCACTTGGAACATTTCCTACATGATGAAACTTTCCTTCCTCTCAAAGCCGGTGTATCAGTGAAACCATGAATAGCAAAATGCATAGTAAGTGTATTTTCATATCAGTGAACCCATCCATAGTAAAAAAAATCAAGATCAATAGCTTGTACTAAAATGGACAGGATGATTTCATAATCTTCCTGCAGTGGTGGGGTGTAATGATGGGAAGGCGATCACCAGTTTACCCAACTCTTTCTAAAGCCTGGAGGGATGCTGGCACGAGCCTGTTGGAAGGAATGTGGAACAGTACTGTGGCATCTAGGGGATGCTGAATTATTATGTACAATGAATCCTGGCTACGAGGGAAGAACACAAAGAAAGGCTGAGCAGGGTCAGCCACTTTCTGTCCTCGTTCACTTCAGAGGATGCATCTCAGGTGGCTCTTCCTGACAGAGAAGTGATAAGACAAAGTAACTCCTATTTCACAATGCTGCGAGGCCAGGTCACTGGAGTCTAAATCTGTGCTTCTTGGCAGACTCTAAACAGACTCTACAGAGAAGGTCAGGTAGAATCAGAGGATGTCAGATCAAGAAGAGACCCTGGAGATCATTTGGTCTAAATCTCTCATTTAAGAGATGAAAAAGCAGAGACCCAAAGAGGCTAGAGGCTCTGACTAAGGTTCTGCTAGCTAGCCAGCTAGCTAGTTTGGGGGTAGAATCAGGTTTAGAACTCAGCTCTTCAGGCTCCTAGTAGTGCTTCTTCCAGATGGTGGCCCAAGTAGACAGAGGGCTTGGCCTGGAGTCAGGAAGATCTGAATTCCAATCCAGCTTTAGACACTTACTAGCTGTATGACCTTGGGCACACTGTATTTGCCTCAGTTTCCTCAACAAAACAAATATAATAATATCCTACTTAATAATTAGGGGAACAAACAGTTTTTATTCCTACCAGTCCAATGCAGTATCTTACTTAGAAAACATTTTGTCATCACTGTAATGGGCAGGCTAAAAAAAAAATCACACACCACACCACAAGGTGCTTCCTTACTCTAAAGAGAGCTCAGGGATACAGCTGCTGAAGAGAAATGTGAAATTAAAGAAAGAATGAAATGTGTGATCTTATTTAATCACACCTGGTGCTTCAATTTTTCAATAACAGCACCCTGCTACACGGTATCAAATTGGTTTTACCAAAAAAAAAATGTAGCTGAAAGATGAATTAACTATTTCACCACTAACTCTCTGCTTGGTGAACAAGGTAGTGTCAAAAAGTGAAAAAACATCTCAGTTTTCCCATCAGGAACATATTGGAGCTAAAATCCCCTAGGGGCTGGCTTTGCATCAAATCATCACCCCAGAGGAGCCCTATCTCCTGAGGACACGTTCACCTAGTCTGTAGTGGAGGGTTTGGTCTATTTTTATGCCAAAGACATCTCTCTGATCAGAATCTACTTGAGATCTTAAAGTTTGACCTTGTAAGGGGTCTTGCTTCATATGCTTCGGCAGTTGGTAGGCCAATGAAACATGAGAAAAATGGTCAAAATATAAGGAGTTGAGAGCTGAAATCCATGCTAGAATTCTTATTTTGATGGGCTTTCTCCACCCCTCCCTCCTTCCCAAGGAGGCATTAAGGTGTTACATTAAGGTGTCTTGGGACTTGTACTGGATGTCAAATATAATTTGATTCTGCAGGCAGTGCACTGTGTGACTGTCCATGTCTTAGTGGCTAGTTAGACACTGCATGGCCATGGTGTACGCACTAATAAATCACTTTCTGTAACAGACAGCAAGGTGCTTTGTCTAATGTAAAAATGGTAATTGTGGTCAAATGTTCCATTCTTCTGGGGGTAAAAGCGCCTTCTACGTGATTCCACTTAGCAGAAGAAAATAAAAAAGCTAAGGTGTAATTAGCTTAACATAACCATCTTTATATCAAATTTACAGAGAGGCAAATCAAACATGAAAAACAACTAGAAAGTCGCTATTTTGGTCTTTTCAATAAAGTAACATCAGAATTCACTGCCTCAGGCACACAAATGACTCCCCACCCCTACAGATGAATAACTTGTTCGGTGATGGTTTGTTGTTAAAGCTGGAACCACTGATTTGGAATTACATAGGAAACGCAAAAGATGGATATATATGCATCTGGCCATAATTGATTTAAGAAGAGCAAGAGTTTTTAGGTATTTCTTTTTAAAACCAACCTACTGATAACATATCAAAAGTTAGGGACCAAAGCAATTTAAATTGTCTTTTCAGTGTTAACCAGCAGATTGCCTCCTCAATGCCAGGGAGTTTCACCCCGGAAAGTAACCATTTGTCTCCCAGGGATGGGGAAAACACAGTGTTTCAAAAATCAATTTTGAGATTGCAGAAATCTAAAACATTCATTCCCCAGTATGTTGTAACAGCCCCAGTGAAAACCCCAATGTACAGTTATAAGATGTAGATAGGAAGGCAACTAAAAAAAATATGCATTCATCAAAATCACACATATAGTGCATCTTTGTGGTTCCTAAAAGAGGCTTAAAGGGTTTTCAAGGTTTGCGACCATTGGCCACTTACAGGCAAGAGGGCATTTGAGTTTGATTGGCTGTGATTGGCTACGGCAAAATCAACACTCTTTGCACCAGCTCTGGCATTTTTTATTCTCTAGATAAATTTTCTACCTAAAAAGCTGAGAATACCGATGATGACTTTTAAGAATCATCAGGTCCATTTTCATTCATCTATATGCAGAGAGGACATGACATATTTTCATCTATCTGAGTACCCTAATTATTATGCAGTCAAGATGCACCCTACAAGTGTAAGACTACTTACCATCCTTTTATTAGGTAATCTGTGTAGTGAATACTTCCCAACTATCTTCTGGCTAAGGAATAACTCCATAGGTCAATCAACCCTTCTCTTCACTAGTCACAGCTAATGTATCCATACCTTTACCTTGATTCTACTTCTGATAATTCCTCTTTGCATGTTTGCCAACTCTCTGTAGGTGGTAGATACAAGGTGGTATCTAAAAGTGAAAGAAACTCATCTGTTTGAGACTAGGAAATGACTAGCGTAAGGGCAATGGCAGAACCTGACCTGTAGTAATGGGTTATTCAACTTGTTTCAAGTCTTCCACTTTTCTCCTTTCCTTTCATAAAGCAGACTGCACAAGTGACTGTGTTTTATTTAGTTAACACACTAATCATTTTTTATAAGTCTGCTCCCTGGGAGTCTGTTCCCTGTTTTTGCTAAGGTCATACTACATACATACTAGGACTCCTACAGATCCCTGGTCTAATTGGGTCTGATGTGTGATAAATGATCTTGTGTTCTATTGAATTAGATTGCACACTCCTCTAGAGCAGGGGCTGTTTTTGGTTATTTTTGCCACTTTTGGATCCTCAGCACTTAGCATAGTGTCTGACACATGATAGGCGCTTAATAAATATTTATTGAGCAAGGTTCTAAGACAACTCCAAAAGGCTGTGATGGAAAACTCTATAAACATCCTGAGAAAGAATGATGGAATCTGAATGCAGATTGAAGCATACTATTTGCTCTCTTTCCTTTTATTTTTTTGTTTTGTTTCTTCTTTCTCATGATTTGTTTCATTGGTTATAATTCTTCTTTACAACATGACTAATGTGATAATATGTTTTATATATATATATATATATATATATATATATATATATATATATATATATATATATATATATATATATATATATATATATATATATACAGAGAGAGAGAGAGAGAGAGAGAGAGGGAGAGAGAGAGAGAGAGAGAGCCTATATCAGATTTCATGCCATCCTGGGGAGGTGGGGAGGAAAAGAGGGAGAGAAAATTTAAAACTCAAAAGCTTATGGAACTGAATGTTGTAAACCAAAAATAAATAATTTTAAAAATTGATTGATTGATTGGTGACATTTCTTTGTTGACCTCTAAACCATCACAGGGCAGTTTGGGACCTGTGGCTTTTGCTTCTAGGGGCAGAGAGGTGGCTCAGTGGATAGGACTTGGAGTCAGGAAGACCTAAACTCAAATTTGGCCTCAGATACTTATTAGCTGTGTGATTCTGTGCAAGTTACTTAACTTGTGTTTACTTCAGTTTCCTCATCTGTAAAAGGGGGAAAATAATAATACCTATGTTTTACAACCAAATGAGATAATGATTGTAAAGTACTTAAGCACGGTGCCTGGTGTGTAGTAAGCACTATATAAATGTTCGATATTTATCTGTTATTTGGAGTTTTTGGTTCTTGTTCTACTTCTTTACTTTTATTGAAGTCCAAAGGATCAACAGAGGGATTGTGGCCCTTGAAGATGGAAACATATGAGTTCAGGAGAATAGATATGTCTGGATGGTTCAGTACAGACTTCTTCCTCTCTCAACTGATATCCCCAATTACCTTTCATGAAGATATGATTTGGAGGTATTGCCAAAAGCAATTTTTGGGGGGAGGGAGGCAATTGGGGTTAAGTGACTTGCCCAGGATCATACAGTTGATGCAAAGTAAAGTGAGCAGAACCAGGAGAACATCATACACAGTTAACAGCAATATTGTATGATGAAGAACTGGGAATGATTTAGCTATTCTTAGCAATATAACGATCCAATACAATCTCAAAGGACTCATGATGAAACATGGTATCCATCTCCAGAGAAAGAACCAATATTGTGTGAATACAGACTGAAGCATACTATTTTTTACTTTCTTCCTCTTTCTCTCTCTCTCTCCCTCTCTCTTTCTTCTCCTCCTTCATCTTCTTGCACAAAATAACTAATATGGAAATGCTTTATGTGATTGTACAGGTATAACCTATATCACATGCTTACCATTTCAAGGAAGGGAGAGGGGAGAGAAGGAGAAAGGGATAGAATTTGGAACTTAAAACTTTAAATAAAAGGTTAAAAATCATTTAAACATATAACTGGGAGAAATAAAAATTATTTAAAAAATAAATTTCCTATGGAGGAAAAAAAATATTGTATTTCCCTAAGTACTTAGCATTGAACCTTGCATATAACTCTTCAATATTTTAAATATCTTTAATTTTACTGGTGTAGGCTCTGCATTTATTGACATGGATTATAACTTCTCTATATCTTAGTAGATAGTCTTTAGGAGTTCTTAAAGATACAACATTCATCTTTCTGGTATTGACTTGGTAATGAGCCTCTTCTAAATCACTTTGGACAACTTACAAGCAGTCCATCAACAGACCCATACTTGAAGCCTTTCTGGCTTCATAGATCCTTCTAGAACTTGCTTCTGGGATGACCATCTAGAATCCAGGGTCACTGACATACCATGATGAGGCGTTATAGGATAACTTTCATAGCACTTAAAATAATAAGTATTTGTTAATTTCAATTTGTTCCACATTCTCCTCTAAGTGATAATTTATGTTATGGAAGTGATTCACAATTTTTTAATTTTGGTGTCATACTTATCTATTGTGCCTTGGAAAAGAAATTAGGAGTCATTGATTAATATGAATCCATATGTGCCTATGCCTTACAATATACACATAAATGAGTCATTCCTTTAAAAAGAAAACTGGAAATGAGAAACAAAAAGCAAGAATCTTGTCTAAAGAACAATTTAATTGAGTGTCAGGCATGGCAGTATTCTATGGCAGAATAAATAAATCATTAGATCTGCTGAGATCTCAATATCCAGCCCTCTAATATTCAGGCAGGACTGAATATTGTAATAGGCAGGGTAGTGAAATGCAAAGAGCACTGTAACTGGAGAAGTCCTGGGTTCAAAACCCAACTGGCATTTACCTCTTGGGTGACTTCCCTAGGTAAGTCAATGAACTTCTCTCATCTTTAGTTTTCTCATATATAAAATGAAGGGATGCTCTTTATGGTACCTGTAGCTCTAAATCAAGGGTTCTGAACCATTTTTGTATCAGTAACCCCTTGGGCAATTTGTTGAAAAACTGTGCACCCTTTTTCGGAGTTATGTTTTAAATGTATAAAATAACATACATAGGGTTACAAAGAAAACTCTACCTTAAAAATATTTTCTTAAAACAAAAAACAAGTTTTTTGACTCCACATTAAGAATCCTATCTCTAAATCCTATCTATCATATTAGCTATACAATTTGAAAGGTATTTAAGATACCTCAGTATTTTTAAGTTGTCAACTTTCATGCCCTTCCCAATATTTAAACTAAATCCCAATTCCCGCTATTGTAAGCCTCTTCTCAACTTTTCTGTCTTAAAAGAAAGCTGAAGAAACTTAGTTTTCATTACCCATTGAATATTTTTTGAAAATTCCTAAAAATTATCCTGCAGCCATCTCTTTTCACAGCTAAACAAACCCAATTCATTTAGTATTTCTCATGGGTACGATATCCCAAACTGTAATAATTTTTATTGTTCACCTCTGGATGTTATCCAAATTTTCCATATCTTGAGTCAGTTGTGGGGATGAAAATTATAATTGCCTAACAAAGCCCTAATCAGGGTTAAACAGAGAACAAAGAGCAACATGTGACGCCTTTGGGCAATTACTGAAATTTCAATATCATGTTTCATCATTCTAATATGGAAATATGTTTAATATGATTGCACATGTATAACCTACATCAAATTGCTTACTGTCTTGGGGAGGGAATGTTGAAAACTATCTTTACTTGTATTTGGAAAAAAATGCTATTTCAAACAAAATAAAATAGAACATGCTTTTATATGACTATTATATGACATTGCTGATTTCTATTGTAATGCAAGTTAGTTAGGACCCTGGATCATTTCCTGCCATATTTATGTAAAATTGGTTCTATATTCTTATCAGCTCATTTCTCTAATGGTATGGCAAATATTTTAAATCTGTTTCTCCAAAAAAATTGTTTCTGTCTCATTTGGTACTTCCTATGAATGGAATAAACAGACTCCTTATTGTTATCACCTAATTCAGGAGTTGTAAAAACCTGGTAAAGCAAAAGAGCACTGGACTTGGGATCAGAAGACTCAGGTTTGAGTACTGGCTCTGCCAGTTAGTGCCTGTATGACCTTGAGAAAGTCATTCACTTAAGCTCTCTGAGTTGAAATTTCTTCATTTCTGAATTGATGGCAATAATGTCCATATAAACCATGAAACTTTAAAGCGCTCTATTAACCATAGATGCTGTTGTAATCACTACATGACACAGTGCATAGAACACAGGGCTTGGAGTCAGGAAGAATCATCTTCTTGAGTTCAAATCTGGTCTCAGGCATTTACTAGCTATGTGACTCTGGGCAAGTCGCTTCACCATATTTGCCTCAGTTTCCTCATTGGTAAAATGAGCTGGAGAAGGAAATGGCAAACCACTCCAAAATCTTTGCTAAGAAAACCCCAAATGGGGTCACAAAGAGTTAGAAGGGACTCAGCATCAACAGCAGCCTGGAATCATGGCATCCGTGCCAGAGGGTGAGATCTCTGTTGGGGCAGAAATGTGGCTGCTGTCCCTTTAATCTCTTTAATTCTCACCCGCACATTTAATCATAATAAAAGCTTTCATTTTTATGCATTTATATTATTGTCTTACCTTTGGCTCCTGGAAGTTAAGTGACTTACCCAAAGTCACAGAGGTATTAAGAGAGCAAAGAAGGTTTTGAACGTGGGCCCTTCAGTTCCAAATCCATTGACCACTACACCAAGTCTAATACTAATGCCAAATGGTTCCTAGTAATTCTAGGAAATTCTTAATTTTCCCATACCACGAAACTGATCACAAAAACGATTTTATTTTATCTAGTTGCTTTAAACATAGAGTTCCTCTTCTTGTTTTCTTAATTTCTTCCGGGACCCTACCCCTCCCAAGCACTCCAATCCCTGGCACTCTTCATATTGGGCACTTAATAGTCATCCTTCACATTGAGGACAGGGAGAAAAAAAAAGAAATAGACAAAACTATAGCTTGAGAAATTTAGATACAAGAGGAGGCCTTTTCTTACAATAAAAAATTGTTCATCTTTGTTCATATTTTACCAATGGAGGCTGAGGAATCCCTTCCTGATGACATTCAAAGCAAGCATACTCTGGTTTCAGTACGGTCCCACCAGAAGGTCAGGTGATCGCCAAACTCCCCCAAAGTTGTGCAATTATACCGATGGGGTGCTTGGGCCCCAGCCTTAAGATCATGTCTCTGGAAGCCTCCCAATTTCTCATTAGGCTCCTATCCTCAGAACAGACACAGGGGCATCTGACCCAAGGATTTTTGCCCCTGGCTGGCCCAAGGACTGTCCCTCAAGACAAATTCCCAAGGTCCATGCCTCTGAAACTCCTTCAGTGTTTCAACAAAACTGTCTCTGCAAAACTTCCTACATTTTCTGGACCCCTAAATTATCTAATTAGAATCTTTGGCATCCTTTCCTGTGTCCCTTTTCCATATATACCCCAGCACCTCATTATCTCATAGGTTTCCTAAGGACCCTTGTCCACTTTTGCTAAAGCATTACAATAAACTTTTTGCCACTTGTAGTCAAGAGAAGGCTTGAATGTGTATAAATTAATTCCAGGCAACTCTGCCTTGGCATCCTTGGGATCTCAGCATCCCCTAACCACTTCAATATCACTATAGTCTTTCCAAAGTGGTCAAGAGTCAACAAATGGCTAAGGGAGAATTAAGGCCATTTTAAATGGAGTTTAGAGGAACATTTTCTTATTGGAAAAGAAATACTGAAATAAGGATGATTGAAAAATCAAGACCACTGTTACAAAAATAGAAGGTAAAAAAAGGAAACATATTTGTTCACATGATCACACACATATTCCTGATAAGGCTTTAGAATGCACATGCAGTTAAATACAAAAGGTTATTTCATCTTCCTACCTCATAAGTATCATTCTTAGCTTTGAGGATCTCTCCACTGAGGAGAGAAAAAAAAAAGAGGGACTTAGATTGAGAACTGAGGGTGTCTGCTTTTCTATATGATGGATATATTCATTTCCTAGAATATACTATATATAGGAAATTGGGGTTTAGGAATAGAAGACACTAAATGTGCAGAAGCCAGACAGCTGAGCAACTGAATATGTAGGAAATGACTCCTGATGGGGTCATCTCCTTAACTGAAGGAATCCTGATGGCAAAGTGCCTACTTCCTTTGTGATACTTGCATAGGCCCCTATAAGTTCTCAACTAGTATTTTAAGGCCTTTTTTTGTCATGTGTTTTATTGTTGTGTTGAGCATATCCCACACACGATGACCCTTGAACACCCTGCCTTTCTCCTTTCCTCTAGGCTGGTCCCTAGAATAGGCCCTTAGCACTATGCAGATGATTTATCTTTAAATAGCATATTCAGCGAATTTTTATTGAGCACCTGCTGTATCCAAATTATAATGCCAGGGACAGTGAATTAATGGTTGGTGAGATTCCTTCTCTCTGATATAGAGGATACAAACAGTAATTCACATCCATACTATGAAAAAAACCCTTTGCTTAAATGATCTTCTATCACATATCATTATTGATCTACCTATATTCTTTTGAAGAGTCAAGACGGCATCGCATAATATGCATGACTTGAAGACCTGGGTTCAGATTTCGTCTTTGACAATTTATTAGTTGTGAGTGATTTTGGGCAAGTCACTGAATCTCTTTAAGCCTCAGTTTCCTCATCTGTAAAATGGAGACAATAACGCAGGTAGTGTTTATTTCCTCAGAGAACGTTGTGATATTCAAATGAAAGAATGTAGGTAAAGTGCTTTGCAAATTCTAAAGCACTAAATAAATGTTATTGTGAGTAATAGTGGAAATATGTTATGCTTACTACAGGTTTATAGATAAACAGGCTGCTAGTATCATCAAGGAGATTGTTTGACTAGAAAAGAAGGTAGATGAGAGTGAAGGAAAACAGGCAATCAGCCCAAGTTCTGTGTGGATATCCATGAAGTATTTCTTTTAATATCTAGAAGAACTTCTCTCACTCATTGGATGGAGTCTCTAATGGAAGACTGAGGGCATGAACAAGAATGAGTCATGATGAATAGACACATATGAGTTATCTGTAATGGTGGAGGGTGTGATAAGATCACTACCTCATCAAAGTATTGAAAGAAATACGATAATTGGAGGTTAGAAATGGAAAGGATATTAGAGATTATCTAGTCCAACCCAGAAGATATCATCTAGGCTGAGAGAGGTGATGGGAGTTGTTGACAGTCACAACTCAAGGCCTTGGTGGAGCTAGGATTACTATCTGCCAACTTCTAGTCTACTATTCTTTCCAATGCCTCAGGATGCTTTTATATACATAGAACCACAGTGCTGTTTATACTATCCATTATCCTATCCGTTCTTTAAGGCTCAGTTTAATTCCCCATGAAGACTCCTCTACTTAAGTCAAGTCAAATTAAATCAACAAACATTCATTAAGCATTCACTATGTGCCAGGCAGTGTGCTAAGTACTTGGAATACAAATGCAAGCAGATAGTCCTTGCCTTCAAGAAGCTTCCTTTCTTTTGGGGGAAGACAACACATTAAAGACAGCTGAAAAGCAACAGGTTGAGGTGAGAAGAAAGCACCCATGCAGGAGAAGAAAGTCCAGAGTATCAGAAGTGGAGCCCAGAGACTAATAAAGATATGACTGAGACTTTTCTTAAGTGATGTTCCTCTTTGAATTCCCCACAGCACTCACCTTACACTCTAATATTATACTATATTATAGTTATTCAAGTGAGTGCCTTCTCTAATCAATTCAATACTACCATAGTGGCCATGTGTCTCTATTGACAGTCCCTATGACTCTAGAGCCAAACTTCCTTCCCTATCACTTTCCACTACAGGTTATCTTCCTCTATCAGAATGCAAATTCCTCCAGGATAGAAATTGTCTAACTTTTGTTTTTCTGTCTACAGTTCCTAGAATACAGTAGGTGCTTAATAAATGCTCATTGATTTATTCACTCATTCACGGAGGCTGTTGCCAGCCATTTTGATGTATGTCTTGCCACTAGACTCTGATGACTCTGGAGGAGAGAGTGAGGTTGATGACTTTGCACAGCTCTGACTCACTTAAATCCAATTCACTTGCAAGTCAAGACATCACCCTCCTGATGGCTTTGGTCCTCTTTGAGAATGGGGTAATAACCCCAACAACATTCACTGCAGATCACAAAATCCTAGAGGACAGACTGGGTCTTATCCATATCTGTTTATCTATCTACATCTCTGTCTGTCTGTCTGCCACCCCCAACTCCTAGCTCAGTGCCTTCCATAAAATTGGTATGCAACAATGGTTTGTTGAATAACTGAATGAATAACTGACTAAATAAATGAATTGATTGATACGATGAGAAAATAGGGGCTGTTCTAGGATTCTCTATTATGTTTTTGATCAGAAACCATTCCAAATCATTTGCTGCTCATAGCAAAAAGGGCCATCTATGCAAAGTAAACAAGTCAGTGTTTGCCAGCTCCTTACAGGCTATCAAGAAGGCACATACCCAAGATGATTTTTATATAATCTTCCCCTGTCCATTAAATCCTTCCCTGGGGAAAATAGGTAACAATAATATTGACAAAGGCACTGCTTGATGTCAGTCTCTGGCTTGGAACTAGGGAGACCAAGCATGTAGTCTCGACATGCTTTCTTTAACCTTATTCCACCTTCTAGCCACCTCCTACAGGGTAGGTAATAAAGTTTTTATTCACTTAATAATGCAAAGTCTGATCTAAAGACTCAAGTCTTGGGCCATAATACTGCAGACTTAATGTACTGAAAGCACCAGGGGCAGTAGATTACATACATAATGCTCATCCCCGCTTAGGGCCACTGCCCAGCTAATCTTTGGTTTCCAAAGAGTATGTCCGTGAAGCTGAAAAGGACAGAAACTGCAATTAGCTAGGGAGCTCTGTTTACAAAGAAGGAGCTTCTTTCTTTCTACTCCTTTAGAAAACTCATCTGTGCAAACCAAATCAGATTCGACAGAGAGCTTGAAGCTGACATTTCAGCACAGTGTTATATGTAAGTTAATAAGCACTTACTATTGATAGTTTCTGTAGTAGCTCTTTAATTTTTAATCATATCCTTAATTTACTGTTTACATTTTTATCCAATTAGCAAGAGAGTGAGGCTGGGTTTCCTTTGGACTATAATGTCGTGATGACTCAGGGCTCTTTCTAAAATACAATCTTCCCCTTTTAAGGAAGAAAGAGACGTTCCTGGATGAAGGCGACATTTTCTCCTCAAAATGTTAAGATGCTGAAAAACTTCCACTCTAATTAAGGAGGAGGTCTTCACCTTTCCATAGGAGATTTTGCCAACCTGTCTCTCCTTTTCCAGAAAGAAGATCATTTCTACCTGCTGGCTTATGTTTGCCTGGGTTTAAAAAAATGAAACAGCTGGGCGATGGCATAAGAACATCTGACCTTTACCCATGGATGATAATCTCAAGGTTTTTAACAACACACCACAGACAATAAAGCCAAACAAACAAAAAAATAACAAATATATGAGAGATGATGGTCATTTCTATGATGCTTTAAAGAAGCCTTTCAAACACCAAATGTATTTTAATCAATGTTCTGTAGAATTTTGATAGGATCAATATATTGATACAGAAACAATATCTAGGTGATGGAGTAAAGGATAAATGGCCACTAATTTTAGAAATAACATCAATCTCTTGCCTTCCCTCTGCCTGTCCTCACTAAAGTTTTCAATTATGGAGCAAAAACAAAATAAGACAAAAAAACTAGCAGAGACACTGTGCCAAATATACTTTAGGAGAAGGAAGAGGAGTGGGGACTGAGAAATGGGGAAGCCCTAAAAGCCCATTTATGTCATTTGATTGAAAGCAAGTCATTTTTTGTGTCTTACAGTAAAGTACTGGTGTCTGTGTGGAATCTGCAGATATGTTGGAGGCTTCGAACAGCAGCACTGCCCAGGAAGGGTTGTGGCTAATCCTGCAGCCTTGGGGAGACAGGGCTGCGCAGAGTAATTCAGCCAATTGTTCTCTCTTGTTCTAGGATTTGAGGATGAAGATAGGTGAAGAAATATTGCAAGTAGCGATGGGGGAAACCTGAGTAAAGGCATGGAGTAAGGCTATGAGCATGGTGTGTTTAGGGTATAACCAAGGGACCAGTCTGCTTCCGGAGTACAGAACAATGGCAAATAGTAAGTTTTCTGGGCAATAAAGTAAATCCCTCACCCACATCCCTATGGATTTCAGGTAAGACTTCCTGTTATCTAGAAAAAGGTCAACATGGGCATTCAGAATGAGGTCAAAGAGGAATAGGGCTGGAGAGCCCAGACTCCAAACTCACAAGATACAGTCAGGCTCTAGAGAGGGAAGAGGAAGTCCTCCTCCCACGGAAGCGGATACATAAATATAACTTTTGGCAGCTGTCACAGGTGTAAAGTGGGACCAGGCAGTCCCAAAGTGATGCCAAGCATAGGAAACAGGGTACAAACCAAGGAAAAAATACGACTCTGAAGGCTCATTCCCATCATTCAGTACCCTGTGTGCTCTAGAGGTCTCTCCATGGCTCCATCTGAGCAGCTTACTCGACTTTATGGAGATCTTTTATGTCTTTGTTTTCTCTGTAAATGAGCCCAAGAAAATCAAATGTATTGTAATATAAGTTCATGAGCTTAGCAAATTAACACTCAAAACAGCTACCCAGCTGACTTAATGGGATGTTGTCAGGCCAAATACCTTTTGAAAGAACATACAATACACACATACACACACACGCACACACCCTCATTTACCTTAATTTCTAATATTATAAAAGGAAGAATTTAAGAGATATATTTGAATATATTTGTGCCCGAGGTTTTACTTTCTTTCTTTCCCTCCCTACTCATTCTTTAAAGAAGGAAAGTGAAATTATACTGGTCACATGCACTTGATCAGTAGAGATTTATTTATCTGACCTACACAGAAAGAATGAAATAAAACCTGACCTGAGCTCTGCTGAGAATACCTTCACTGATGACACAACTTTAGAGGTACTTCAACCTGCTCCCCATTTTATTAAAACTTAAGAAGCCTAGAGTGGAGATTTTGCAGGTTAGAAGAGATATGGTCATTCTGCTTTGCTGTTCTTTTGTCCTGGCGCAAAAAACCATGTTCAAGGGCTATAGTCCTCACTCAGAACAAAGTCAAGTGCAAGTCGTGTCATTATTTCTCTGATGGCATGTATTTGGCAACAAAGGACAAACACACACACACATAGCAGAGATCTCTATGACAAGTGCTCATAATGGTTCTAAAACTTGGGAAGCTGGTATAGGAGCAAAAAATAGAGGGCTCTGGGAACCCAAACTGTCCTGCTGTGGGAGAGAAGCAGGGGAGAGGTTGAGAGAGATGTAGGAAAGATTAGCCTATGGGGCTAGTTCTATGGCAAGGCTCTGGGGAACTTCAAGACCAACTTCATGTGCAGGGTTGCCCACAGGCAGATCCTAATCCACACCACACTTCAGATTTGAAGCTGGATTTTTAGCATAAAAAGAATATATCTTAATCAGGGGTTCTTAATATGGGGTTTGTGAATATGCTTTTCAAAAATTTTGGTAACTGTATTTCATTATAATTGGTTTCCTTTGCAATTTTATGTATCTTATGGATTTCAAAAAATATTCTGAGGTATCCATAGTCTTTACCAGATTACCCTAGAAGTCCAGGACATGAAAAAGATCAAGAACTCCTGGACTAAAGAATCTTTTATTAAGTCAAATACATAGTATCACTAAATCCAAGAGAAGGCATCTAACAAGGAAATTCTTTCTGAATACTCCCACTGCTACATAGGGGAAAACAAAAATCAGGAAAAAAATGCCAAATTGAAAAATGACAGTCTGTGATCAAGAGAAAGCCAATTTTAAAATGCTTTAGCACATTTTTTCCCTCAACTATCTTCAGCCGAGGAATGCCCTATAAAATGGACTAATCCTTCATCAAGATATATATGAAGAGTAAGGAATGTCATCTCTGAAAATGCAGGATAGTGATAAATTGTGTGTATATGTTCATATATGGGCGTTTGTGTGTCCAAACACTGAAATCAGAAAAAAAATGAATCAGAACTTGATAATCCACAAAGAAGCTGGATATGAACCTTCTTCAGAAGATCTTAAGCTTGTCACATGTACATGTGTTGAACATGAATTCATTTAGCAATTGATCTGTTCCTTACCTCATTTTTTCTATTATTGATTTTTTTTTAAGCAGGGTATCTATATAGTCTGGCTCCCACAATGACACAAGATTCAGAATCCTGGCTACCTGAAAAAAAGGACCCATCTACTTTCAGGATGTAAGTTTCCTAAAAGCAGATGCAATAGGAATCTTACACTAGAACAGAGTAGCTTCTTAATAAATGTACAGAAACAGCCACCTTCTCTGAGGGAAAAACCTACTTTCTTCCCTTCCTCTGTCACCTCCCACACGACTTCCTTACTTCTGCTATCTTTGGCATTATTACCATGTTCTGACTCCTTCCTTAGCTTCCTTCAGATGCTCCCACCTCAATGACAATGCCTATGAAGCTGTCAGATAATAATGTAATTCTCTCTTCCTTGTCAAGGAGAAAAACACTACTAAAACTCAACCTAATCCTCATCTCCATCATGGTACCTGGGCTGAAAGTGAGCACACATCGAAAAAATAGCAGGGGTGAGGTGGTCTGGTCTGCTGGTCCCTGGGCACGCATCAAATATACCTGGGACAATGTATCTGAACAAGGAACAAAAACAACGATGGTTATTAGCAGGCTGGAGCCACTTCTGCTTACAGCAAGAACAATGGTCCAAGAATAGGGTGCGATGAAAGCACTGGTCTGAGAACTCATAATTACGATAGCAGCTGGAGGTCAAAAAGAATGTGAGGCACAAAGTGGGGATTTATTGAAACAATGAAAAAGTGTGAGAGGTTATCAAGCCATTGGCAATAATTCAGTTTTACAAGCACTCATCAAGGTTGGATGATTGTTGAATGGTAATGCTGAAGAATCTTTCAAGATGCCTTGAAAAGACGTTAACAAAAGAAATCACTTTAATTCTGATATTATTTAATCATTAATAAATATTTAATTTAAATATTTAATAATCATATTAATAAATAATGAATGAGGCATAAAACAAGGAGATACATGTTTGGCCAACATAGTTATCACTCTCATGGATGCAGGTTTGGTGTAGGGTCTAACTGGATGTTTTCTTATGAACAGTCAAGTCCTTTACTGTTCATATATGCAGATGATAAGAGGCCCCAGAACAGGGCAAAGCCTCTTAAATGAGATCCTCAACCATGCAAAAGAGTTCAGTCAAATTATTCAGGCAGTCAAGTCAGTTAATAAGTACTTATTGGTGGCTACTATTTGCCAGACACTGTCCTAGGTTCTAGGAATAAAAACAAAGGCAAAGACTGTCCCTATCTTCAAAGGAAATACATTTGAATGGAGGAAACCACAGGTAAATAATAAGGTACACAGAGGCTAAATGAAAGGTTATCTGAAAGGAGAAGGCACTGGGGGATGGAAAAAGGAGAGTAGACACCCTGCAGAAGTTGACCTGAGTCTTGAAGGAAGCCAAGGGAATAAGAAATGGATATGAAAAGGGAGAGCATTCAGGTGGGAAGGAGGAAGGTAGTGCCAAGGCCTGGAGATGGAACAGGAAACACGTTATGCAAGAAAGAGCAAGTAGCAAGCACAGCAGCATCACAGGGCAGAGAGAGAGGAACAGAGTGTAAGAAGACCTAAGAAAAGTATGAAATAAAGCACTTCATTTTTGATCCTGGAGGTAAGAATGAGTCACTGGAGCTCATAGAATGGCAGGGGCAGGGAGAAGCATGGTGAGACCTATACTTTAGAAAAACCACCTTGGCAATTGTGTTGCATGGATTGGAGTGGGGAGAGACTTGAGGCAGGGAGATCAGTTCTTCTTGTGGCTGTTTGGTCATTTTCAATCATGTCTAACTCTTTGTGACCCCATTTGGGGTTTTCTTGGCAAAGATACTGGAGTGGTTTGCCATTTCCTTCTCCAGCTCATTTTACAGATGAGGAAACTGAGGAAAACAGGGTTAAGCGACTGGCCCTTGATCACATGGCTAGTAAGTGTGTCTGAGGCCAGATTTGAACTCAGGAAGATGAGTCTTCCTGACTCTAGGCCCTGTGCACTATCCACTACATCACCCAGCTGTCTCAGGAAGACCAGTTAGAAGGTAATAATTTAGTGAAAAGGTAATGAAGGTCTGAACTAGGTGGTAGCTATATGAGCAGAGAGACTAGAATGCATATTAGAATGTCATGGAGATAGAAAAGACAAGATTTGGCAATGGATGGGGACATGCAGAGTGATTAAGAGTGAGGAGTAAAGGTTGATGCTTATGTTGTCTTAGGCAATAAGAGGGCAGCTGGGGTTGGGGGGATGGGACAGTTTGGGGGAAATGTAATGAGTTCCATTAGGGACATGTTGAATTTGAGAAGCCTCTGTGTTAGTCATTTCAAGATGTTCGAAAGGCAGTTGTGACTTTAGCTTAAGAGAGACTAGGGCTAGATATATTGATCTGGAAATCATCTACATGGAGATGATAATCTAACTCATAGGAGCAAAACAGATCAAAAGATGTTCTCAAGGGAAAAGAAAAGGGTGTAGGGCAGGGTTACTAGGCATGATGAATCAGAAAAGGAGACTGAGAAGGATCAGACTATCAGATAAAAGGAGAATAAGGAGAGAGAAGGAAGGAGAGAAAGAAGGATGGGACGTAAGGAGAAAGAAAGGAAGGGAGAGGAAATAGAGAGTAAAAGAGGAGGAAGGGGAAGAAGGGAGAAAGAATGGAAAAGGGGAGAAAATCTTTGGACTGGCTTCATTTGATTGGCCTCGGTTCCTCATCTGGAATTTAGTATAATAATGGGGTTGGACTAAATGGTTTTTAAAGTTCTATCCACCTCTAAATCTAGGATCAATAGTTTCCTGGAGATGTCTATGTAAAGTTCCAGGTAAAAAAAATCCCAACACTATAAAATTATGATACCTTCATCCATTTTACCGGGATGGATATAGGTGAATTAAACATGTTTGTCTCTTTAACTAGACTGTCAATTCTGCAATGGCAAAGACCAGAATCATGTAGTAGAAAAGTTCTGGATTTAGAGCCAGAGAACCCAGGTTCACATTTTAGCTATGCCACTTACTAGCTCTATAACTTCGAGCAAGCCTCCCAATTTCTGTGGGTCTCATTACTTTTCTCTAAAATGAGGGTGTTGGACTAGTGACCTGTAAGTCCCTTTCAGCTAGAATTTAGGATTTTGTGATTATGGTTTCCAGAATCACAAAATCTCAAAGTTGGAAGGGCCTTCTGTAGCATATGGATTGAGTGAAAATCATACATATCTGAAAGGAATCTTCTTAAATACCATATGGTCAAGTTATCATTCAGCCTTTGCTTAAAGACCTCTGGTAGCCCATTCTGTTTTTGGAGAGCGTTGATGATCAGTGGTACAGTGGATAGAATGCTGGCCCTGGAGTCAGTAGGACTTGAGTTCAAATTTGACTTCAGATACTTACTAGCTGTGTGACCCTATGTAAGTCACTTAACCCTGTTGGCTTTAGTCTCCTCATCTGTAAAATGAGTCAGAGAAGGAAATGGCAAACCCTTCTATTGCCAAGAAAACCCCAACTGGGGTCACAAAGAGTTAGACACAACTGAAAGGACTGAACAACAAATGTTTAGGATTTTTTTTTTTTTTGGTCGTACTGAAGTAAAATTTCCAGGGCCAAACAGCCAAACCTCTTCCAAATGAGAGACTTTCATTTGTTTGAAGCTAGCTATTAAATACAACTCCGCTGTGGTTCTCACCATTTCTTTTGTTTTCTATCTCCTTCCCCTACCCACCCTTTCCCAGGCAATGGCTATGTGATCTCATTCATAACAATGAAAAACCTTTAACACCTAAAACCTGGCCACCCACAGTACTGAGAAAGAACTTGTCTAAAATATTAGGAGTGATCCTCAAACAGTCTCCGCACCCTGATCCAATCAAAGCACCCAAAGTACACAGATTTACAACATAGAGAAGTCCTCCTACCTCATCCTTTGGACTTGTTCACAAAAAATGAAAAGTTGTCCTCAGACATGGGAAATTTTTTCCCTAAAAGGCTGGCTGACAAAGAGACTGGATTAGATCAGAGACATTTCAATGGAAACTATAAAGCTATATATCTCATACAATTAATTCTTCATGCTGACTTACTGGTTTCAGACACTCACTGGGCAGAGAATGATAATGATAAAAATAATTGCAAACATTCAGATATAGTGCTTGTCATGTGCCAGGTGCTGTATAATTATTTTCTAATTTGATCTGTGCAACAACCTTGGGAAGCAAGTGCTATTATCCTGATGAGGAATCTGAGGCAAACTGAAGTTAATTGGCTTGCCTAGGGTCACACAGCTGTTAAGTATCAGACTGGATTTGAACTCAAGTCTTCCTAACTCCAGATCTGGCACTCTATCCTCTGAGCCACCTAGCTGTTTAGATCTTAGTTCATTTTACAAAGCTGACTTCCGTTTGATAATAGTTCTTCAGAAGTGGGGTCATTAAAAGTCATTAAATTCATACTAGGATAGGTATTTACCTCAAATACCTATTTTTTTGGTGGGGGGAAAAGCCCCTCTACCACTACCTTCATTGCCATCAGGCAAGGCTGTGGTGGCTTAATAGACATCCATGAAAGCCTACAGAATTTCTGGCACATACTCTCATAGCTATTCCAATGGTCTTGGAAAACATTCCTGATACAAACACATGATCAGCAAGATCCAGACCTGTCTCTGTGATTCAGAATAGGGTGAACAGTTCACACATCTGTCCTGGATGTGGTTTGGAACAGTGGAGGGCTACTCTGAAAGTACCCTTACATTGAATGCTCACAAAATGTTCACTGTCCTGTAAGACAGCCACCTTAGTCCAGGCAAAAAGTCCAATCCTCTGATCTTATTCCTTGGTATCTCCCCTGCCCTGTTGTCATGTGAATGAGATGTCCTCCCTACTTAGATTCTGGGTATTTCCATGTCTACTAGCACTCTCAATATCTAAAACTGAAAGGTTGCATTCCTTGATGCCAAACATAATCAGTTGCTAGTATTGGCTTCTTGAAGAGCATGTAGTGATGGTCAAAATTATTTTTGTATTCCTATCAGATTATATCTAACAATGTTATTTTAAAGCAGAGGAAATGTGAATACTTCCAGGTTCCTGACTCCTCGTGCTGGGATAACCCATGGGGCCCATTGACTCACAAGCATACTTAGCTTGACAATGGAGATTACAGAGCCATCATAATTTTAGTTCCTGTTCTAGGGCAAAGGAAAGAACAAAGAGATGATTTGTTTCAAAATAAGAGCCTATGTGGTTCCTGTTTTAAGGGAACAGGTAGCCCCTTGGGTTGTCTGAAACAGTGGCTCTCAAAGTCCTCCATGCCAGGTTTGGGCAGTAAGCCTTTCAAAGAAATGAATAAAGACTTGTAGAAGTATACATTCCATCACATTTTTCCAAGACTCAATTTGATAGCACCACATTGCAAGTGCTTCTCCTTTACTTTGCCATATTGGGTGATTACTAAGGTCATGTCTACCTGTATTGTCATCTATCCATGGCCATGAGATCACCAGAAAGTACTAGCTGGTAGAGGGTAAGGCATCCAGGCTCCACAGCTATATTCCAGATGGATTTAAATGCCCATTTCCTTTCCTTGTAAAGGGCAGGGAATTGTTATGGCAGAACATTTTGTTTCCTGAAAAACCTTGAAGCAAGAGTTCACGCAATTCATTCTGTCTTCTGGGAGGAAGACATAGACATCCTAAGAACTAGTATGTATTAAGAGTCCTGGCAGAATAATGTTAATTGATCCTGCTTTACTGATACTATAAGGACATTTAGTCTGGAGTAGTCCTCAAAGACAAATAGCCAGTTTTTCAGAAAAAGTGTCAAAACCATTGTTTAATACTGGCACCTAGTGCTTAGTGATATTCTTTATTTTAAACTTAAAATATGTTCTAACAGCTTCTTCCATGAACTAATCAGCATTGATTAAGCACCTACTATGCGCAAGGTCCTGTGCTTGGTGCTAGGGATACAAATAGGAAAAATAAACAATCCGTGTCTTGAAGAAGATTACGTTCTAATGGAGGAGACAATAAGTGCGTGTATGTGTATATGTCATGCAGACACACAAACACACATATACCCCAATCCATACACCTGAAGCTCACTTTCATACACTTTTGAACAAATATTTATTAAGCATCTACTATAATAAAGTAGTTCTACTAACTGGAGATTGGGAATCCAGACATGAAGTAAGGTCTCATGGGACAGCAGAAAGAAAATTGATTCTGGGGCTAGAGATTATGGGTTGAAACTTAGTACATTTGTGACCTTGGTCAAGTTAATCAAGTTTAAAAAAAAAAGGTGAGAGAGAGGGGAAGACAGTGTTTACAAAATGGACTACTTGGACTAGTGGCCTTCTAGGGTCCCTTCTAGCTTTAAATCTATGATCCCACACATCTTTGTGGACTCGACCAAATAGCTTTTGGTACAAAACTATGTTTTCATCAGTGTGGACAGCTCCCAGTGCGGAAATTCCCTCCACTCAGAGTCTTTGAGTTGCCTGGGGACTCACAAATCAAAGACTTGACCTGGCTCACAGGGTCTGAATATGAATGGTGGAGAGGAAGAATGAGAGGTGAACCTAAGGCCAAATCTGTTTGATAGTAAGTCTTTCTACCCACTGTGCCTCCTCACTGCCTCTCTTAAAATACACTGAGAGTGGTATGGGGATATAAAACAGGTACGAACAGAATATGATGTTTGGAAATACTATGAATGATCAGAGGAGGGAAGACTGCTGAAATCACATTAGGTTCAGTTATATCCCCTCCAAATCCCAGGTGACGAACTACAAACAGCTAACTGGCAATTAGTATCACTTTGAAGACGGTCGTTTTGGAAAGTCACGTCTCCCCATTAAGACCATGAGGAATCTAAGGGCACAGACTGTCATTTTTTGTGTATTCTTCACAACACCTACAATACTTCACTGTATCACACAGAGTTGTGAGCACAGAGTAGGTATTCCCAAATACTTGATGAATAAATTTGAAAGGAAGGTAGGACAGGATAAAAATCTGTCTTTTGAATTATTCCTGAAACTAACACAACTATTATGAATCAGAATTTCTTTATAGTCAAAGGAAAACTACATTTTGTTAAGACTGCACATTGGCAAAAATACCAAAAGTTGTAGTGATAGATAATACATACATATATATATATTATATGGAAAATATATATGGATAATGCATACATATAATATCTATGACATATAAAACATAGAATATATGTCCACTACATAGAATAGCTAGAATATTCATTAATTAGGGCTTTGTTAATACTCTCAATGAAAAGGATACTAATTTGTTGATATTAGAAAGACCAAATACATCAACTGACACAACTATTTACATGGTCCTTGGAGATATTCTTAAGTTAAATAAGCTTGAGGGTTGATTACAGGTGTCAAAATAGGAAGAGACCAAGTCTCTGTTACGAAAGACAAGCATATGGAAACCTGATAAATGAAAAGTTAAGCATAAAACTCAACCACACTTGTGAGATTCCAAAGTATTTTTTATTTAAAGTTACACTTACAGAACACTGAGATGAAAACTACCTTTGTATCTATTCTTCCTGGTTTATATAGTGCATGGTACAAAGTAAGTGCTTAATAAATGCTTGTGGATTAACTGATAAGAGAAATAACTATTTTGGATTAAACAACAGGTCCATAATTGAGAAATCTTTTAATTGCTTTTCTCTAGTCTTGTTTGGTGTCTGATATGTAGACGTGACATACAGTTTATGGGGGAGTGAGGATCAAGAAAGAGATAATAATGTGAATATATATGTATATATGTATGTATGTATATACACACACACCTTTCAGGTCATGTCAAATTCTGTAAGAGTAAACAACATAACAATGAAAAAATTTATGTATTTAAAAAAAATTTCCAAGTTCTAGCTGAGGGTCCACTCAATCACATATGTGATATGGTAAAACTTTGGGTTAATGTAAAAACTTAGACATCTTTTTCACATTTTTCTAAGGTTTATTACAATGGGTTTTGATCTTAGACATTATGCTGTCTTATTTTAGAGGTGAAGAAATTGAGGTTAAGAGTTTAGTGACTTGGTTAGAAACACACAGGTAGTGGGAAGCAGAGATGGGATTCCAACCCAGGTCTTCTGACTTTTCCATCAACTCCCTTTCCTATATTACACTGCCTCCCCCTCATTTGTACCCTTCCAATATAACTTTGAAATTAATGACCACTTAGGCATGTAAACCAAAGTTATATCAAGTCCGATAAAGTCAATCATCACTATAAACCCTCGAGGTCACTCATGATACTTTCTTGTGCACTCATTTGTGCTGAATCAATTTCACTTAAATCAATTAAGATGGCAACTGGCAAAATTCACCTATTGATCTAACAGAATTGAGATTGTTCAATTTGTTTGGGTGCTCCAGGAAACTCAAACTCAGCATCTCTGCCTGGTGATGATGTCAAGACTGGAGATTTAAAGAAATAAAACACAAACATTTGATTCCTTCTACGTCGGATATCTGAGTGGTTTAACCCAACCCAGACATGTCCGTATTCTCTCTGCCCTGGCTCTTAGAGTTTCACTTGAACAAATGAGGAAGGCTGTCTCATATGAAGCATGAAAGCTATTAGGAGTAAACTTTTATTTGAATAGACTGCAACATTAATTTTTAAAAGGACATTATACAGCAAGATTTCTGTGCGAATGAAAAATCTCTCTTTAAGAGAAGAACTTTGTGATAAATCAGTAGTTTTGGAGAGCATTTGATACACTTGAACTTTTTTGGAAGGGGGGAATGTTTTTTAGGAATGCCTAAACCTGCAAGGCATATATGTGCAACGGTAAAAATGTCCCTATCTTAATTATACACATGGAATTTTTAATACGTCTCCAAAAAATTGGCTTCTCATAGACTTTGGGGGCTTTATTTTCATTCTTTTACGTCCTCTTCTATTAAGAAAATGACTTGAGTGTTTGCAACAGGTAGCCGAGAGAAAGTTTAGTCTTTGCTCCTTACAGAGTAAGGAAAATAGAGTCTAAATCATCTCCTTTGGCTTTCCATCAGATTTATTTCCATTTGGGGTATTGTGTCAAGTTAACAAGCATTTGTTAGGTGCCTAATATGTGTCCAGCACTATGCTAAATTCTAGGGATAAAAAAGAAAGTCAAGAACAATCCTTGACTTCAAGGAGCTAATGGTCTAAGGGGGAGACAAACTACAAACTATCATGTACAAAAAAGATTTACACCGCACTGGAAATGATCACAGAGAGAGAAGGCATTAAGGGGGATTTGAAAATGCTTACAGAGGGCAGGATTTTAAGTTGGAAACCAAGAAGCCAGGATATAGAGATGACCAGGGAGAGGATTTCAGGCATGGAGAACAGCTACTAAAAAATGCACAGTTAGGAGTTGGAGTGTCACATGCCAGGGACAGGAAGAAAGCCAGTCTTCTTGAATTTTCAGAATTTCTAAAGGTAGAAAGGGGTTAAATTATGAAGGGCTATAAAATCCAAACATAACATTTTATATTTAATCTTGGTGGTAATAGGGAGCCACTGGAATTTACTGAGTAGGGGAAAGACAAGGTTAGACCTACACTTTCGGATGATCAAATTTAGAAGTGCAGTGGGGAGAGATCTGAAGAAGGGAGAACCAAACAGAAGGCTATTGCAATAGGCATGAGGTGATGAGGACATTAGGGTGATGAGGAAAGAAGAAGGCATACATGATAGATGTTGCAAATGTAGAATCAGCAGGATGATTCATATCTAAATCACTTTTGCTATGTTTCAGTTTGGTGAATAGTGGAAATGTTAGTTTCGTTGACTGAATTACCTGAGTAGCATCCTGAGTTAGTAAATTCTTTTTGAATCTATGAAAGCTTATCATAGTGGTCTGGAGACTAGTTTCTCCCAGGCCTTCTTCCATTTTTAGCTTTAATACTCCCTTCTCTAGGCTATAGATCCTTGGATCTTAGACCAGCTTCCACACGTAATAATATTTAGATCTAATGGAAAATAACAATGCATTATAATCATTAACCAATATTTATTAATTATTTATGACAGGCAGGGGACCAGGCTACACACTAGAAACTGAATTCCTGATGATAAAAGTTCTTCTACCTGTGTGGCCTTGGTCAAGTAACTTTAGCTTTAGAGCATCCGTTTCCTTAGCTTTGAAATGGAGAGTGTGGACTTGATAAGCTCTTAGGTCTCTTTCAGCATTAAAATCCTTTGTTTCTATGGAACATGCTTTCTGGGAAGCATACTTCACATTTTTCACAGGAAATACTTTAATGAGACAAAGTCTAGGCTACAGGAAATTGACTCATTGTGAAGAAAGAAGCCATGCCATTTGTGGGAAAACTCTGAAATAAACTCTTCACAGAAAGCATTCAAGCATCCAGTAAGTAAGAGAAGTCTAAAGATAATGCAAGAGAAGTACTCTATAGAGTTTCTACACTGCACTAGTCTAAAGGAGGACTTCCAGAGGTCTTCAATGGTGAACACAAAAGAAGTCAACCTCCATTCGTATCTACGGATACTTCAGTGGAAAAAGTCAGCAGAGATCAGTACAATAAACAGCACGCATGGGTTTTCAAGAGAGTAAACTATATCCATAAAACGAGTGCCAGATGCTAAATGACACAAAAGTCATATACCAAAAAGCCATCTGGAAACCAGTAGACAAGGACCACTCCTGATGGGATCACCCCTAGATCATGTGCAGACTGCTGGGAAAGGATCATTGAGAATACTAAGTGCTTAGATATAGGTAACAGCCGTTGTATCGGCCTGTTTGCCATTCCTCACACAAGACACTCCATCCCCTGACCAAGGGCATTTTTACTCACCAGCCCCCATGCTCTCCCTCCTCATTTCTGCTTTTTGGATTCCCTGGTTTTCTTCAAATTTCAGCTAAAATTCCATCTTCTGCAAGAAGCCAGGCCTCTCTTAATGCCAGTGACTCCCCTCTGAAATTCTCTCCATTTTTTCCTATATATATGTTGTTTGTACACAGTCATTAGCATGCTGTTTTCCCCATTAGACTGTAAGGTCCCTTTAAGCAGGGATTTACCCACCCTTTCTATAGTCAACGTGACACAGCAAATACTTGTTGACACATAGTAGGTATTTATAAATGCTTGCTCACTTAAGAACTTGCATTGGGTATACAGGATGAAAACAAGAGTCAATGACCTATGTTCCCTCAAGGGGCTTATATTATTTTTTGCAGGGGGGGGGGAGTTATAACATGGTACACATTAAATAAATTCAAAATATGTAGAAAGTAAATAAAAGGATCATAGAAGCAAAGCTCGAAGGGATGGTATTCCAACACACCCATTTTACAGATAAAGAAACTGAAGTGGAATGTTGTGTTTGAGAGACAGCAAGGACCTTAGTTGGCAGTAATGGGAACACAGCGTGTGCCACGGGGAACAAATATGTCATCAGAAAGATGCTAGGGGTTAGTTTTCAAGCATCAGTTTAGAAAAAAACCCAACAATTCCATATGACTGAGTATTAAGTTGGATTGTAAAGCAACTTTATGATGAATATGACAGAACTCTGTTATGAAACTGGCAAATAAAGTGCTAGGACCCTAGAGTAATTGTAGGAAGGATGGCATCTCTCTGTCTCCTGGACTGCCTGGCTTCCTCACAATTCTACTTTCTACAGAAGCTTTCCCTGATCCTTCTTAATGCTAACGCTTTCCCTGTGTGATTATCTCCAATTTATCCTTTTGATAAGATATTTCTAAATAGTTTCCATTCTGTCTCCACTATGAGGATGTGTGAGCTTCTTGGCTTTTTTCTTTCTTTGTATCCCCAGTGCTCACAGTGCCCGATACTTAGTAGGTACTTAACAGATGCCTATAGAGAGATTGTTTTGAAGATTTAAAGAGCTGATGAAATTTGAATTCTCCTGGCAACAAAATATGTGTAAAATTATGTTAAAATTATGATAAATAGTGTTTGAGACATCTCCACCCAGAAGAAGATCAAACACGCACTTTTGGTTCAAACACTATATGCCAATAGCATGTGTGCACAATCCAAAAAGGTGAGGGTAGTGCATCAATCCTAGACCAAAGGATGTGATCTATATTCTTTATGACGCTGTCTTTCCTATATCATCACCTGTCATCGCCTTGTCTGTTCATGAGCAATTCATAAGGCCCTCTGGAAGGAAATCCAAATTAGGGATTAATAGATTCATTGATATCTAGAGCTGGATTTAGCACTCAGAGGCCACCCTGCCTGCTCCCAAGCCCCAGTAAAATGAGTCCTAGGGAGAGGAAATGACAAGCTGAAAGTGACATGGGAAATAAATGTTGAAGGCCATTTCTGAACTCAGATTCTCTGCCACCACAGTGCTCAGGAACACCCACTCTTCCAAGGGCATATAAGTATTGGGTGGGTTCCATGGGTATCCAAGGGATCCAAGAATGTCACTGGCTCCTTTTATTAATTATTGCTAGCATGATCAATAAAATGATTAGTTACTCAGAAAAAGTACAGTACTACATCCCCATATTCAGAAAATGTTTAGAAATGGTAATGATTAATTTTTTAAAGCATCAATAGGGAAGAAAACTGTCAGGTCAGAACTCCTGGAAATAAAAAAGAGAGGGTAGGGTTTTCAATGATCTTACCAACAGTCCTAAGATGTTAATATCAGAGAAAGACCAAGTCAAGATTCTTGAAGGATAAAGATGACTCAAAGCATCTTGGCAACATTCCTTTCTATCATAAAAATAATTTTTTTTTGAGGTACAGGAGAGAGGAGTTTTGAGCCTGTGATTTCAAAAGTATATAGAACTCAAATGAAAGAAACTTCCTCAGCCATCAGCTCAATCATTCAACATGTTTGAAGTAACTACTCTAAACCTCTGTGTTAGGCACTTGGGATACAAATACAATAAAATAATCTTAGAGAGTTGCTTGGGGTTGCTGAGAGTTTAAGTGACATGCCTACAGGGTCACAGAAGTAGGATGTGTCTGAGCAGGAGGACTTGAACCCAAACTTTTCTGACTTCAGGGGGAGTTCTCTGCCCCCTACCTAAATCATACTGACTCTTAAACGTGGCTACATTAACAATGAAATTAACATCAGAACAAGCCTAATACAATGAGAGAAAAAAAGCTAAGAATATGTAACACTAATGCTATGACTGAATGAAAATTAGACAGAAGTTTAGAAAATTAAATGATTTGACTCAGGGAATAAACAGTAAACAATGTTGCCAGACAGATAATTGTGTGATATAGATCCCAAATGTTTCATAGTTTCCTTACTCACAAGTTTAGTTCCAGGAAATTAAATATCACTAGATATTTTCCCTCAGATTGCCAACAAGAGAAAACATTTTATTGGAGAAAATACAGAAAATGCGGTTCTATTAAATTAACAAGTAGGTTCTGAGTTAGTATATTACAGATACTTTTTAATAATTCTCTTCTACCAGGTCAAATGCCTTTGGGAAACCACTGAGCCATAGAAACAGCAGGTTCTTTTGTTCCTTATGCATACCACTAAATTGTATGATATTGGGAATTCCTGACATTTATTTATTATGTATATATTTTGTGTACATGTTATCTCTCCTAATGAAATGTAAGTATCCTGCAAGTAGGGACGATTTGATTTTGTCTTTATATTTGGAGTGTCTAGCATGATGCCTGGCCCGCAGCAATTCCTTGAGTTCCTTGACTGATTCATACAAAGCCTGAGCATACATAGAGGCAGAGCTTTGTGATATGTTAAGGTTCAGTGAAGTTTAATTTAGATTTGCTTCAACGACCGGGGTTCAAATCCCACCTCTGATATTTTGTGACTTTGGGCAAGTCACAAAGACAGCATGGCAGGATGAAAAAAGCAATAGACTCAGAGTCAAAAAGACCTGAGTTTAAACTTTTGCTTAGGCACCTACTAACTGTGTGACCCTGAGTATTTCGAACCTCTCACAGCCTCAAATTTCTCATCTGTAAAGTGGGCAGGACTGGATGACCTCTAAATTCTTGATCCTCTGAAGTTATTTAACTTTCCTGCACGTCAATTTCCTTACCTGTAAAATGAGGGAACCCCTGGATTAGATGGTCTCTGGAGTCCCTTTCTGGGAATCTAGGTGGTGCACTAAAGAGAGTGCCCTGCCTGGAGTCAGAAAGGCCCATCTTTCAAATCAAATCTGGCCTTAGACACTAGCTGTGTGACCCTGGGCAAGTCACTCAACCCTGTCTGCCTTCAGTTCTTTATTTATAAAATGAGCTGGAGAAGAAAATAACAAACCACTCCAGTATCTCTGCCAAGAAAACCCCAAAATGGGGTCACAAGGAGTCAAACATGACTGAAAAAATGACTGAAAAAAATCTGAAGTTTCTTCTAGCTCTGGCTAGATCTGGGAGTCACATATGAATGAAAATCAATATTCTAATTTCATTCATTACTAATGGCCAGTTCAGGAAACCAATTTCTAGTTGCAGCCCTGCCCCTGTATATCAGGCAAATCAAGTAATCTTTCTGGGCTTTAGTTCCCTCCACTGTAACCTTGTGGGATAAGAGTACATGACATTTAAGATTCTTTCTAACTTTAAGAATCCATAATTCCACAGAATTGTAGAGTTAGAGCTCATGGTTAAATAGAACAAGCTGATGAATGAGTCAGGATAAACACCAATCTGTTGTTCAGTATAATAAGAAGTGATAAGAGGGAATCGGGGTTTGAGATGTAGAGATGGAGATCTGTAAGATAATGGAACAAGCTAGAACAATGAGCTTGATCTTTTAGGAGCAATTTGATATAGATAAATATAAAACTTAATACTTGGATTTGGGCAATCAACTTTGCAAGTGCAGGATGGGGAGATGTTGTGACACAGTTTATCTGAATAAGATCTGTGGATTTTGGTGGGATTAAATTTAGTTAATAATATGATATGGAAACTAAGAAAGGTAAGGTAACATTAACAGAGGCATAGTGTTCAGCACAAGGAAGATAACAGTCTGATGAACAGTGCCCTGGGTCAGACTTGATGTGGAATAATATTCTATTTGGTTCTGGACACCATATTTCAGGAAAGACATTGATAAGCTAGAGAGAAGTCAGAGGAGACATATGGAAGGTCCTTGAGTTTAAAAGAAATGGGAACTGGTAGATGGAACTAGGGATGTTTAGGGAAGAGAAGAGATTTCAGGGAACATGATAGTTATCTTCAAGTATATGAAGGGTTTCCATGTGAAAGACAGACTAGATTTTCACACTTGGCTCCAGAGATAGCTTGGAATAGTGGGATCATAGGATCATAGGGCCAGAAATGACCTCCTTGCTCATCTAATCCAACACATTCATTTGAAAGATGAGGAAATTGAGGTCAAAAGAGTCACACAGGTAAGGGGCAGAGTCATTTATATAATTTTCCCTACACTGCCTTGCTTGAAGGTAGAGGGTTAGACTCTGGTCTCTTTCAACTTTACAAATGCCAAAACTTAGGTGTTCTTCAAAGAGTAGAAGACTGCATTGAGGCTTAGTTCACAGCAGTAGCTCGAAGAAGTTATTCTGGAAAGAGAGAGCAGTGTTGTGTTTTTGGGATATTCTTCCAAAAGACAGAGGGTCATGAAGGCCCTCATTGTGAAGAAACTGAATGCTACGAAACTGCAGCTATGTTTGGATTTTGCAGATAGAGTCCTTGGGGGGAGGGGAGAGGGAATGTTGACTTTTAATAAGCTGTAATGGCCTCCGGTTAACAATACACACATACGTCTCCCCATACCCAGAGCCACTGATTACAAAGGCATTTGCTGATGGTAAAATGCCAGGAAACGTCTTTGCTGTAATGACTTATGGAATAATATGAACTGCTTCATCTGGCACATTCACCACTTGGGGGAATCCTCTGACAAAAAAGCAGCATCCCTTTGTGATGTGTGCTTTCCTCCAACCCTTATTATATCATCCAAATAACTGCAGTCAAAGATGGTGCTACACAGAAACATCCTAGGTACCACTTCTTTCTCTACTGCAGTGTCCATGGATCATAAAGATCTTTTCAAATCTGAAAAAATAGATAATGTAAATGAAGTATTGTGTAAACCTAAAACATTGTAATTATGAAGAATAAGGTTATTAATCATGTCATCAAGAAGGTAGTTGACTTCTTTTTCATTAGAGGGAATGGAAACTATCAGTTCAGAACACCTTAAGGTACATAGGGAAGAGAGGGAAGGAATATAATTTCCAAAGTCCTTTTGGGTTTAGCAAAAAGCCTAATGAATTCTTCATTTTCAAGCTCTAAGAAAAGTATGCTATAAAAAGGAGATGGAGATAGGGTGAAAGATTGTCAGTGAATTACTGGTTTCACGTGATGGAGAGAAAGGAAGAAAATATCTCCCCTCTTTGGATGGAACCATGTGGCAAATTTATGGCAGGACTTGAACAAAAGTCACGGAAGATGAGCAAATATGAATAACATCAGACTGGTATCACTGGAATAAAAATAGATCCATGAGTATCTTAGAAATATGAATGATTACATGATTGATTAGAATGATTAACAATATAGTACTTAAATCCATTATTGCTATAATTATTAATAACATAACTAGCCCCCAAATGCATTTGTGATCTCATGATCTGGGAGGTCCCAGGATGCAACCTATCCTTGCCCATCCATGTTCTCCCCAAAAATTTTGTCACGGAGGCTCACCCATAGTGCTAGAGGCCTTCCTTGATTCTCCCAACATTGTAAGGATATCACTGGAGCAGTCTGGCCTACTGGGTGCCATTCCTTTTTTTTAAAAAAATTATGGCAAACTAAGAATATCTGTATTTTCTTTATTTTGAAGTTCAAATTTTTATATAGATAATTATTGAATATACAGTTTGTTTAGGAAAAAACCCATAGTTTTTTCCTCTACTACATAATGGTAAGTATATGTGGAGATGGTCCCTCAATACATCTACAAATATTACTCATTATTAATAAGGTAACAATGGTGCTTAAATACATTGTGCATCTGTCTCAGTAGGCACATTTGAAGCATTTTCTCTCCAACATGGACTAACTTGGAAAAATCCCAAAATAGTCTTCCCCATTGTCATGCCATTATAACTAAGGCATGTTTTCTGTCTCTTATAAATCAAGATTAAGGTAGAAGTATAATAATGATGTCTCCTTCATGGAGCAGCTTTCCTCAAGAGATATCTACAGCGATCTGCCAAAGCAGCTCCCTCACCCTGCAAAGCTGCCAGGAGAATTGCTCACACCAGCAAGGATGCTGAACACACCCCTTTCCACTGTGAAAGGAAAACAAAAGAAAAAGAAAAAAAGTTGACAGGGAGCCATAGTCCAGAATGTACCATAAGGGCAAGTATACAGGATATAATACCGGCACCAAAGGGAAGTGTACTAAGACAAGGGCAAGAGTTGATCATGATACTTACAAATGTCAGATATTTAATGCAGTTGTATGAAAAAGGGGTTGGAAAACCAGAATGAAGACAGAAATCTAAGGACAGGCTCCAGGCATAGATGAGTAGTTTTTCCTTTTTTCTTTTTCATCATCATAGAGTAGAAAGAACACTGGATTAGGACCCAGGAGCCCTAAGATTTGTGCCAGATATTCCACTAATTAGCCATGATGGTCTGACTCTAAATCCAGTGCTCTGTCCATTTTACCATAGCATGTGATGTGGCAGCCACAAAGGTAAATGTGAACTTAGATTGAAAAAATAGAAGAATTGTATCCAAGGTGAGGGATGTGATAGTATTGTTGTTTTTTGTTCTTTGTACCTCATCTGTAATATGGTGTCCAGTTCTGGTCATAAAATTTTAGAGACAGTTACCCAGCATATACCCAGAGGAAGACAATCAAGGTTTTAACTCTAAATTATTTTTACTTATCCTGAACATAACCTGCATAGTCTATGTTTGCAGTCTCTCCCCTTAGATTGTAAGCTCCTTACAGGGCAGGGACTGTTTTTTGCCTCCTTTTGTATCTCTGGTGCTTAGCACCATGCCTGGAACATAGTAGACATTTAATAAAGGTTTATTGATTGATTGCCATATGTCAATTACCATGCCATATGCAAATTGCTGAAGCTGTTCAGCTAGCATAAGAGAAGACTCAGGTGGGAGTTTGATGATAGCAGTTTTTAAAAATTTCTTGTATGAGAGAAAAAGAGAGAGGGGGAGAGAGAGGGAGAGAGAGAGAGAGAGAGAGAGAGAGAGAGAGAGAGAGAGAGAGAGAGAGAGAGAGAGAGAGACGGAGATTAAATTTACTCTGCTTAGCTATAGGAAAAAAAAATTTCAGCTCCATGCAAGAAAAAAGCTTGTTAGCAATGAAATATATTCAAGATAGAATAGGTTACTTTAGAGTGGAATGAACTCTGTCACTAAGGTTAGCAAAGAGGCTAATGACCTCTTTGAATTAGGCAAAGGCACTAGAATATAGATTATTGGGTATATTGGAAGATGAGTTCATGATTTGAACTGGATCTGACCTAGATGATCTTTGAATTTAACTTAAACTCTGAAATACAAGGCAAAGGAAGCAGTCTTTCATCCTGTTTCTACAAGCAACAAACCACTACTTCTAATGCCAGTCAGATGCTTGGAAGACTGCCGGATGGGTCTCTGTGATCCTCTCAGAACTACAATTACACTTAGAATCTTGATGTAAAGTCTGAGAAACAGTTACTCAAAACCAAGAAATATGAGTATTATTTTTTAAAAAGACAGTACCAGAAAGACAGTACAGACAAGCAGGTTAGGTATACTACATAGCCTCCCAAAATGTTCAGGAGTGTACCTCTAGATGACTTTGATTGTTCATATGCTATGTCTCCTTAAAGCAATATAACTGATTTTGAAATGTTGTGTTGCTTCAGTTGTGTCTGACTCTTTGTGACCCTATTTGGGGTTTTCTTGGAAAAGATACTAGTGTGGTTTACTATTTCCTTTTCCAGCACATTTTACAGGAAATTGAGGTAATCAGGGCTATATGACTTGTCCAGGGTCACAGCTAGTGTCTGAGGTCAGATTTCAACTCATGGAATGAGTTTTCTTGATCCACTGTGCCACCTGACTGTCCTCTACAAACATCACTTATACATAAAATAAATATTCCCCCAAGCAGTCACTCAGGAAAACCATACAATCATTATATCAATTCTATCACTGCTCAAGATATTTTCAGAACTTATATTTTATCATCAGCTCCAAAGAATATAGCATGTTCTTTTGAATATCCTTAGTATTGTTCTAATGCACAGGCCTGGTCATGTCATGTGCCTCCTCAAGAAACTTCAATAGTTCCCTAAGACATCTAGGAAAACAAAACAAAACAAATTCCTTGGTCTGGTATTTGAAGCCTATCACAATTTGCTGTCCACACTTACTTCCCATGGCCCTTCTTCAGGCCTTCTATATTCCAGTCAAATTTTCCTTCTTACTGAACCTGAATTTAGCTGCTATTTTGATTTCTTTCCCCGCCATGTCTAGAATGTAGTCCCTCTTCATCTCTGCCTCCTAAAAGCCTTAGCTTCCTTCAAGGCTCAGCTCAGGCATTCCCTCTTATAGCTAGGCCCTTCCCAATTCTCCTGAATCATGAGTGGTCTCTTCCTCCTCAAATCACACTGAATTTGCTTATCTGTTTGTATGTTGTATTCCCAAGAAAGGTGAGCACCTGAGGGCCAGGGATGCTTCTGTTATTCTTGTTTTTGCCTTTATATCCCCAGAGCCTTTAAATTGACAATTAAAGTCAATTGAATAGCAGAATTGAAACCATAAGAGAAAAATTATTATCTCTGAGAGTGGATTCAATTTTTAGAAGCAACTAAAAGTCAGAAAAATATTTGGTATAAAACGTGATGTTCAAGCTGTGGAATACTATGCACAGTTGGAAGGCAGATGTGATGTAGTATAAAGGACATTAGATGCAAAATCATAAATTCACATCCTGATTCTACCATTTATTAGCTGGGAAAATAATATTACACTGCCTGCTTCGCAGGGTTGTGAGGAAAGTGCTCTATTGATACTGTTATTGGTTTCTAGTTCTTCCTTTAGACTGGAAGGTACAATGAATCCATATTGTTTACAGTTTTGCTTGCTAGGCTAAGCAGTTTATGTTTGATCCTAGAGTTGATGGAGGGCCACTGATGACTTCTGAGTAGGAGAGTAACATGGCTAGAGCCATGAATTAGGAAGATTAGCTTGGCAGTTGTATGAAGGATGGAGTGATGTAATAAGGGGGAAGCTAGAGGTAGAAAGAATAGTTTGAAGGATATGTGGATAATTCAGGTGAGAAGGGATGAGGCACTTAGCTATGGCAGTGGCAGTGCAAGTAAACAGGAGAAACACATGGAGGCAAGTGACTGAACATCAAATGATCGATGTTTATTAAGTGTCCAGGAGACAGGCACTAAGCATACAAAGATAAAATTCAAATCATCCATGAGCTCAGGGAGATTACATTCATTATATTGGGAGAAAGGACATACACAACAGGGAAGTCTATGCAAAATATATACAGAGTAAATTCAGAGTAATTTTGGGGAGGAAGAGTGGCCACTAACAAGAGTGAAACAGAAGGAAGAATGAAATATGACTGAGAATTCAAGCTTGCTTAATAAGAAAGAGGTTGGTGTTAACAACAGAAATAGGAAAGTTGTATGCAGAAAGGCCAATTTGGGGGAGGGGAAGGAATTAATGAGTTTATTTCGAAACTTAATGAGTTTGAGATGCCAGAAGTACATTTAAGTGGAGATGTTCAGGAGGCAGCTGTCCATGTGGAACTATGATTCAGGGTCAATGGAAGGGTTACGGTTACTGTTGCTGTTGCTGTTTTAGTGACAGAGAAACTAGAGCTCTTTTTCAGGGTAGAAAGAAGACTCCATTTGACAGGGAGAGATCAATGAAGCCAAGTCCTGAAGGGGATGGGAAGGAATGGGATCAGAGACACATGTGGAAAGGCTAGATTTGGGAGATAATCACCTCATCCTTTGCAACTGTAGGAAAAGTGGGGGAGATTAGTTTGCATAATCAGGAAAGGATAGATAATCCTGTAAAGTTGAGGTCTGCAAAGCAGAGGCCCTAGAATGTTGAAACGAGGACTCTTTGCTGTGTTCTGTAAGCAATGGGGGAGGGGGGACCACTGAAGATCCTTGAATAGGGGAATGTCAGAATTGTAACTGACTGAGGAAGATATTTCACATTTACAATGAGTGATTCAGGCTTTCCAAGACAGTGGAATTTGGAATTTCCAGGGAATTTAGACTTTATTTGACAGCTAAGTGACATTCAGAAATCTTTTTACTTATTTAGCATAATATTTCTGCTGATTAGCGTGCATGGGGATGAAAAATCAAATCTTCATTACAGATGTTCACATCTCAACACCTTTAATTTTCATATCACGTAAATATTAATTCAGTCAGGGGAATTAAACTCCAAGGTGCTCAACTCCACATCAACTCCCTAAATATTTTAAGGCTATTTGTTGCCTTTAAGTCTGTCTATTATTCTGACACAATTTAAAGCTTGTAAAAAAGAGTAATTTACTTAAAGGCTCAGAATTTTTCAAAAGCTCCTTAATATGAAATATGCTTATGTGTTAATATGTAAAAGATTGAGAGGAGAGAGACAGAGACAGAGAGAGAGAGAGAGAGAGAGAGAGAGAGAGAAAGAGAGAGAGAGAGAGAGAGAGAGGTAGTATGGAGTAGTGGATAGAGAAGACTGGTCCTGAAATCAGGTTGGTCCTGAAATCATGTTAAGAGTCAGAATCAAGGCCTGCCTCTGACATGTAAGGGCTGTGCGACCCTGGGCAAGTAACTTCACATCTCAGTGCTCAAGGTAACTCTCAAGATGGTCACACAACAGTTGCCAATACATTGGTAGAAGCTTCTTTAATGACCAATGAAATCAATCTCAGTTCCCCCATCTCCCACTAAAAAGGAGAAAGTGCAGGATTATAGTGGCGATGGTGATGACTGCAGACGATATACTTAAATTCAAGGTAACTTGATGTATTCTAAAGGAATAAGCATGTGACCCTGAGCAAGTCTGTTCACTTTTGAATCCCAGTTTCCACATCTGCAAAATAGGGATAATAAGAATACTTAAATCATAGGTTTGTGTTTAGACTTAAATGAAACAGTGCATGTAATCATTTTGCAAACCTTAAAATGCTGCATGAGAGTAAGCATCACTCAATCATCCCACAATTATTCACTAAGCTAATACTATTTATCATAGCACTGTGCGAGGTGCGAGGGATACAAAGAAAGTTAAAAGCCTGTCCATGCATTTTAATGGGGGAGAAAGCATGCAAAACATGTTTGTAGAAGATGGGTGTCATGAATTATTATTACATGAATGAAGGACAAAGCATCGATTTAGCACTTACTGTATACCATATACTGTGCTAGGATATTGTTATTGCTGTTGTCAATGTTGTTATTAAAAGGATGCAGCTTTTCCAAATCAAAGATATTCACAAACAAAATAAAGAAGTTGAATTTTGGCATCACTATTTCGGAATGAAAATTATATGGAGTTTAAAGGTTCTAGCAATAGCTTGGGAAAAATGTGTCTCTAGCCAACAAAACTATAGATAGTTTAATAAAGGAAACATCACAGGTATACGGAAGGTACCTGGACAACAATGGGCTCCTGAGGGGTGCTAATCTCATTCTCTTCTCCAATACCCGTGCTCAACCCTGCCCCAAATTGTTTACACAGTGTCTCATCTACACCTGGTGCTTAATAAAATAGAATTGAACAAGAACAGATTTGAACTAAATTTCTTTTATAGAAGGAAAACCAAAATTCTTTGGATACTTCATTTAACATTGCATAACAAGCCTTTATAAAGTGCCTATTATGGGCAAACCCAAGAAGGAACTGATCAAACTTTCTAGTGGCCATTTATAAATCTCACAGCGTATGTAACACCACCTATAACTCTATCAGCAATAAGTCACTGGGAACAAAATGCCTACACAGTACAGATCAAATGAGTGAAACAATTCTCAGATTACCTGATATATAAACACATCCCTATAGAAGAGTTATCATCTGGGCAGCCGGCTTTCTTCTAGGGAGATGGATTATTATTGAGTTAATCTCAGTGTACCACGAGACTTGGCTGACCTAGTTTTCTCTAATACCATTATACACATAGCTTAGCCAGTCACAATATTTTGCAGATTGAAAAACATATCCAGAGCTCTCCAAACACATTTTACTATTACCTCTTCATTTGAAATGACACAAAATGGCCATTAAAATAAAACAAAAAGTCAAAGCAATCTGTGGTTGATGCACTTGGGTGAGGCTACCAGTCTGCATCCTGCATGGAGGGAAATATATCTTTTTTTTTTTTCAGTGCTGAAATGTAATACAGGGTATAGTCTACATTTCAGCTTTAGTTTGAACTGACCCTACAGTTATGAGGGCCTTAAATGTACTAGTACTATTGAAACAACTAAGGATTCCTCTTGAGTATGACATGAAATTGACATGGAGGTCTTTCTTGATATCTATTTTTTAAAAGATTTTCCATTCCAGACACTTAACAGGGTTTTTTCATTGTTTTCAAAGCAACAAAGACTTCTAAAATACCTTCTTCCTACTTGTCTTCTTTTTCAACAATAAGTAAAACACTCTATGTCCAGCATGGCGGGGAGAGAATTTTCCTTGGAGTCAGGAATATGTGTTCACATTTCACCTTTGACCCACACTACCTGTGTGACTATAGGGAAGTCACTTAGCATCTTTGTGCCCCAGGCATAGTCTCCAAGACAATGGGAGGTCTCACAACAAAAGTTCCCCATACCAAAGAAATAAACCAAAAATAGTACATACATGATAGAGTGACATGGCTCCAAGGGGCTTTTCAGATTAGCTAGTTAGACTAAGACTCCTCCATTTATTTATCTCAGTTTCTATTTAGTGATCAGTGACTGCTTTCTTTAAATTTTATTTATGGATTTTTAAAAGCACCATAATGATCTCCTTATAGTCTCTCTTTACAGAGAATACTTATTTCCTTATAGCAAAGAAAAATTCTTAAGACTGACAGACACAGTAACCACATCTATATCTACAACCATATTCTTTCAACTCCCTACCTTTCTATAGAGAGGCTTTTACCTAGTTTTATAAAAAAATACTTTTCAGAAGTTCTTTGAGATCCTAATGAAAGTTTTTGTGAAGGATTTTTTGGTAGGCAGCAAAAGATTCTCTCATTTTTGTATATTTGGAAGTACACTCTTATTTACCACCCCTTCCTCTCTCTTCAGTCCATCCAGTAGGAAATAGTGAAGTACCTTGTGTGAGTAACTGAAGGTTCCTGACTTCCTCTCGAACCTTCAGCTGAAGCACCTGCTGCAAGATGTGCTGTCGGAGGTTCTCCTGGGCGATCCCCATTCGTTCCAGCTTTTTGTCAGTGAGTCTCAGTAGTGCCCGTCCTGGAGTGTTGGGAGAAAGAAAATAAGTGATAGTTACTGAAGAATCTTTAAAAAAAAACTATTACTTTTGATGAATGGAGTTAGTGCCTAGGGACCTGGATTTTGGGTCTTGCTAAAAAAGAGATTCTTATGTTATAAAGGAAATAAAATAAAGCTATCTCTGTTAGTCATGGAAAGAGAGGAATAGGAAGCCTGGATGATGGAAAGCGATGCCTTTCAAAAAAATGATTTTTATTGAGTTTTTTGCCTACTTATCACCAAAACTTTTCTAAGCATTCTTCCCCTTCTTCCTTCAAAGAGAGTTATCCCATGTAACAAAGAAACGAGAGAAATAAATAAGCATAAACCAATAAATATACATAAAAGCAAGAGAAAATATGCAATGTTGCATACTCCTGGACCTGTAAAGGAGTAGGATGTTAGAGTCTTTTCATACCTATTCTTTAGTGACAGGCTTATTATTTGTAATTTTGCAATATTAAGTTTTGATTGTGGTTGGTTCTTTCCACTTACACTGTATTTGTTGTGCAAATTGTTTTCTTGGCTCTGTTTACTTTGCTCTGCATCAATTCACGTAAATCTTTCCATGTTTCTCTGTCTTCATCATATTTTCTATTTCTTATAACTACTGTGAAATTCCATTACATGTGTGTACCATGTTTTGCTTAGCAATTCTCCAATCTATGGGTATCTCCTTTGCCTTCAGTTCTTTACTATCACAAAATACATTGCTATAAATATTTTGGTATATATGTAAACTATATTCTAATCAATGACCTCCTTTGGGTATAAGCTTAATAACAGAATTTCTGGATTAATGGGCATGGACATTTTAGTTACGTTATTTGCATGATTCCAAATTGCTTTCCAAAATGGTCATACTAATTTGCAGCATCACCAAATATGCACTAGTATGCCTGTCTTCCTACCACTCTGCCAACACTGGCCACTCCTACTGTAAAGCTACAGAAAAGTAACAAAACAAAACATTTTATTGATGCCTTTTGTCATTCAAACCTCCAGCTTATGACAAAGAAAAAGAATTAAACCCAAAATAAGATACGATAATTTATACAATATTCTATCCTATTAGTCCCCTACTTCTCTGTCCTGATGGAAGAAATATATTTTATTATTTAGTCTGAGTATGACTTTTTTTTAATCTTTTCATTTAGAGTGCTGAAGTCCTTTTATATATTGCTCTTTTGGTTCTGCTTATTTGATTCTCTACCAATCAATCTTCCCATGATGTTTATAATTTTTCATTATACACTAATATTTTATCACATTCATATGCCATAGTTTGTTTAGCCATTTCCCAACTGATGGGCACCTACTTTGTTTCTTTTTTGCAACTATAAACAATGCTGCTGACTTCTTGGTTATATAAACAACAAAATGGATGATGAAATATATTTTCTGATCTCCATAACCTTTCGGACCTCTCCAAAATAGAAATTATGCACCAAAGGTAAAAAGCAGCTCCATCTGTTTTAATGGTCTGGGACCCCCAAAATCCAACAGTGTAAAAAAATTTCCCTCAAACCTAAGAACTGATGCTAATTAACCCTAAGCTCATTCAACACCCATCTCCCCACACTATCAGCAGCAAGGTTTCACTAACCAATCCAAGGATATGACACAGCCTTATATCAAAACTCACTTCTGCACCCTGCTGCCCCTCCCTCTTTCCAGTGCTCAGGCCTTGACAGCTAGGTTAGCCAAAGTACTTTAGGGTTAAAAGCCTGTTAAGAGCTGTATCCCAAGGAAAAGTAGACTGTGTTGGTGCTGGGCCAGAGACCTGAGGGAAAAAGGAAGTGGAATAGGTCACCAGGACAGGATACTGTGCATGTGTGGGGCTATGTGGCGCTCTACCATACCTGAGGGAAAAAGCAAAGTATCCAGCTGGGGCCAGTTCTGAATACCCAAAAGTCACTTGGGACAGAGATGTAGTCTGGTGAATCATGAAATTCCCATTATGAGAGGAGGCAGAGACTTACTCAGAAAACCATAATTAGAAGGGAGAGAGTCAGGAAGGGAGTGATAAAAGGGGGAAGGGAGATTGAAAGTACCAAAAATTTCAGGAAGAAAAAACTAAAAAATTCTGAACATAAACAGATAATTCACTGGGAAAAACAGTAACAGCAGAAGGAAATATGGACTTCAGATCTAGCAACTGAGTTCACGCATCTATGAAGAAATACTGCAAAAAAAAAAAAAAGGAGAAGAGGGAATGATCTAACATGAAACAGAGAACCCTGTGGAATTTGAGGAGAACATGCAACCACAATACCCTGTATCTGAGCAGCTTAAAAGAGAATGAGAATTTTGAGCACAGAATTTATGTCCAGCGCAACACAATTAATGAGCACATAGAAAAACTGCAATGGCAACCCTTACCAAGGAAACAAAAGAGAGAACAATAGATTGGGAATGTAAATATACAGAACTTAATAGAATAAGAGAAGCAAAAAATAATAACATTAAAAGAAAATATTCTTACTGTGCAAGTAAAACACACTGAACTCAAAGACAAGACATGCAGACAGGAAGGATCATTAGTCTCCCAGAAAAACATGACAGGCAAAAAAATCTTAGCACCATAAGAAAGGAAAAATAGGGACAAAATGGCCCCAAATTGCTAAATATATTAAAAAAATAAAATTCCAACTGAAAGAATTCACAGATCATCTACAGAATGCAACCCAAGGTTGCAAACTCCAAGACATATAGTGGTTAAATTTAACAATTCAACCCAGAACCAGTAAGTTCTGAAAGTTGTCAGGAGAAAGACCTCCAAATACAAAGGGAAGGACATTTTATTAATGCAAGACTATTCCATACCCACCAAAAAGAAGGAAGAGAGCATGAAATGTGTTCTGAAGACCAATGGCACTCAGGGTGATCTCTCCTGCAAATTTGAGCTCCACCATATAGGACAAAAGATGGACATTCAATAATAATGAAGATTTTGAAGCATTTTTTTAGAAAGAGACCAGAATGCTGAGATTATTTACCTTTCACACACCCTAAACAAGAGAAATGCAGGAGATGTGAAAAAATGCAGATAGCAACAGCAACAGAGTGACAACAGAAAGACCAGTAAGAGATTTCATTCTAAACGTACACCACGATCCTGGGGTGAAGGTGGAAATCTGGTGGTGGTAACAGTGAAGGCAGACAGTACTATGGGATGGTACTAAGACTACAATGGATAGAACTTGGCAGCACCCTGACCACCAGACGAATGAGTCTTTTGTGCGACTGCATTAGAACATGGGAAGGTACAAGAAAGGAATAGAGAGGGGCAAGTGATGTACTAGGGTCACATCAAAGGCTAGCAACGAAGGGAAAGTGACCTCTGCAGTCTTAGAAAGAGAAACCCTACAGGAGAAAGAAAGGGAAAAGTTTGCAAAGGAGAGGGAAAGGAAGAAGGCCTTACTTTGGAGGTGGGAGTAAGTTCCATTGGTGAATATTCCTATGACTAATGACAGATGGGTGAAGGGAAAGGAGACCATACACTGGATTAAATCTGGGGGATTCAGTACTTGAAAAAATATACTGATCCTGAGGTAGGGGGAGTTGCAATCTCTGGGAATAACTGGTACCTGGAGGGATGGCAGAACATAGACACAGGGAAGAGATTTCCAGGCAAATGTAGAAAAAAAAAGGTCAACAAGAGAGGATATATATCAGTGGTGGGTTGCATAATCAGGGATGAGGTGGGTGAGGGCCCTACCCAGGGGCAGTCCTAAATGGTACAGTGGATAGAGTGTGTGGCCTGGAGACAGGAAAAACTAAATTCAAATCTTGCTTCAGACACTACCTGTGTGATCCTGGGGGCAAGCCCCTTAACCTCTGTTTACTTTATTTTCCTTATCTGTAAATTGGGGATAAAAATAGCATTTTCCTTCCAGGGTTGATGCAAGGCTCAAATGAGAGAAGTGTAAATGATGTATGTCATGAATATACAGAATGGAAAAATCTATATGAACTAACGCAGACTTAAGTAAGCAGAGCCAAGAAAACAATATAGATAGTACTTATAATAATTAAAAAAAAACCCCAATGCATCAAAAAATAAAATGTAGCAAAATTATAAAGATCAAGTAGGGCTAAAATGAAGATATATGAGAAGATATCCCCAACCTACCCCTTCATGGAGGATAGAGGTCTACAGGTGTTACACACTGTACATGTTTTTAGATTTTCTCAATTTATTGCTTAGCTGTGCTGACTGCCCCCATCCCCTCTTTTTCCTCTCCAAAAAATGTTATTTGTCATACAGGATGGCTCTTTGGGAGAGGGAAAGGGAAAGATACATGGGATACTCTAGTGATATAAGAAACAGAAAATACCAATGAAAATGTATCTTTTAAAATGCTGCTATGGCTCTGTGATTCTGGTTTGTCTTTGACTTCTTTGGGATCTACGCTATGTCCTTTGACATAGACAGTTTAGCTATCTTTCTTGCACAATTCCAACTTGATATTTGGAGTAGTTTTATGGCTCCACCAACAGTATATCAACATCCCTATGAAAGCTATGGATTTGAAAGACAATAGTAATTTAGTCAATACTATCATCCTCCTTCAACTGAACCACTGATAATATTTTTTTTTCTAAGGTTACTCATGTGAATTCCATATCCCTTCCTAGGCTCTACTAGATATAGTATTGAAAAATGAACTGGTCAAAGGGCAGTGGACAGAAGGGATACAGTGGTGCTGTGGATAGTGCTGGACTTATTTAGCACCAGGAGATCTGGGTTTGAATCCTAAGTCAGACACTTACTGGTTGTAGGTTGCTTACAATGGTGATGCCATTGAATCCTCTTCAAAGATGAAGGACAACAACCAACCAAGGGCAGCTAGGTGGCACAGTGGATAGAGTGGATAGACTCATCTTCCTGAGTTCAAATCTGACCTCAGATACCCAGAAACTAGCTGTGTAACCCTGGGCAAGTCACTTAATTCTGTTTGCCTCACTTTCCTGAGTTCCTCAGTTTGACCTGGAGAAGGAAATGGCAAACCACTCCAGTATCGTTGCCAAGAAAACCCCAAACAAGACCATGAAGAGTCTGACATAACTGAACAACAATCGACAAGCCGTATGACCTAGCTAAATTTCAGTTTCCTTGTAAGTGAAACAACCTCTACTTTACTGGGTCATTGTGAGCATCAGATGAGGTAATACATGTAAACTGCTTTGTAAACTTTAAAGTGCTATAGAAATGCTAGTTATCAGTATTATACTTCAGCACTACAAGGATGATGATTACCATGACTACTGAAAATAATCATTACGAGTCAAAGGAGAGGATGAGGTCTGAATAAACAAGAAATGCATGTACTTCATGTTCTAAATTTTCCTATGCTGTCTGAAAAACCATTTCCACCACTGGATGATCTCAATTTCCTTGGCCATTTTAATTTTATAAAGCATTCGTTCCCCTTTCTTTTCTGAGCTGTTAGCATGCATTGTTTCATAGTTGGACATTCCACTCCCACAGGTAGCTGCTGTGCATCAGGACAGACCTATGACCTCTATTATAGAGAGAGGCTGGTTAGTTCACTGGGCTAGAACATAGTGCTAATGAGATCAAGGTCATAGGTTTGATCCTTGTATGGGACAATTAACTTTATTACATTCCAGGGCCCTAAACTGTACCCCAAACACAGTGATTTCACAAACACATTTCCTTCCCACAAGTGTGATCAAGTGACTGATTACTGCGGCGATATCAATTAGCACAAGCTGATCAGTAGTATTGAGAAACACATCAATAAGCAGAGTAGATCAAGAATATCCTTCTATATGGGAAGACTCATCTTCATGAATTAAAATCCAGCCTCAGAACTTACTAGCTGTGTTACCCTGGGCAAGACACTTAATCGTGTTTGCCTCAGTTTCCTTATCTGTAAAATGAGGTTGGAGAAGGAAATGGCAAACCACTCCATTATCTTTGCCAAGAAAAATCTCAAATGGGGTCATGAAGAGTCAGACATGAATGAAAAATGACTGAATACCAAATGCAACTGTGTATTTGTGTACATTTAACAGATTCACATGACACTATTTCCAGCATCAATGTACATGCCACCTATGTCATACAGTGCTGTTCAAAATTTTTTGTTCAGGTTTCATGAACACAGAAATTCTTATTCTTCCCATTTTACAGTTGGAAATACTGAGGTGCAATGGAATTAATGATTTTTTAATAGCGTATGGATCTTCTTGATTCCCCAAAGGAGTTTCCTCAGCTATGAGTTCTCTAGCCCAATGTATAACAATTACAACCGACATTTACACAGCACTTAAAAGTTTGTAAAGGACTTTACAAATACTTTCTTGTTTATATATCACAACAACCCTGTATGGAGGGTACTTAAAATGATCATAAATGTGGTGAGCCTGTGCCCCATATGGAGCATGGGGTGTGGTGCTGTCCTGGTGTGTGGCTTGCAGGAAGGAGAGGTGGGGTACAGGGCTAAACTATATCTACCTGTTCCCTTAAATATTACTGGTCTAGGGGATGTAATTTTTAGATTCAAGCTAAACCCCTGACCACTACTTCTTAATGAAGAAAGAAGGATCTCTCTTCTTCATTTATAACTTTAAAAAAAAAATTTAAACTTTATTTTTTTAAAAAAATTTAACATTGATTGAAAAAATATTGAGTTTCAAATTCTCTCCCTCCCTCTCATTGAGAAAACAAGCAATATAATATCAATTATTGTGAAGCCATGCAAAACACATTTCCATATTAGCCATGTTGCAAAAAAAAAGCAAGAATAATAAACTAAGGAAAAAAGTATGCTTCAATCTGCAGTTACAATTCATTAGTTCTCTTACTGAATGTAGATATAATTTTTTTTAAATCATGAGTCTTTCATAATTGTCTTGGATTGTTGTTTTGATTACAGTAGCTAAGGTCTTTCACAGTTGATCATCCTAGCAATATTGTTACTGCGCACAGTGTTCTCTTGGTTCTGCTCCCTTCACTTTGTATTACTAATATAAATCTTCCCAGGTTTTTCTGGAACCATCCTGTTCATCATTTCTTATAGCACAATAATATTCTATCAAAACCATATACCAAAACTTGTTTTACTGTTCCTCAAATGATGGGCATACCCTCAATTTACAATTCTTTATCACTACAAAAAGAGCTGCTATAAATATTTTTGTATGCACAAATTCTTTTTTAAAAATCTCTTTGAGAAACACACCTATTTAATAACCCTTTGGGTATAATTCCGAATAGTTCTCCAGAATGGTTGGAGCAGTTCACAACTACACCAATAGTGCATTAGTGTACTCATTTTTCCACATCCCTTCTAGCATTTGTCATTTTTGAAAAGAGAATGTCGAACTTTATATCTTGATTCCTTTCCCACTAAAAAATAGTTGTACAATAAATACACATAGCAAGTAGTAAAGAAACCCATTTATCCATGTCAATAGCAAAACAGAAATGCAAGAAAGTATATATAGAAGAATATATATACCAGACAACATAGACTGAAGAAGCTCTCCCATTGGGAGTGCGTTAACTCAGTTCAATTGACCCAGAAAGTCCCAGATCTTCCCCAAAGGGGAAATTCTTCAAAGAATCTAATGTAGCAAACTAGGGGTAGGGACATGATGAAAACTGCCAGCTCCTCTCAGTCTTTTTCTCCCTTCAGCAACCTTAAGTATGTTTGGCATCATCCATCTTCTCTTTCAAGCCAGAAGAGTCCAAAGAGACTGAAAGAGACTCTTTTCTCTATCCATTTCACCAACTCTGCCCAGTCACTCATGCAGGCACAGGACATTGATATCTACCAATGAGGAGACAGTCCCTTACCACTCAGCTTTGAGGCTTGGGGTACATAATATTTTTATAGGTGAAGAAACAACTGGGGAAAGTTAAAGCAATTGCTTGTGACTGCATAACAAGCAAATGTCAAAGATGAATTTTGAAACCAAGGCTTCCTCATTTCAAGTCAAACCTAACATCCACTACACCAAGTATCAAACACCCAGACTCATGTACCCTACAACACAACTACTGTAACCCAAATCAGATTAACATGTATGTCGTAAGTACTTAACAAAATAAATGAAAGTAGAAGACAATATAGATAGTGTTGATAGATGAGATGGCTCAAAGGGATCCCCATTTCTATTTGAGTTTGACAGCACTACTGTATATTACATGCTCTACCTAATTCTTAAACTCTGGATATTGAATGGCATCTCCATTGTTTTCCTCCAGTTGTGGCCAGGTGCCCTACTTGTTTGGGCCCAGTAGTGACACATTCAGGGCTAAAGTAGCTGTGATCTGGATGGCCAAAAAAAAGGTGGAGAAAATGAGGTCAGTTCAAGAAAGATAAAGATGGACAGGAATCTGCTCAGTGGCAAGACAAATTTGTTGCTTTGAAAATAATTCCAGGAGACCAGAGCTTGGCTGTAATTCTAGGCTTGAGCATTAAAACAGATTTATGGAGTGTTCTCATTGGTGAATATATTAAAAAAAAAAGAACTTTCTCTTACATGTGAACTCAGAACCTGAATATTATTACAATATTGTCTTTGCCATTGATTGGAAACTACCAGAGAAACATGGTGGCAAAAGTAGGGAAGTTGAATCTGGTAAGACCCTGTATTTCTCCGGTGGGGACCATACAGATATAAACAGACAAAGTGGGGACGGGAGGAGGGAGACAGACAGAGACTCACAGGGACAGAAACAGACAAACATACAGAGACAGAGAGAGGGGTGGAGGAAGGAGATAAGGAGATAAGGAGGGGGGAGGAGACAGGGAAGGGAAGGAGAAGAGGGAGAAGGGAAGAGGGGGAGGGAGAGGGAATGGGGAAAAAGAGGGAGTCAAAAGAGAGAGGGAGAGAGAGAGATTTAATCTAGAAGTCTGGAGAAAAGGATACTTTGGGGAAATATCATAGCTCTCTTTAGGTATTAGAAGGAGTATCATATAGAACAGGGATCAGATTTGTTCTGCTTGGCTCTAGAGAGTGAAACAAGAAGCAATACTTGGAAGGTCCAGAGACATGAATTTAAGTTTGATATGAGGGGAAACCAATTCTACCAAGTAGATCTATCTAAATGTGGAATCAGTCACCTTGGGAGGCAGGGGCTTCTCTCTCTTTATAAGCTGGATGACCACTCGGCAGAGATGCTACAGAAAGAACTTTTTAGTCCTAGGTTGAAGGAGAGAGCATTTGAAGTTTCTTTCAACCCTCAGCTTCAGTGATCATAATCAGGGATATAAAGAGACAAGCATCTAGTTTCTCATTCAGACCAGTGTGGCAGAGGCCATGGGGGCTGAAGCTGTGACCCTCCCTTCTTCTTTTGAAATTATCCTTCCAGTGGGTATCTTTTCCATTTACTCTAGTAATCTCATTGCATCTCCTCAGCTTTCTACTACAGTCATCCTTACCCATCTCCATTTTCTGATAAGTAAAGGGAAAAGAAACACTGATGCCAGGAAAAGCCAATTAGGGATAGGCAACAGGGCTTTCGAATTTTATTCCGCTTTCTAAAAAATAATATTGATACATTTTCTTCTTATATTGCCTTCCTTTCCAAACACATTTCTTCCCTCCTTTACTATCCCAGACAGCCATCCTCTCAGAACAAGCAGGGCTGGGGTAAAGTGAGGCAACTAGACAGTGTAGTGAGTGGAGCATTGGACCTGAAGTCAGGAAGACCTGAGTTCAAATCTGTCCCCAGTCACTAGTTAGCTGTGGGTTAACTCTGAGTATGTCAATTAATTTGTCTGCCTCAGTTTCTTAATCTGTAAAATGGAGATAACAGCACCAACCTCTCAAAGTTTTTATGAAGATAAAAACGGGATAATGTTGTAAAGCATTTTGCAAACCTTAAACCTTTACATAAATGCTAAGTGTATTTATTATTAACAAAGAATAAAAGAGAGAAAAAAAGAAAAGTACTTCAGTAAAACTCACTAACACATCCACTAAGTCTGATTTTGTCATAACAATAATTACCATTTAGGTAGTACATTAAGATTTGCAAAGGTCTGACAAATATTTTCTCATTTTATCCTTACAACTAATCTGTGAGGTAGGTGCTATTATTATCTTCATTTTACAGATGAGGAAATTGAGGCAGGAAAGGGTTAAGTGACTTGTCCAAGGTCACACAGCTAGTAAGTGTCAAGTGTCTGAGACTGAACTTGAACTCAGGTCCTCCTGACTCTGGAGCTGGTGCTCTATTCACTGCACTACCTAGCTACCCCAGTCTAATATATTGTTAAAAAATTTAATAGTCTGCTAATTGCTTTCCCCAGTGTCTTCTTTCTCCAATTTATCCTTTAGACACAGCTGTCAAAAATAATATCCATAAGTGCAGGAAGGGTCTGACTGATCATTTCTTTCTCCTGAGTTCAGAAACCTTCTTGTACTGCCCTTTGCCTTTAGGATAAAATAAAAGCCTCTCAGCCTGGTGCTTAAGGCCCTTCACAGTCTGTCTCCTGCTTACCTTTCCAGTATTATTTCACCATATTCCACTTCAGGCTAGCTCTTTCCCTAAATCTGTCATGTAATCTCCAGCTTCTTTGCATTGAACACACCAATTCCCACATAGAGAATATATTCCTCCCTCATCTCCAGTCTCTCAAACTTATTTCTTCCTTCCCAGCTTTGCCACCTCTTCCATGAAGCCATCCCTCATTTCCCTGATCCCATGTGCTAGTGGTCTGAGGTCACACCCTCCTCAAATTACTTCCTATTTACTTATCTCTACCATCCTTTCCAGTGGAATAGAGACCATGGGAGCATGGAATCTGGGAGGCTGGAAATCAGGTCAATTTCACTTGTAATTCCTCTCTAGTAGACTGTCAGTTCCTTGAAGGCATGGCCAATTTTGTTGATCACATATTATCTTGTAAATAACAGGTACTTCATACATCTTTGTTGAAATGAATTATATAAACGTAACAGACAAATCAGAGAATTTTAGAAGGAGGAAACTATTCCCTCCACACCTTTCCTGTTAATCATTTTCTGCAGATGAGCTAAAGATTCATCTTGTTTAGGAATCGCTATCATGAAGTCTTGAATAGCTAAAGATACCAGCCCATCACCAAACACCAGACCTAGAAAGGACCTCAAGGTCACTCAGTCATCACTGCAGTTCCTGGCAAGGATGTCTGAGGAGCCTTCCAAAACGAATACATCTCTATTTTCTCTTACCTGCCAGCATTTCACTGGAGCCAAAACTTGGGTACTCGCTTGATCCTATTTAAAAATTATTAACCTTTTATTGGAGTACTTTTTTCAGTGTAGAGAAGAAAAGGGGTTAATGCAAATTATCCCATGGTTCCAGTCAGTTATTACTGCCTTGATAGGAAAAGATGCATTGTTTCGTTGCCAATCTTGGGGAAAAGACTTAGATAAGTTCACATTGTTGGCTGAAAATATTCAGGAACTGAGGATGTTAATAGAAGGAAATGGTAATAATGTAAATTTCCATTAGAAATATAAATTTAGAAAGAAATCGTATTACAGTGCCTTTCCAATGGACTGAAAGTGTGGTTCTTAACAACTTTTTGCCCTCTCTGGAAGGATTAAGCAGCTCTTAATCGGTAAATTAAAGGTTAAATACAATTTAAAATTCCATGTTCCTTGCTAAATGTACATTTACCAAGATACTTCCTGACTAAGAAATAACAAAATTCTGTTTTACAAAGGCTTTTTTATTGTTGATGTTTTTTCTTTAAGCCACTGGAAACATCCAACAATCTCTTCTCTTGAACCACTGAGCAGATTGTTTTTAAACAAAATCTGATACTAATATAATGCAGACTATATCTCAAGGATTTATGATACCATAAACAACCTTCAAGGTCTTTTCTGCTTTTGATGGGTAGACCAAGCATTGAAATAACTTTGATTTTATTTGTCGGCAACAGAGTGCATTGTTGTTTTTCTATTTCCTGTTAATCTAATGTCGCTAGGTGGGTAGCCCAGCAGGCATGAGGTATCTTGTTGTTTTATTAATTACAGAGAAGTACATTACATGGCTATTGGCAAACCTCCTCTCCCCAGTTATCCAACTCCTAAGCACATCAGCCAAACACAGATAGAGTTCATATGCTGACAAGATTAAAGGTTGGACAATGTGGTTACTGCACAAGATTTCAATTGAATCAATGACTCCTAAAACAGCCAATAAATCAGAAAAATTCCAAAGTGAAATCAGTATTTAAAAAAAATGTTTTCCACGTGCTTCTCCACCCTCGGGAGTTCTGTATTCCCTAAAATTTTATGTCTTGTGACTCCATTAGTAGATTTGCTTTAAAAATCAATTATCTCTGTGTATTTTCTTTATTTTCCAAAATGTAATCTCATCCATGAATAGTTACTAACTAGGTCACCCCACAATATAAAAGTGTTCTGCCTCTGTTCAAATTTTTTCTAGACTACACTTTCTGGATCCATTCTCTTACCTAATCACACTCTACCTTACATTATAATTATTTGCAAAAGCTCCTTTGTAGGCAGAGACTTGTGGGTATTTATAAAAAAAATCTCTGTATCCTTCGGCGTATTAGTTTCTTGATCCTTTATATAGTCATTTTGATTTATTTATTTTTGCCATTAATTAAAATAAAAACACCATTGGTTTTTTCAAGGGAATTAAAGAACATGAGGTTTATAGCTGACCAGAAGTTTCTAGGGAAACCCAAGTGCCCTAGAAGGTAGATTAGGCTTTATTATGGCAGGTAGACACTGAGAACTGAAGTAATATTCTCTGCTAAGAGCTTTGAGGTCAGTATGAGAGCTATTGTTGGACTAAGAAGGGTGTTCAGTCACAACTGGATTGTGAATTCCCTGAGGGCAAGGATTTTCTTCTTCCTTCCTTTGTATTTCCAAGCACCTAGCACATAATAAGCACTTTATAAATGTGTACTGACTGACTGACAATGGGCGTATGGAGAAAACTTCAGTCACTCAGAAGTGGTTTTTTTTTTTAGTGCCATTTGTATGGAGGGCACCTGCTTGTTTGTGGTCATAGGATAACATATAAGGAAAGAGAATATATGAGGCTTACTATTGATGAGATTACAGTTATCCCTTCCACAGTGTTAGGGATGTGGCATCTTTGTTCTCTGGAAAATGTGCATAATATTTTTAGGCTCACCCTTCATACAGAGAGGAAGTCCAAATTCTTATGGTATTAAAGATAAAATATATCGATATACAATACTATGCATATATTTTATGCATTTCTGAATTTCTGAACTTTTTCTGTGCCATCTGCTAGCTTTCATGTGTTGTCTGTGGCTTCTGCAAAACTCTTCCCAATTCTAATTTAATTTCTTATGCTGACCCATGATATATCAAAATCATGATGGGGAAAGTTGCAGTGGGGAAGGGATAGCTGTCTAATTTAATTGAAGAGTTAGACCATGTACATATGAAAATAACTTCAAACATTTATATTGCAACATGAACATAAATGAATCTAATGCAACCTGAGCATATGGCTCAGTGATTCCTAGTTTTTTTTCCTGACCTAATAAAGGGACTCTGATTCCTTGACATCTTTTAAAAGTAGGACATTGGAGAGAATGCATTATTGGAGAAGGAGGCGGATTGGTCAAGTGGGAAGAAAAGTGAGTGGATGAATAACACAAGAACCGCAGTGGTACCTAAGAAATATGAAAAAAAAAGAATAGTAAAATCTGTCACGTATTGGTTATCATCTTCTATGGAAGATTTATGGAAAATCCTTTCATAAAGGACAAGAAGGTATAGGCCAGATTCATGAATGGAGGGAATAAACACACCAGCAAAATCAAATATTCATCCAACTATTATCACTGTAAAGTTATTCCAATTATCTCAAAGGCTATAATACACTTGTTTGCAAAAATTTAAAACAAAATGAATTCTAATTAACTTTAATTAACCATAAATAAATAAACACCATATGTATTTCTGATGACTGGGAAGAAGTGGGTGTTAGTAAAGCAAATAAATAAAAGGTGTTACAATTCCAAAACAGTTTGGAATCATGATATTAGTAATATGGCTTAACCGGAATAATAAATGTTGTGTTTTTGAGGGGGGAGGATGGACTATTAAAAGAAGGTACTTAGAATGACTAAAAAAAGGGCAAATGGAAAACACGGTTACCTGTGTATATGTAATATATATATATGCATGAATATAAGATGCATTTGCATATGTAGGTATATATATGCATATGAATATATAAATACACCCACACAGGCACACACATATATGTATGTGTATATATGCATACATATACACATACATAGACATAACATGAACTGCAGGAGCTATACTAGCAGTTGAAGACATAGCTGTGATTTCAAATATTTCACTGATATAGGAAATTCTCATATGAAAAAACTCCTCAAATTTCAGGTGGACACCTTCTCTTGTAGTTTTAAAGAACTGTTCATAGGACTCAGTGGTTGCAAGACTTGTTCAGAATCACACAACAAGTTTGAATCAAGAGGAAGGACTTGAAAACAGGTTATCTGTGCTCCAAAGTTAGCTCTCTATCCATTATCCAATAGCTATCTCTCTTATAATAAAATAACCTTTCATGAAAATCATAGTATAAATATATATTAACCAGGATTGGTTAGAAATAAAAAAATTAGAATGAACTAGAATTGATTAAAAATAAGAGTTAGAAATAGGATTGATTAAAATTAACTAGAATTGATTATTAATAAAAATGGATTAAAATTTAAAGAAATTTAACAATTCAGATTGGTACCTTTTCTTCATTGTTATTAATTGCTATTTAACTAAATATCGGGTATAAGATATTAGTAGATGTATGAAAAAATGTTCTAATTTACCAATAATTGGAGAACTGCAAATTTTAAATAACTCTGAGGTACCTACCACCTCATACCCTTTGGATTGGCTAAGAGGACAAAAAAGGAAGTGGGCAAATTGCTGGAGAGGATGTGGGAAAACAGGAACCAATAATGTACTATTGGTGGGGTCTAACCATTCTCAAAAACATTTGGAACTATGGCCAAAAAGCTATTAAACGTTGTGTACTCTTTGACTCAACAATTTCTCTTTTCGGTTTTATACCCCAAAGATATCAAAGAAAGAGGAAAGGGATCTATAAGTACAAGACTATTAATAGCAGTTCTTTTTATAGTGGTAAAGAACTGGAAACTGAAGGCATGCCCATCTATTGGGAAATGGATGAACAAGTGATGATGAATATGATGGAATAATATTATCCTATTAGAACTTATGAAGAGGATGGTTTCAGAAAAGTTTGGGAAGGCTTACATGATGATGCAAAGTGAAATACGCAGAATGAGAAGAATAATATATACGATAACAATATTGTAAAGACAAACAACTTTGAAAGACTTAAGAAATGATCAATATGATGATCAATCACAATTACAGAGGAAACATATTATACACTCCCAGCTAAAGAGATGATTGACTCAAAGTACAGATTGAAGCATATTTCCTTTTCTTTTCCATCCTCCCTTTTTTCTTCCTTCCCTCCTTTCTTCTCCTTTTGGAACATGGGTAATGCAGGAATTTATTTTGCCCAACTATACTATATTGGTAATGGGTTTTGTTTTTCTTGACTTGTCAATGAAGGAGGAAGGGGAGAGAAAGAGAGAGAAAGAAAAAGAAAGAAAGAGAGAGAGAGAGAGAGAGAGAGAGAGAGAATTTACACCTGAAAAAAAAACTGAATAACCCCCCAAATCTTGTATTCTCACAGACCTACATAAAAAACTTCCTCTCTTCTCATAGTCAAAGATCTTCCAGGGTCAGCGTCACAGGAAATGGCAGTATTTTTGGATCAGGTATGATTTCCCCTTTAAAATATTTTTCAAATAAGGCTTCCATCTACTTGGAAATTTATCAGGGTAAAATTTGATCTGCAGAGCTTTGGAGATAAGTTCTAAAGCTCAATGGAGGGTCTTTGTTTAATATCTATATTATACAGGTAGGGCCATCTCCAGTCGTCCTGATTTATATCTTGCCACTTGACTCAGATGACTCCAGAGAAGAAAGTGAGGCTGGTGACTCACTCATAGTCCCCCCTCACTTAAATCTGATTCACTTGCAAGTTATGGTATTATTTTCTCAGATGTCATGGTCCTCTTTGAAAAGGAAAGACAGTCAACAACAACAACGACATTTCTAATTTATCCCGTATATGGTTTGTTTATACTTCAGCTGCTTGTATATTGTCTCCCCATTGGACTGTGATGTCCTTGAGAAAAGGGATTATCTTTGGCTTTTCTTTTTCTTCCTAAATGCCTGGCACGTTATAGGGGCTTTATAAATGTTTATTGACTTAATAACTGAGACACTACAGTTTTCTTCATTTTCAGATGGCATGAATTTTAGCCTCTTTACCATCCTGTCCATCCTATGTGGAGACTCTCCAGCTTATTAATATCTTTCTTAATGTACAACACCTGTCTTAGCTGACTCCCCCATCCCACACTGGCACTACCAGGTGTAGATGCTACTAACACTGGCTAAAGAACCCTTTCTGCTGTATTTTCCCTTAACAACCAGCCAGTAGACTTTCCCCTTTTTTTTTGTCATTCCCTCAAATTCACCTGTACCCTCTGTCTATGTGTTCCTTCTGATGTACTATTAGTGGTGGAGACATCTCTAGTCATGATCTATATCTTGCCCCCAGACCTAGATGGCTCCAGAGGCATAGCCTCACCTCACTTAAATCACTTGCAAGGCATAGTATCATCTTCCTGATGTCATGGTCCTCTTGGAGAATGAAAGACAACAATATTATATAAGTAGGGCACATTGAACAATTTAGTTTGGTTGAAGCAGAGGGAGAGCGCTCAGGGAGGAAATTAAAGAGATGTAAGCATTGATGGAGGTTCTGGAATGCTTAGATAATAAATACCATAGTATAGTAGAGAGGAAAAGAGCACTTGAGTTCCTGTCGAAGGACCTGGATTTGAATCTCAGCTGTGAAATTTGCTATTGGTATGATGTTGGGTAGGTCACTTAAATTCTTTCAGTTTGCTCATTTATGAAAAGTAATGAGGAAATGGACTTGCAGATTTTTTGTTCCATTTCAGCTCTAATCCTATCTTTCAGATTTAATACAACTGGCAACAAATCCAAATTGTTTTATGTAGGAACACTGGAAGGACAAACTATAGGCAGGATGATCAGATAAGATACTGCCCTAGTAATCCTGAGATGACTAAGGCAAGAACAAAAAATAATAACACCAAATCATGCATGTGTAGCTTTAAGGTCTGCAAAGTGCTTTTTCCATAGAAGCCTTGTAGCAAAAGGAAAATGAGGGTTTATGTAACAGGATTAAGGTTCTGGCTGTCAAGACTCGATCAATCAACAAGTACTTACTAAATGTCTATCATGTGCCAAGTCCTGTGCTAGGCTACAAAGACAAAAATGAACAAGTCTCTGCCCTCAAGAATATTACATTTGACTGAGGGAAAAGACATGTACAAACAGTAATAAGTATGAAATATACATCAGGTAAATACAAGGCAAGAGCAAAGTAATTTTTTTTGAGACAGGCTCATGGTTGGGGGAAGACTGGGAAAAGTGTCACGTAGGAGGCATGACTTTGAAGGAACATAGAGATTCTACAGGGCAGAGGTATGTTTTATTGATTGAGGTGAGAAGAAAATGTATTCTAGAAAAGGGTGTGTGTGACTTTTGCAAAGGCATGCAGGTAAGTGTCACATGTGATAGCAAGGAGGACACTTTGACTGGACTGTAGGGTCTATGAGGAAAAGTAATGTACAAGTCTGGAAAGATAGGGTGAAGGCAGCCTGTGAAGGATTTTAAATGCCAACTGTGAAAACCAAAAGGAAGGGATGCCTTGACAGATATGATGGGGTAAGAAATCAAACCAAAACACCAGCACCAAGGACTTGGTTGTGCATTACGGAGATAAAAAGCTAAAAGCATAAAATTCCTTTAAGATTGTGATCACATAAACTGGAATGGTAGTGCTACTAATAGGTTAAAAATGGGTATCTTCTGGTGTGAGGTGGATGGGGGTTGAAGAAATGAGGGTAAACCTAAGCTCATTTTCAGACAAGTTAAATATCAGAAATCAGCAGGACGTGCTGGAGATGAGCTATTCTAAAAAGTTTGCTTTCAACCCACCCTAAATGAGCTGGACTAATCAACAACATTGTATGTTCTGAGAGCTCATCATGGTGAGGAGGTAAACCATAATGCAAGTAAGAATTTCCATGCAACAGAGAAGAAAATTCATAAACACACACAATTACTACACTTTGAAGTGGCAATTCACTTAAAAGATCTCATAACTAAGGAAATGAAAATGATTGGTGAAACGGCACCACCAGCCTTCACTCCTTTTTGTTAAGTGGTTAAAAAAACTGGAGGCGTCTAAAATCATGGAAATTTACCTTGCTTTAGTCCATTTGGACTTTGAAAAGAAGGATAATTCTTTCCCTACATATAGAAACCCTTCTAAAATATGATAAATGCTTTCTTCCCAAGTAGAACTTTAAAAGGGAAAGTAAAAATAAGCTTCTTAACTTACTAAAACAGAGAAGACTGAACATCCAAATAGGATACTCATATTTAATGTTACTAAAAGAAGAGAAATAAACATGAGTAAGAATAGGGCAAATATCTCCTGGAGCTAAAATTTTACAGTTATCCCTTCCATATTGTGGGGGTTAAGGGTACAGTGTCTTCACAATCTGGAAAATCCACATAACACTTTTTGATCCTTTCCTCATACCAGAGAAGAAGTTTGAATTATTATGACATTAAAAGATAAAATATGTTGATATTGTACAATACTATACATATATTTTATACATTTCTAAGTTTTTAAACTTCTGCATCATCTGCAGGCCTTTGTCTGTTGTCTGTTGCTTCTGCAAAACTCCCCCCAAATTCCCATTTCATTTCTTATACCAACTTGTGATATATTGAAACTGCGATGGGGAAAGTCACAATATGAAAGGGTTAACTGTATATTCCCTCACTGGCAGAGATTTTCATCACAACAACTTCTCTCTAGAAAGGTGATCAAATCAATCAATGGATTTTTATTGCATGGTTATTATATGTACAGTTCTGTGCTAGGTGGGGATATTTAATGTTGAAAACAGGAGAGATAATGCTGAGATAAAATATTGTTTCTGTCCTCAAGGAGTCCGAACTAGAAGGGGGGGTGAGATATCAACTAATAAACAATATTATACGATGAAAGCATTAGAAAGTTAGAAATACAAAGTGGTATGTAAATTTTAGTTGAAAGGTCATTACTGCCAATTTAAGTATGCTGGTGAAATGCAAATGACTTTCCCAGAATCACAGAATCTCAGAGTTGGAAGGGACCTCAGAAGTGATCAAATTCAATACCTCAAGGAGAATATGTCGCTCTTCTATAACTTATTGGACAAGGAAGTCATTCTGTGCTCCTTGAAGACTTCCAGCGAAGAGTAGCCCATTCCTTCCCAGGGTGTCCCAGTTGACTTTGGGATAATTCTACTTGTTAGGTTGGTTTTTTTCCTGGCAACAAATTTAAATTTGCTTCTTTGTAACTTTCACCCAATGCTTCTATTTTTTTATTGTGATAAGTTATTGAGTATAATAAACATTACTGATTATAGTGTCTACAATAAAAAGGAGCTAGAACAAACTGGATGAAATCTTTTATAAGAATAATTAAAGGAGCCCTTCCTATAATATCAGCATTACTTTAGATTTAACATTTTCTTGTGCTTTCTTTCTTTAACTTAATTCAATAAACATTTATTATGTTCTTATAATTAAAGAACTTTGTTAGACCTAGGGGTATATTTAGGTGGATCCAGTAGTAAGAGAGATATGTAACACACATACAAGTGATATGAAAATAATAATATTGGTATAATGCTTTAAGCTTCGCAAAGTACTTTTTCATGGGAGCCTCACAACATCCCTATGAAGTAAGCATCATTATTATCCTCATTTTACTGGTCAAGAAACTGAGTCTAAGAGTAGTTAAGTAACTTGTTCACGGTCATGCAGAGAGTATGTATCTGAACTCAGATCTTACGGACTATAACCCAGTGTTCCATCTATTTTCTACATTTTTATAATGGAATTCTATATTGTACAATTACATAATCACTATGCTTGTGATTTCATTGGCAGAGGGAACTCCTGGATGAGAAAAAAAGATTATTGCCAATGAAAATTAGTACCTGTCTGTAATTGATAGGGACTTGCCTAGGATACTGAGAGATCAAGTGCCTTGCCCATAGTGACATCAGTAGGTGTCAGAAGAGGGATATGCATCCAGGACTTTCAGATTCGGAAGCTAGCTTTTCATCTGTTGTGTCCTGCTGCCTCTATAAGGCCACTGGAGAGTTACAGTCAGAATTCTGTGAGTGACTATTTCCAGCTTCAAGCAGCAGATGGTTCTAAGTTTGGGATGTTGTTTTTAATAGGTAGAGGGGAGAGCGAGATTACAAACCAGACTGGATAGCGCAGAAACATATGAGAATAAGCATTGAACTTGGAGACCTGACTGATGTGTTCTCACATTATGAATAGTACAGTGTAGCAGCATCACAGAAATGAGGGAAAACCTTCAAAGAAAATGAAATTATAATTTGATATCAGGAAAAGCCTACTGATAATAAACATCTTAAGCATCTTCCTCAGATGTGCCAGGAGATGATGTCCTCTCCTATCTCAGAGGCATTTCAAATAACAACTTCTGAGAGGAGATTCCTGTTCAAGCACAGGTTGGACTTGGTAGATTCCTTCCAATTTGGAGATTTTGCGAAACGTTCTGGAGACCAGGAACCACGTATAGTGTAGTATATAGTATACTGAGATACTCAATAAACAGTGATGCAGTTCCAATACTTGGAATTAGAAGATATGGTTTCAAGTCCCAGATCTAATACTTATTAACTATGTGGCATAGGACAAGTCTCTCAATTTCTCTGACCCTCAGCTTTTCATCTGTAAAAGAGAGTTAATAATACTTGTACCTTGTGAGGCTGCTGTGAGGATAAAATAAATCAAGGGACGTATGAATGAAAATGGTTATAAATGACTACTTCTTTCTCTAATGTTTGTTCTCCTGTTCTATTCAAGCACAACTTCACAGAGCTGGAAAAAGAATGAATTCCTCATAATTTTTACTTAAAGTACCATCAGAAAAGATGAATACAGACTATAACCAGGAATGGGGAACCTGTAGCCTCAAAGACTATAACTCTTCAAATCCAAATCAGTCAAAAAGAGCTGCACTTGAGGACCTAGAGGGACACATGTGGCCTTGAGGCTATAAGTTCCCCAGCCCTGGACTATAACCTCAAAACATGATAATTAGGATACGTAATAAAAATGGCAAGAACAAGAACCATATTTTCTAACTGGAAGCACACTCTGCTCCTCTGGCTCCTTCCCCTGATTGTCTGGTTCTTCCAGAACCTCATTTTAAGAAAAGCACCAAAGTCATCCATGTCTTCATTCCCCTCTGAGTTCCTTTCCTGACTCTGGATTTTCTCTACCATGGGTACTTTCTCCCCACCCAATATGTCACTTTTAAATATCCTTTTATGTTAAATATATTCAAATCTGAGGCCAGAAACCATCTTTTTCTCTGCTTGCATTTGTATTCTCAGTACTTAGCACAGTACCTGACATATAATATGCACTTAATAAATACCTGGTGAATGAATCATCACTATTATCATCAATAATGTCAATAATGGAGGAGGGGCATAAAGAATAAAGACTTGGCCTCCTTCTAGGAAGACTCCTCTCTGACCTGTACTGATCGTGGGACGGATGGTGAGACGGATGGTGAGGAATGACTTAACCTTTTAGTGCCCCAGGGAAATAAGGTCACATGTTGCAGAGCAGGTGCTGATTTGCCTTTGGAGAAGGGAATTCTCCAAACTGGCTCTCCTTCTACTAATGAAAGCATTCCTCTATCAAAACAAACCAAAACCAAACCAAAAACAACAACAACCCACCAACCAACGAGCACACTAAGCAAACAATAATAATAGCTCAGAAAAGCCAGATGCCATATTGGATAGAATGAGTTTGTCTTCTGGCACCTATTATCTTCAGAAGCATGGACAAGTACACTGTTTACTTGGTATACTAGGCAACTCTCTAAGACACTAAGTCTCTTGGAGGGTTCTCTTTCCACCATATTTCATCTACCACCATTCTCTGAGACTGCTTTTACTAGAGGCTTCTCTCTGACTGCCTGATAAATACAAATGTTATTCACGTTCAACGGCTACTGAAAACATTTCCTCAGTTGGCTTCCCCCAGCCATTTGGTATGCTTGCAGGTCACTTCCCTCCACTCTCAGTTTCTGTATACACAGGAAATGAAAATGTACTTTAATATTGCTTATATAAAACATAATTAGTAAAGTAAATTTGCTGGAAAAATATCATATTGCCCTGTTTAGTATGATTAGCTTTTTAATACACAGATACACCTCATTTTACGTAACAGATGTTTTCCTATAACCTTCTATGTAAATCAAAGTTTGGTAAACAGAACCATTTAAAATGCACTAGGGGAGCATTCTTTCTAAAGATACCCTGCAGTGAATCTTCTTTTTTTATTATTCATAAAGCAATGAACTTTTTGGTAATAGGACTCAACAACCCCTCATTTGGAAAATTTGGTTTTTAGATGTGTTGATTTTCCTTAAAGTAGCACACCCCTCAACATGTGTATTTAGGCTAGAAACAAAGCTCATGAAATCATCCTTATCCTTTGCCTCTTACTGAAGCAACTCTCTGGTTATTTAGGTGTACTGAATTTCTTTTCTTTGTTCCTAATACCTAGATCTACAACAAGGAATTATTGTGTCTGAGGCAGAATCAGGTGGGTAAAAAGGCAAGATGGTATCCCAGAGGACAGACTGATGTAAGTGCAGACATATTGTGAAACAAGTTAGTTCAGTCTCCTGGAGAGTCTGGCTAAACCAAAGTGATTGTGCCACTGACAGTGTGGGTTAGTTGAGGACTCCATAGTAAGGTCTTCAAGCATCTCATTCTACCTCATGGTAGAATGAGGCAGGCAGAAGCTTTGGGGTGGGGGGAACACTATTTCCTTATCAGAGGAAACTCCCTACCAACTCCCTAAAGAAGCTGGTACCCTGGACCAAAGTCCTAGATGTCCGGCACTAATTATGGCTCTGCATTATTTCCACTTCATCTGACTAAATGAGCAAAAGAATTTGTAGCAATTTTAAAAAGTGATTCCCATTTCCCCTGCCAAAAAAGGGGAAAAGTTCCCCTGAAAAGACCCCCAACTCCCCACAAAAGGACTAAGAAAGGAAAGGCAGAATACATTTTTTTAATGTCTATTTTAGATCCATGCATTAGGCTGATTCTGATCTTTCACCCCTGGTCATATATACTTTGGATTATTAAAGCATTGGACTTTCTTCAAATAATGAACAATTTGAGAGAAGACTTTCTTAGTCATTTCATGATTTTTTTTCTTGCTTCACAATGAGAACTTTTGAAGATGCTGAATACTCAACCTTTACTGCAGAGATAATTTCCATTTGAGGAAGTATCCAGGCGAGCCATTCCAAACTTTGAACAGACCCAGACGGATTCTTAATGTCTCTGTCCCAGAGACATTCTCATCCTGGCAATGCCTCCGCCTGAAAAGTCTTCTTCTCATAGTGGTGTTCATCCCCAGAACCTCCATCTGAGGAAGCTGCCACACCCCAGCCCGGCTCACTTCAAATCCAGCTCAGCTCATTAATCCCCACATGGCTTTACCACTTTGCCCTTTTTGCTCTTCCTTTTCCAGTTTTTCAGTTCCCTTTTATGTATTATCTTCTGTTATTTATATTTTTAGTGCTTAGCACAGTTCCTGGCACATATTAAGTACTTAATAAATGCTCTTCTCCCTCTCTTTCTCTCTCTCTCTCTCTCTCTCTCTCTCTCTCTCTCTCTCTCTCTCTTTCTCTCTCTCTCTCTCTCCCTCTCTCTTTCTCTCTCTCTCCCTCCCTCCCTCTTTCTCTCCTTTACTCTTCTCTCCCTTCCCCTTATTCTCCTCTCCCTCTCTCTTGTCTCTCCCTGAATTTTTTTGTTAAATAAGTATTTCCATTCCTTATTCACATAGCCTCATGGATTGTCAATCCAACTCTAAGATGAAAGTAAGCCCTTCTAGTGCATGAGTAATATTTCCTTTATTTGTTCATAATAAATTATATTTTAGGCTTGAAAGTCTGATTTATGACTGTCCATTCCCATCTCCGTTCAATGGGCAAACGGCACATGCTTCCCAGATTAGACTCTAAACAATTCACTGCATTTAATTATGAAGCTGTAAGTAACTGAGAGAAGTTGAGAGAGAAGATGAAAATCACATGCCTACAGAAAGAAATAATTTAGTATTATAGAAAACCATTGAAATTAGAGATGGAAAAGGCCTATTGGGTCATCTATCAAAGGAAGTGCATGTATCTGACGCAAAGATTTAATATGCCTGAGATGTAGGGTCAACCAAAGTGCCTACAATTTCTTCCTAGAATGGAGGAACTCAAAGAGAGTAGTTAGGGAGCAGGGCCTTTAATCAAAGCAAAGTCTTTATAGATCAAAATCTCAGAGAGAAATTTGTAAGATGTAGAGAAGCAGCGAATGGGGAAATCATACAGAAACATCTAGGAGAGGAAACTATTTGAAAGTTGGAGATAAAAATGCAAGTCATGTATAAGATCCATTCTGGGGAAGGAAAAAAAAACTGTGGAGAGCTTCGATTTTTATAAAGGTAATATCATACCAACAAAGCTAGATGAGTCAAAGGATGGAGAATGTGCATAAAAGCCCAACCTTTCATCTGTGGAATGTCACTTTACCCTGAGAAATCTTCTGTCCTGTTTTTCTTACAAAAAGCAATGCTAGAACACAGCATATTCTTGTGGAAGAAAAATTGAAAACCAGAACTGGAAGAACTTTGTATTTATAATGTCAATATAGATCAGATTCAACCTAATAACTTCAGAACTTTTTTTCACTTTACTGTAAGACAAAAATCATCTTAAGCAAACAGTGTAGTTTTCTGGGAAAATGGAAAAAAGGTAACACCAATGCCTTTGTGACACTGGTGACTTTTGAGGGAGAGAAGACAGTCAGAGGTCAATGAGTCAAAGTGAACATAGTGAACATTCTGTGAAATTTATCAAGAGTCAATACCCATGTGACCTGTGGTGTAAATCAGGTACAAAATTTATCTGGAGAGTGAATATCTCTCTAATGCAAACAGTAGAACTAATATCTGTTAATATATGGAATTCTATATCTTCCTTCATGCTCATCTATAAATGTCTTTAAAAAAAAATAAGGAAGCCTAAAATGATTCTAAGGATTTAACAGCAGCTGATCATTTCACACAAGTGGCTGTTTTAGCTGAGATAACCCGAAGGAACAGTGTTTGTGAGTATAAAGTAAGTCATAACTTGATTGGCCTCAGTTAATAAACAAAGCTTGACTTGCTGTGTGATGCTTCACAATAAATTACTTTTCAAGTTGAGAAATGGGGCCTTACAAAACTGTAATCTGTACTTATATGAAGATAATGATATATCAATAAAAAAAGCTTAAAAGATTAATATCCAACAGCAGAAAGTAAAAAGATTTGAAGTCAGGGGGTCCTAGGTTCAAATCATAACTTTGATATTTAGTATCTATATGACCTTGGGCAAATCACTTCAGTTCTCTGGACCTCAGTTTACTGATTTGTAAAATGAGGTGTAGACTCAATAATCTTGTTCAAGTTCTAGAGCTAATGATTTCAATACCTATCATTTGGGGCAGATAGAGATTTCATTGATTTTTAAAAGCATAAACTACTAGGATAAAACTGAAAGAAGAGATCTCAGAAGATACAGATTCAACTGCACCAACCTAGCTTTAAGATAGTCCTCAGATCTCTGAGAAACAGCTGTCAGCTTATAGAAAGCTGTACTTGGAAGGATCACTATGAAAATTCTTCCCTGAAATGAGGGTATCATGTCATTAAGGCTGGGTTGTCTTTATAATGTGAAAATACACATGCTTTATATCTGCCTTGTCCATTCCCACCAAACAGGGATATGGAAACCGCCATCCTGGGCTGGACCCTTGGCCCATCCATCCCAGGGTTCTATTGTCAAAACCCAAAGGAAACATGCTGCAAGAAACTCTATTCACAAAATTTTGTAGTGAAAGGGATCCCAGTGGCTAGGTGAAACCCATACCTAAAAAAGAATCTCCATTATAACAAACTTAATAAGTTGTCAACCCAGCTTTGCTTGAAGACTTTCAAAGAAGGGAAAGGGGACTCACTACTTCCTGAGGCAACTTATTTTATTCCTGAATGGTTCTAATTTTTTAAGGAAGTTTTCTTGAAATCAAATTTATTTCTATGTCTTTGATTTTAATCCCTGATGTTATTCTTGGTATCACCTACTCTAAGATACCATATATGGTTATATTTTTCAAAAATATGCCCAAATTATTTGGGAATATGCTTTTATTTTCTGTCATATCTTATAATATTTTATTAAAAAGGCCCATCCAGTATGTGACGTAGGCCTCTCTCCTATATTTGAAAAATAAATATAAAGCATTAAAATTATGATGAGAAGGGAAGTACTGGCAGCTGTTGGAAGTGGGGGGAAATCTGGAAAGTTTCCCTGAAAAGAGACCCCTCCCCAAACCCCTACAAAAGGACTAAGAAAGGAAAGGGAAATCTCTTCCTTTCCCTTTCAGCCAGCCAAGATGCCAAAAGGGAAGAAAATCAAGGGGAAGAATAAGGTGACTCTGGTCCCTGCTACAGTAAAGAAGCAGAGGGCTAAGAAAGTGGTCAATCCTTTGTTTGAGAAGCAGCCCAAGAACTTTGGCATTGGTCAGGACATCCAGGTCAAAAGATACTTTACTCAATTTATCAAACGGCCTTGGTACATCAGACAGAAGCATCAAAGGTCTATCCTTTATAAGCATTTGAAAGTCCCACCCAGTTCACCCAGGCTTTGGATCATTAAACAGCTATTCAACTGCTTAAACTGGCTGACAAACATAGACCTGAGACAAAGCAAGAGAAGAAGCAAAGGCTGCTGGCTCAGGCTGAACAAAAGGCTGTATTCAAAAGAGATGTTCTCACTAAGAGACCACCTAACCTCAGAGCAGGTGTTAACACTGTTATTACCTTGGTAGAAAACAAGAAAGCATAGTTGGCAATGATTGTACATGATGTGGACCCCACTGAGTAAGTGATCTTCCCACTTGCCTTGTGCCAAAAAATGGGGGTTCCTTATTGAATTATCAAAGGTAAAACCAGACTGGGTCATTTAGTTCACAGAAAGACCTGCACAAGCATTACCTTCACACAGGTTAATCCTGAAGACAAGGGAGCCTTGGCTAAGCTGGTAGAAGCCATCAAAACCAATTACAATAACAGATATGATGAGATCCATTGTCACTGGGGTGGCAATGTTCTGGATCCAAAATCGGTGGCTCATATTGCCATGTTGGAAAAGGCAAAAGCTAAGGAACTTGCAACCAAATTGGGTTAAATGTATATTTGATTTTTCCCTATATAAAAATAAGAATTTACACTTAAAATTTAAAGAAAAGGCAAAGAACATTAGAAGGTAATGCTTGATAAATAGAACTGAAAAACAGAAGTATGTATAGAATGACTTTACATACATACTATACATATTTGTGTCTAATGGTAGCCATCTTAAGGGCAGGGGTAAGGAGGGGGAAAAAAGAAAAAGAAATTACATGATAATTTTATTATATATTTAAAAGGAATAGCAAACTGTACATAATAGATTTACAGTTTCATGTGCAATCATTTTTTTTATTATACTATGTTATGGAAATATTTGCTTTAATTCATAAATTGAAAATAAATTTTTTTTTAAGAAAAGAAGGTGGTACTTGAGGTGAACTTTCAGAATTCTAAGAGGGATGACTTCTAAGACCAGCAGAGAGACTGGACATGAAGTATAGAGTATGGAGGGGACATGGATTCTCACATGTGAGAGAGCCCAAGAAAACCATTTTGGCTAGACAGCAAATTTTATGGAGGAGTCATATGAAATATAGCATATTCTACTTGGTATTATAATGATCTTATCTTCCACAATAGAACCTAAATGCCCAGGGGATTTAGATCCTCTTTTATTTGTCTTTGTATTTTCTTGAGTGTTTAGCACAGTATATTGTATGGAACATGTATGTTGCTGAAATATGTAACACTGAAAAAAATCCAGGTCAGCTCATTTCCCCTCAATTTCCACTAGGGTCAAACATAAAATATTTTTCATTCAACCATAATCAAAGTTTGAGGACTTTATGAGGTTGGGAATATTGTCCTCTTAGAGCATATAGGATGTCAGAAGTTAGAAGTTAAAGGGAGATATTGGCCTAATACGAGGAAGACTTTTCTAACAATTAGCTATCCAAAAGTGGGATGGGCTAATTCACCAAGTGTTGATTGAATATCCACTGTTCTAAATGTTTTAGCTGGGTACAGATGAAAGCTGGTCAGGGATGCTATAGGAAAGAGGTAAGAATTAGTCAATAACACCCCTTTCAATGCTAAGACTTTAGAATGTATTGTAACGGATGTATATATTTGATTTGGATTACATCTAGAGAATAGTTTTAAAAGGAGAAAAATAATTAAATTAATGTGTGTGTATATATATATATATATGTATATATATACATATATATATATATATGTCCGTATATCTATATAAATATATATATGGATGTTTGGTATATATGTATATATGTGCACATATATACATATACATAGATATACTTCACTATCTAGAGAGTAGTTATCCTTAGAAGTCTATGGGCTTGGAGCAAATCACATTACATATGCTAAATATTCTTATCCTTGTTTCTCTGCTTTTCCCCATAGCTACCACAATTGCCTGCTTGTATAATACAGGTGAAATGAGATTAAAATGAATAATAGGAGTAGTCCTAAACATGAAAGGAAGTCATAAAAGAGTGATATTAGGATTAGTTTTTTTAGGGGTGGGGAACTTCATGCTTTTCCTATATGATAATTAGAAATATTAAGTAGATATCTGCAGAAGGGCTTCAAGTATCTATGAAAATGTGAGGAACTCTTTAGTCACTCATGTTTTGCAATGGGTAGAAGGAAGCCCTACTAGAAGGTCTGTGTTTCTTCATCTACAAAATGGAAAAATGCTACTATCTGTGCCTTCTTCATGGGGTTGCCATAAGGATTAAATGAAATAATTTATGAGAAAATGCTTAATGTACTGTAGAGCCTTTACAATCTTAAGTTAATATTATCATTATTATCTACATATAGGCAAGAGTAACTTCTCTATACCAATTCTAATCAAATTAATATTATATTGCCATAAATCTTATCAAAATGGAATTCTCCATTAGGATCAATGTCAATAAGTTTTTACCCACTTAAAATGGACTTTGGAAGAATTAAGATATTCTGCAAGAAGAATTCATTAAAGAATCTCCAAGTATTCTCTAGGAATTCTCCATGGCAAAATCAAACTCTCAGCTAGAAACAGAATAAACTATGGTCTTTATTTCCTAAACTTCATTCTTCACTAGACTTTTCCATCCTTTATTTCCTTTTTCCTTCTTTTAGAACTCTGAATCTTTGCAGTTTGGAAAAAAGGTCACTCGTGGGGCAGAGCCAAGAGAGGGGAATAAAAGCAAGGACTCACTTAAGCTCTGTCCAAACCCCTTCAAATACCTATAAAAATGACTCTAAATAAATTCTAGAGCACCAGGACCCACAAAAAGACAGAGTGAAACAAATTTCCAGTCCAAGACAACCTGGATGATATATGGAAAGGTCCAATGTGGACCATGCCAGCACAGACCAGACCCCAGCAAATGTGGAATAGGTTCAGGGGACTGAATCACTGGCAACTGAGGCAATTTTCAGACTTCTCAGCCCACAAATATCATATGTGCCCTTAAAAGGTGTACATATAGAGGAGGGACTGCTATCACAGGTTCTTTGATCTGCTTAAAAGGAAAGGCAACTTTTGGGCGGTCAGTAATAACTTTAATCAAGCACATGTATCATCATTCACTTGGTTCAGGGGAAAAAGTCAGCATTCTGAACTTCAGAGAAAATATAGAGAGATCAAAATCAACAGACAGTGCTTCCAGCTGCCTGATATAAGCAAATAAAGACCAACAGACAAGGCTTCTGTCTAACATAAACAATACATACATCATAGATCAACAGACAGATCTAAGTGTCTGACCATTATGTACATACATAGTTACCAGAGAGAGAAGCACCAACATCTGGGTTTTCAAAGCCAGGGGCTCCTTAGCAGCTATCCAGAGTCTTGTCTGGTCAAACAAACACTTCTAATGAGTAAGCCCCAAAGTAAAACCTTACCTCAAGAGCACTTATACATTTTTCAGAGCCAGAGGGCATCACAACCCTTGAGAACCAGTGCCTCATTAGCATAAGGTATGGGCCTTCCTACAAATCTTCCCAGGCCCATCAATGGATGGGGAAAATCTTCTTTAATCACATCATTCAATCAGAGGCACTTGATTATACTAAAACAAAAACAACAAAAGATTCTACTTTACTTGCCATCACACTCCACCCTTCCAGGATCCTTGGCCTTACATCTAAATGGCCATGGATCCTGGAACAAATAGAGGCATTATACTTTGTGATCCCAAATGCAGGTGATTTAAGCAGGTCATATAGACTTATTAATGGATGGGAAAAATCTTCCCATTAAGCAGCAAAATTATATTAACAATAAGCAAAAATGCATTATCAATACAGAGGTCAATGGGAAAGGTCTGTTGGACTTGTGTGAGAGAAGAATGTAGACCAGTCTCAGTCCCGGACCAGCCCAGGAGTGGGAGGGGAGAGGGTTGGGGGAGAGATGGAGGTGGCAGAGATAATGGTTGCTTCCAGAGTTCTCAGCCCAGATACTGTAAGGGGATAGAACAACTGATCAGAAAGAAATTACAGGGATCTCTTTGGTGGCACTAAGGCAGGATTAAGTTGCTTTGCCCACACTTGGATCCAAGTCACAGTCCTGGATGGCAGTTCTGGGGTGAGGAGCAGCACTGGCATAGTAGAACTTGTGGCAACAGGGGAGAGGGATCCCTCCTTACAGTTCCATGGCAGAAAAGATGGCCTGTGCACACTCACAGACAAGAGCACAGGCCAGGAGAGGAGTAAATACTTCTCATTAGATCATATACCACTTTGGAGGAACTACAAACTTACAGGTCCCTAGAAGTATCTCTGAAAACAGCTGAACAAAACCCCTGAAGCTTGGGATAGTATGCCTTCCACACTGGAAGCACAGCCCTACTTTAACAAAGAGTCAAGTAATCTGCTAGTGGAATGAGCAAATGGTGCAAATCAGACTATAGAATCTTTGGTGACAAGGAAGATCAGAATATAAAATCAGAAGAAGGCAAGAGTCAAAGCTCCTCCATCTAAAGCCTCCAAGAAAAATATGAATTAGTCTCAGGCCATGGAAGAACTCAAAAAGGAAATTAAGTAAGAGAAGTAGAGGAAAAATTGGGAAGAGAAATGAGAGTGATGCAAGAAAATCATAAAAAACAAATCAATGGCTTGCTAAAGGAGACACAAAAAATACTGAAGGAAAAATGTAAGTTAAGTAACAATCAAAGTCTTCCTTCTATATCAAGCAATAATCAGAAAAGTAGAGAGGAACAAGGAAATTTAGATGAAGGCTCTTAACTGAGAAAGTTTGAATTTCAATTCCAGATCTGCTTATTGACTGATAGAGTGACCTTAAGTAAGAGAATTTGAATCTTTGTACTCTCCTTTTCTTTTTTTTAATGAATGAAACTAATAATAATGATTATACTAATTTGACTGAGCTAATTGTTGAAAAAAAAAACCACCAGAAACTCAGATTTATGACCCTATTAGGAAACATAATGCTGAAGATATCAGAGCTAACCAACAGAAGGTAAGGAAGGGTGTGGAGCAGAATAATGTTGCCACTCTTTAGCTATGCAGTGTTATTATTTCTGAATCATTCTCCAAAGGGAATTCATTTTAGTGAAGAAAATAAATTCCACTCTCTCTACTGCACTTTGATAAACACAGACGTGCTGTGTGGGAATTTCAGTGTTAGTTATTTTTCCACTTTATTTCTTTAGAAAAAGAAAATCTCATGGGATTTTGGGTCATTAATTAAAACAGATATCTCAAGTCTAAGCAGATAATCAAATATCTATCAGTCTTATTGATCCAATACATTTTAACCATAAACTTAGGCTTTTATCCCTGCAGAGTAGTGAACTAGGTACCTGGAATATAGGAGCAGGGAGAAAGTAGAAAGATTACTGACACCTCAGTCAAGTACTTGGTTTATTTCTTGTGGGTTGAGCACTCGGCCTGGAATCAGGAAGACGAGCTCAAATGCACCTTCAGACACTTACTAGCTATGTGACTCTAGGCAAGTTACTTAACCCTGTTTGCCTCAGTCTCCTTCTCTGTCAAATGACCTACAGAATAAAATGGCAAACTACTGCAATATCTTTGCCAAGGAAAACCCCAAAAGGGGTCATGAAGAGTCAGACAGAACTGAAAAAAATGAACGAACAAACAAAAAATGAACTGAACAACAAGTCATATAACCTTGGGTTAAGAGCCGAAAGCTCCAGGAATCTCAGTTTTCGGTCAAATAAAAAAAATATATAACTTGCATTTCCCTCTTCACAGGATAATTACAAGGATCAAAATGATAATTAATACAAAGCATTTTATAACACTGGAAACCCAAATCATTCCTAATAAGTAAATTCCTCAGGGAATCACCCCTCTTTTTCTCTATAGCACTTAGTACATGCCAGTTACTCTAAGAACTGCAAATATTACACTTCTTCCTGTCTCCTTATAAAGCCCTTTATAAAAATGCAAGCTACTGCTATTAGGAGCCTTAAAAAAATAGAGAAGATACAATCCAAGCTCTCAAGTCTATTTTCAGGGCTGCTACAAGTGGGCTTCAGATCAATTCAAGTTAGTCCAAACATTTATTAAGTATCTAGGTACAAAGCAGCGGGCCATGTAATGCAGAAGATAAGATGAAAAACAAAGGCATTTGCCTTTTATATTTAAAGAAAATAGGGATTTATTCAAATTTTCTGAGCAAAGAAGAAACATGGTTAGATCCTTGAGGACAAAGACTATGACCATGATTTTGACTACTACTAGGAACCAGGAGCAGCTATGTGGTGCTGTGGATAGACAGATGGCCTGGAGTCAGGAAGACTTGAACTTAAATCCATCTTCAGACACTTAATAATTTTATGATCCTAGACAAGTCACAACGTTTGTTTCAGTTTCCTTCTCTTTAAAATGGGGATAATAATAGCTACATCTCAAGGTCTTTGTGGGGATCAAGTGAAATAACTCATAAGTGTTTAGTACAATACCTGGCACATAATTGCTATATTATATATTATATATATATGTATATATATATTGCTCTTCCTTCTCCTTCTTAGGTGTCATGCACTGTACTGAGTGCTTTACAAACACTATCTCATTTGATTTTCACAACAACCTTGGGAAATAACTGATATTATTATCCCCATTTTACAGATGAGGAAACTGAGGCAGCCAGAAGTCATGTGATGTGCTCAGAGCCACATAGCTAGCAAGGATTTGAACTCAGGTATTCCTGATTCCAGGTCCCTTGCTCTATCCACTGAGTCACCTAGCTGTCTGTAATACTTATCATTAGATCTACAACACCTATGTGTATATATTCTATATCTAACATTGATAGATAATTTATTCTGCCTTGTATGATCAACTGCCTCTGACTGGCAGACCATCATGTCAAAGAGAAGGAGTAAAATCTCTGAGAAGAGACAGGAGGCACCAGTAGGCCAAACCAGCATCACCACCCTACCTTGAACACCATCACTTCCCCTCAGACCTGCAGAGACGTCCAACAATGCCAAGCTTATGATTATTGAGAAAAGAAGAAGCCTCTTTCCAGCCTGATCTCTAATGCCATCATTCAGGGAAGGAACCCAAAGAAATGTGACCTACTCACTGCTTCTGCCAGTGATACAGCCCTTACGTCCTCAATATCCACAGCTACCAATGAACCATAAAATAATGTGCTCATCACCCACGTCACTGATGTTACCAAATGGTTTGATTCCAGAAATAGATATGGTTTTATCTGAACTGAATGGAAAGAAGATGAATTTACATATTAGCTTTATTTCCCTATATAATCCTACCAAACTGGACTTCTTGCCCACCAGTCCACCAGGCCTTACCATCTGCTTCAGTGCAGCACCCTAAGGACCACTTGGCCTTCCCCCCCTCTTTCTGGTAACTGTACCCTCCCATATGTATTATCTGCCCCATTAGAAGGTGAAGTACTTGAAGGCTTGGGAGGAAAGGGGTATTTCATCTACAGAGCTTAGAACATTGCTTTGCATGTGATAAGTGCTTAATAAATGCCTTTTTATACATTCAAAGAATTTTTTATCCATTTTTAGTGGGGACCTCCCCTATTTATGTCACAATATTTGGTTGGTTGGTAGTTGTCTTTCATACTCAGAGAGAACCAAGATGACATCACTATGCTAGAGTCAAGTTTGGTGCATCTGACTGTGGCTGATCAGAACAGTATGAGCTCAGAATGCTCTAGCATAGGTCAGGCACAAATAGTCTGTGTGAACATTTGAGGTAGATACTCTAAATCTGCATACCCTGCATATCCTTTGAGCTGTTTCAATTCTTTGCTCATAAAGCAGAGCATCTTCTCTGATGTGGGCAAGCCATGCTGAATAGTCCTGTGCCAGTGTCTCCCATGTCACACAATCAGTTCCAAAATTCTTAAGAGAGACCTTGAGAGTGTCCTTGTACCGCTTCTTCTGACCACCATGTGAACACTTGTCTTGTGTGAGTTCTCCATAAAACAGTCTTTTTGGCAAGCATATATTTTGCATTTGAACAATGTGGCCAGCGCATCAAAGTTACACTCTTTGAAGTAGAGTTTGAATGCTTGGTAGTTTAGTTCACGTAAGTACCTCAGTGTCTGGTACCTTATCCTGGCAGGGGATTTTCAGAATCTTCTTAAGATAGTTCAAATGAAAGCAATTCAGTTTCCTGGCATCGTACTGGTATACTATCTGGGTTTCATAGGCATACAATGAAGTCAGCATGATGGATCTGCAGACCTTCAGTTTGGTAGTCAGTCTAATACCTCTTCTCTCCCACACTTCCCTTCAGAATGAGTCAACCTTATTATCGATGTGTACATCCCTGGAGAGTATACTACCAAGGTAAGTGAATTTATCCACAACATTTAGAACTTCTCCATTTGCTGTAACTGATGGTTCCATGTATGGATGGTGTGGTAGTGGCTGATGGAGCACCTGTGTTTTCTCGGTGTTAATTATTAGGCCAAAATTATCACAAACAGCAGAGAATCAATCCACACTTTGTTGCATCTCAGCTTCAGAGGCTGCATTGAGTGCACAATCATTTGCAAACAGAAAATTGTGTACCTACACTCCCTCTACTTTGATCTTAAGTCGTAACTTTTTCAAATGGAAGAATTTACCATTAGTATGGTAGCTGATGCTTCATCCTTATTGAAAACATTTGACAACATGACTGAAAGCATCATGCTAAAAAGCATGGGAGTAAGCATATAGCCTTTGTTCACTCCATTGGTGACTCAGAAAGCACAAGAGCATTATCCATTACCTAGAACTCGGCCAAGCACACCATCATGAAATTGATGTACGATGCTGATGAACTTTTCCAGACAATCAAATTCTGACATAATTTTCCATAAGCCCTCATGACTGACAGTATCAAAGTTCTTGGTCAGATCTGCAAATGCATACAGACCTCTGTTCTGATTCCGGCATTTCTCTTGGAGTTGTCAGGCAGCAAACACCATATCAACTGTTCCTCAGCCTTTTCTGATCCCACACTGGCTCTCAGGTAGATGACTATCTTTCAGGGGAAGAATCAGCCTATTAAGGAGGACTCCGGCAAGAATCTTGCCAGCAATGACTAAGAGAGAGCCCCTCTGTGATTGTCACAGGACAATTTATTTCCTTTACCTTTATAAAGATGGACAATGCAGGTATTCTTGGACTCTTTGGGGATAACCTCCTCTTGCCATATAACCTAGAAAATTTCAGTCAGGTTTTGTGAAAAATGGAAACCCTACCTTGTAAATTTCAGCTGGAACAGAATCAGCACTGGGTGCTTTGCCACTCGAAAGAACCCTAATGGCATTCAAAATGTCTTCTTCAGTTGGAACTTCAGTTAGGAAGGGATTGACTTCAAACTGAGATATATGGTGGATGACCCAGCATTGATTGATGATGGTCTGTTAAAAACACTATGGAAGTATTCAGCCCATCTCTCTAAGGGCATGTGACATTATTTAACTCTTTTGGAGGGTGGAGAAGGGACTGGATATTCTTCATGGAATTTAGCCCATTTTATACAGAGTAGGCACTAAAGAACAACTGAATGAATGAAATGAACAAATAAATGACCTGTTAGAGCCTGAACTTTAAAAGAGATCCCTGATGGATGAACATGATAGCATTGTTTGAAGCAGGAACTGAAGGGCTTCTTCAACTTGGAAAAAAAACAGAAGAAATCTGGGCAAAAATCACTGAGCAATTTGGTGTCAGGTCAGAGGGTGGGAGGGTAATATGCTGAAATCTATGTTTTCAATGAATTAGAACCTTTGTGGATAAAAAATATTAAACAATTGCTGTCATGTTTGACTATCTGCCAAATGACTAATCTTAATAACATAGTATTTCCCAACCTTAGGATTTTGCAAGTCATCAATAGACTATGAAAAATTTACCCGGTGTCTGGGTAAAGAAGACTTGCATAAAGGGTTTGCAAATATTTATTCTCCATGGAAATTCTCCAACTGGATTTAGAGATCGTCAACCAAAGAATTATTTCCCTCACTCTCTAAAATGCATTTCTCAGGAAGAGATTATTGAATTCCCAGAATCACTAATATAAGCTAATGCTTTTTCATATCCTCTTTTTCTCCAAATAAGTTAGATATTGGGATGCTGAGGAACAACAAAATTATACCATTGGAAAGGACCCCAGAGGTCATTGTCCCAATCCTTATCCAAAGCATGAATCATTTACAAAGCATGAACTGGGGGTCATCAAGTTTCTGTCTAAGCACCTCCAGTGAAGGAGAACGAAGTATTTCACAAGGCAAGCTATTCCATTATTGCGCAGCTCTAATTGTTAGGAACATCTTCCTTGAATTTAACCCAAATTGGGCTCTCTACAACATCTAACTAGTAGCCCCAATCTTGCCCTTCAGAGCTATTACATAAACTACAGGAATAGGTCTTTCCTCTACAATACAGATGTCAAACTCTCTGGCTACAAGTAGCCTCAAAACTCTCCTGTACTGGCCTTAAGTAGATTAAAATGTAATTGGAAATGTTTCACAAAATAAACAGAAATCCAATAAAACATAATGTTAATGGATCTGTTTCTATCTGATTTTCATACTACTGCTCTACTACATTTCCAACACCTGGTTAATCCAGCTTCTACCTTAACACATCTAGTAATAGGATACTGAAGAAGCTCAAATGAGATAATGCATATTGAGCAGCTAGGTGGATAGGGTGAATAGAATGCTGGTCTCAGGCACTTTCTAGTCACTTACTTCTGCGACCCTTGAGAAGTCACTTAATTCTGCCTGTTTCCTTATCTGTAAAATGAGCTGGAGAAGGAAATGGCAAACTGTGCCAGTGTCTTTGCCAAGAAAACCCCAAATGGGGTCAACCAAGAGGTGAACATGTCTGAAAAAACAATGGAAAAAAAAAAGCATGAGCAATTATTATAATCAATAGTGGTAACTACTATTAACAGCAGCGGTAGTAGTTACTCCTTTTGGAAATAATTCTATTTCCCAATAGTTGAAATTATTAAGAGGTTTTTTAATTAAAAAAAAAATCCCTGGGCCACTATCTGTAGCTATGTAATATCTATTCATTGTTTCTAGTCCCTTCTTGGGCCAAACAGAACAAGTGTACTCTCTAAAGTTCTGGAAGGGAGCTATCATATTTACCCCTAAGTTTTCTCCAGGCCAAATATCTCTAATTCCTCAAACTAATGTTTGAGATATTCTCTATTTCTCTCACACAATACTGGCTGTACTCCTTTGGATATGTTCCAACTTGCCAAAGCCCTCCTTAAAACATGGTACCTAGAATGGTGCTCTTTAGGCAGTCCTCCGAGGGTACAGTAAAATACAACTCTTTTCCCTCTCATTTTGGACCCTTTACTTAATGCAGCATGAGATGAAGTTAGCTTTGGGGGTTCCACATTTACATTTCTTATTATTACTTTCTATTCCATTAGGCCTAAATCCCATCCTTACAACCTGTCTACATCTTTTTGGATACTCATTTTATCACCTAACACATAAGCTATTCCTTCCAGCTTTACAATCAATCAATATGACATTAAGTAACTACTTATTCATTTCAAATATAAATTTGCCAATAAGCCATAGCATCTTTTTTTAAAAAATTTAATTTATACAACTCACTTAAAACTTTGCTTCCCAAAGCCAAACCCCAATGATAGAACTGGTTCATTCTTGGTTTGAAAATGTGTACTAGCTACATTTTCATTTAATTTTTCAGAAAGACTTGTTCTCTGCTACTATTGGTTGTTTTCCAAATTTTCTTTGTTTCTTCAGAAGTTCAGCACGTCACAGAGTATTGTCTCTTCTTTATAATGACAGTGTCTTGACCAGGAATGTTCTAGGAGAAGGCATCCATGGCAGGAGGACTCATAACCACCATGAATGTATCAATTCAAGATTTTGGTTATAAAGATAAAAAAGAACTGAGTTCTGAGAGATACTATTAAGAGACCTTGCTCCAGCTTAATCTAAATCAATACCATTCAGGTATTCAGCCAGATCTGAATCCGCTGGATTATCCAATCTACATTTCTCCATCTTGTCCTCAAAAAATATTATGAGATTCTCATATTTTTTTTTCCTTTTCAAATACTATTTATGTCTAGGGCTTATTCATCACCTACTAGTCTAGTAACCCTGTCCAAAAAAGGAAATTAGGTAGTCCTGGGAATCATCTAACTTAAAAGAAACAATAAGACACTAAAAATCACATTATTGGGATAATAACAAATTGACATAATAATGCAATCATAATTTACAAATAGCTTTCTTCAATCCTGTGAAGTAGGTAGTATATGTATTATTATTTCCATTTTACAGATAAAGAAACTGAGGCTGAAAACTACTTAGGCCTTTTGTCCAAGAAAGTAATAGAGAAGTGTCTGAAACCCAAGACTACTGGTTCCAAAACTAGTGCTCTGTTCCCAAATATCTCCAGGGGAAGACTATATAAAAATGTACTTTGTGGCTTCAAACAGTAAATGTTGGAGCTGGAATTCAAAGCCACATAAGCTAATAAATCCAGGTGTAACTAAAAACAATCTTTAGATTATAAGTAAAAAAATACTTCTTAACTGTTTTGAACTAGACAATAAGAAATAATATTAGGTTAAAAAACCAGACCTTCTTTCTTTATCTTCCCTACACATATCAATATCAGAGGCACAAAGGGAATTGATATAATGATTAATCTGAGCTCCTTATGATATTTAAGAAGGGTATCTATGACAGAATGCTCATATATACCGCCATTCCTCATATCACAATAATGCAGAATGTTAGAGATGAAAGAAACCTTAGTGGCAAGAAGGTAAAGTTGTTGATGAGTTGTTTCAGTCATATTTGACTCCTCATGACCCCATTTGGGGTTTTCTTGGCAAAGATACTGGAGTGATTTGCCCTTTCCTTCTCCAGCTCATTTTACAGATGAGGAAACTGAGGCAATCAGGGTTAAGTGATTTGCCCAGGGTCACGTAGCTAGTAAGTGTCTGAGTATGGATTTGAATTCATAAAGATGAGTCTTCCCACATACAAGGGTATTCCTAATCTACTCTGCCTATTGATGTGTTTCTCAATACTGCTGACCAGCCTTAGCTGACTGATATAGTCACAATAATCAGTCACCTGATCACACTTGTGTGAAAAAAAATGTGTTTGTGAGATGACTTGAGTTTGGAGTACAATTTAGGGCCCTAGAATGTAATAAAGTTAATTGGTCCATACAGGGATCAAACCTACGACCTTGATCTCATTAGCACCATGTTCTAGCCCAGTGAACTAACCACCTTCTCTCTGTAATAGAGGTGAGTCCAAATTCTATCTCTCAGTGATAGGTGACCATGGGCAAATCACTTTTACCACCCTGTGCCTCAATTTCCTCATTTGCAAAAGGATGAGTCTGTATTAGATAGTCTCTGGGGGCTTTTCCAGCTATAGAGCTATGATTAATTCCAAGGCTCTCGTTACACAGAGGAAGAATCCCAGAAATTAAAAATGTGGATGAGGACATATCCATCACTGAAGCAGTTTTCTCTTAATAGCAAAACAAATTTCTCTCTTGAATGCTATTAAATAGCTGGAGTGAGTGGATCATGTTAACTGCAAACAATGAGGTGAACACACATGGATCAGTACCAAAGAGTTAATTCTCCTGCTCATGAAAAATGTTCTAATTAAAACTGCATGTCTCGGGTCTGACATTCTTTATTTGCTTGGCCTGGAGGGGGAAGTTTCACAAACCTTAGACAAAGACTATTCACATTTGATAAAGCAAACCACCTATAAACAAGGCTGATTAATATAACCAATTAAGATCTGATAGGATTCTAAAAATGATTTTAATTAGGTGACTGACACATCTTCCCATACTTAAATGCTCTTCCCATATAAAATAAAAAAAGGAAGAGCATGAAGTGGATCCCACCAGCATAATAAAACCAGAATGTGGATGGAAAAGCATACTTGCCCACCGAAAGCCTCAAGTCACAGAGGTTTACCTTGTGTGAATGCTCCCCCTGGAGGAGATAAAAATAATTACAACACTGAACTGGGGGAAAATGCTGAATGTCTCCTGCCCTGAACCTGATCTGGAGGTGGAAGAGACTTCCCTTGATCTTGCAACTCAAACCCTGCCACCCACATTACAGATGAAGAAACTGAGGGGAAGAGAAAAGAATTTACACAAGGTCAGTTCCATAGTCCAATGAAGGACTGTTACCCATTCACATCCTTATATCCTGGGGAATTCTTGCCCATTTCCTCCTTTAAATCCTACATGAGAATTTAAAGTACAAAGTACTGAGATCCATCACTCATATCTCTTGACATTGCCTAAGCACCAAGGTGTCACAAGGCTTGTCCATCAGTATTCCTTATTCTTGCTACATGGCCAACCAAATCCTTTTCCATAGTTCTTCCTTGGTAATATTCTTTTTAGCTTGGCCATGTCTACTATGTGTGATATCTTGCAGAAAGAAAGTCACAGAGATATATTTGGAACACAGGCCTATGGATTCCAAGTCTGGTGTCCTGTTTCCAAGTATCTCCAGTGAAGATTGTGTATAAATGTACTTTGCGGCTTCATCCAGCATCACTTAATTCTATAACTACATAGAATTATGTGGAGACTAGAACTAGAAAACACTGACAATCTCACTGTTTCTCAAGCAAGAGCCATGAACAAAGAACAAAGATAATATGCATCTTGGCTTTGTAGAGCTTTGTGAGTGAACTCCTGCCAGAGAAAGGGTATTAATTTAAGAGATGTAATTTCTTTGATACTTCTGTAGGAATCATGCCAGAAATATGGAACTAAAGGAATCTTTAAAGATTATCTCATCCAAACTCTTCATTTTATGATGAAGAAAAGGAGGCCCTGAGACACGAACTGATTTGCTCAAAGTCACACACCTATCCTAGAGCACTTCTGTTTTCAGACTTGATGGGAAGCAGGTCATATTAATAACGATAACAATGACAGCTAGCACTTATATTATTTCAATGTTTTTGATACATTTTACATGTTACCATACCCGATCCAGTGAGGTACATGTTACCACCTCAACTTTGCACATAATGATATTGAAGCTGGGAGAGCTCAAGTAACTTTCTCAGGGTCACCCCACCTAAATAAAGTGTCTGAGCCAGGATTTAAATTCAGTTCCTTGCATTCCATCTTCCATACCACCGAACTGCCCCACCAAGGTAGACATTAACTATATAAAATACTAAAACAAATGTCGTGGCACCTCCTTTCCCAACTGTGTTTGACTTAAAGGCATCAGGAACAAAATGAATATTTACAGCCTTGGAACATATTAGTTAAATGTGCACCCTTCACAAAGGCACAGAGAATTCTGCTCATTGGAATGAAAAAAAAATACTTTTATTAAAACTTGTTAAAGTTATTTGGTAATGTTAATATGCCCCAAAGCATGTGTTCTGAGAGACTGAGAGAAATTGGGAATTTTCCTCCCTGGAATCTCCAAATATTAGTCTCCCTAAGGACAAACATGTTGTGCCTAACTTTTTTTTTTTTTTTGCCTGTGGCCCTTAAAACTAAAGGCATCTTTAGAGACAACTGTCCGGTCTTCCCACATAAGTCAAGCAGCAAAACCTCCTGGGAACATTCCACACACCAGAGCTGAAACACACATGTCAGGATTTGTCCGACCTTTGCTGGGGACAGGGGGAGGGGCGAGTGTGGGAGCCCTTTTTCAACTGACAGGGCTTGAGTATTCAAGGCTCTCTAGATGTTATATGATTAAGCTGGACCTCCCACTGAAGTTTCCTAAATGCTCTCATTTATCTGGGGTGGTTTCACCACAAGTGAACTTTTCCTTTAAAAAGAACTTCAGAAAATTTTCCCTGAACACCCTTAACAACTAACCTCAGCGCTCTTTGGTAATGGAAGAACAGGGTTTTCTTTCAGCTCGGTTTGCGAAACTCGAAGACCCTAACAATTTAATAGTTCCAACTGGAAAGGAATTAAGGGGATAGGCTTCTGAATGGAATAGCAATCCCACAAATATAGCACTGAATAGAGAGATAAAAAACCCAACAACACAACGTAGAATGATGGTGTCTGAAATGACAGCTCATGTCTAACTCAAAATAAAATACTAATTTAAACCATGAAATAATTATAATGAACAATTAATCAAACCAGAGAAGAAATCCAGGCCAAGGCAAATTAATTATTTTTCCTCCCACACTACTCAGAATCTGATAAGGGAGAAACCATGATACTATCTCTTGAGGAGGATGTCTCTGGTTCTCTCTAGGGACCCAGTGGCGACCAAGGAATCTTTAAGCTTGAGAAGAAGCACCAAGTATTTGGTTTAGTTTAAAACAACATTCATCTTATTGAACTAAAAGCAGCTGCCAGAGTTCCAGTTTGAAGGCATCCCTATGCAGGAAAATTAAGCTACTCAGTAGTCTATTATCTTATAAAAATATACTTCATTATAACTGGAATACACTCATACACAAAACTTTAAGGTTTGAAAACTGCTTTACACGCGTCACTACGTGTAAGCCTCACAACTGATGTCAGCTGGACCCAAATTATCAAGGCTGTAGATTTCATCACATCTCCTCTCAGTTTCATCCTTCCTTCCTCCCTATTCTGTCCCATGTTAAATCTCAGTCCCTTCAAGTTCAGGCAACGGGTTTCCTCATGGAATGTCTCATAGAATGCTTTGCTTTGCTGTTGTCATGAATTTTGATCAAGGTTCAACAAAAATTCTAAAATGACTTACTGCCTTGTTAAATCTTTTAAATACCATAAACCTTTAAAATAATATAAAATTAAATAATACAAGTCTTCCTGTTATATCTCATCTTGATGTAAAGAAAACTGGGCTGTCATAGATGATGCCAAGGCAATCTCAATCCTGGAAGGTTCTATCCAACTGGAAATCTCTTGAGATATACGTCAAGCATATACCATGTGCTATTTATGTGAGGATCAACCCAAGTATGGCAGTTCTTCATTAAAAGACAGCAAGAAATGAAGTTTTTGACCACAGTTATGTATGAAATGAACATCAATACTAAATAGTCCACAGTTTTTTGTGGATTCCCTTTACATTAGTGATAGAATTGTGGTAAAAAAAAGGGAGCAGAGTGTGAAAAGTCATACAGGTTTTAGATCATCTATGAACATATATTTAATTGCAGATACTCAATGATTCAACTAATACGAGCAACCTAATAGTGTGGTTTTTATATTTGTGAAATGCTTTACACATATCTTATTTGATTCTTGAAATAAGCCTTTGAAGTAGGTGCTATTATCATCCCTGTTCTGCAGATGAGGAAACTGAGTTTAAAAGAGGTAAAGTGACTTATCCAGGGTAAAAATATAGCTAGTAAGTATCTGAGGCAGAATTGCATAGCTAGTAGGTATCTCCACTACACCACCTAGTGACCTTCCAACAATCAACGAACTGAGGAAATCAATTATATATATTCATACCAAAATTCTTGCTATAGATGAATCTAGGGGGCATAAAGTTACTACTAAATAGAAGAATGACTCAAAATTTCATCTTAAAGAAGATAAATAAAGGAACTGGGAAAATTGGTTTTAGTGGATACCCAACAGCAACAAAAAATATTGTTTCAATGGTACATGACCATCTCCACTAGTCACGATAAGCACCAACATATGGATCATCACAGAGTTGTGTCAACCTCTATTTCAGAGAATAAAATAGAAAAATCTGAGTGATAAAATTCTCCAAACCAGATCAGCATATGTGACATATACCTTGATGTTAGGTAACGTCACTTTAAAGGAGGGTCCAAGAAAGGATGGTGAAAACACTTTTGGAAAGTGCCATTTAGGAGCAAGAAACAAGAGAGAAGAAAAACTTGCAGATTATTCAGAAGAATCATATTTATATTATAAATACTGTCTGCAATAAGAGAATCACAAGGCACTGGATGTGGCAAGAACCTAACAGCATTATTTAAGGAAAAAAAACAAAAGAACTGGGGCAGGCAAAGACTGGTTACCAGTGTAGCAATCAGTTATAATCAGCTGCCTGTAGGCAAAAAGTTCAACAACTGGTGACAGCAAAGGTCAAAGTCAATACCAACCTATAAGAAAGGAGAAAGATAAAAGATGCTTCAGGACATTATAACATCTCTAAACTGACCTGAATCTGTGGGTTCCAAAAGAGGGGGTGTGTAATAATTTCTCTCTGATAATTCAATTCAAGTATTCTTCCTTTTCCTTTCTTCTCCTTCTCCTCCTCCTCCTCTTCCTCCTTCCAATCAGGGTTAAATGACTTGCCCAGAGTCACACAGCTAGTATGTGTCTGAGGACACATTTGAACTCAGGTTCTCCAGACTCCAGAGCTAGTGGCTCTATCCACTGCAGCACTGAGCATTCTCTTCCATTGAAGTTTTTTTAAAATTCATTGATCAAGTATCACCTTGACTTGTAAGGTGAATATGGATATGAAATAATTTTGAGAACTTAGTATCACTTCCACATCAGAGTATAATTTCAGAGGAGGTGCCTCAATACATATAGAAGAAATCTGAGTTGAGTGACAATTTTAAAGGCATTCAAAGTTCAGTATTTAAGATAATCTCAAAGAGGAGATTCTAATAGAATGGAAAAGGTCACGTTATTTTTACTTAAAAATGGCTACTATGAAAAGCTATATGACCCCATCTTCGTAATTTCTTTAAAAAAGAAATTTTATTGATAATTTGTCTTTCAGTCATTTCCCAACGTCTCTCCAGATGGAACCTTTCCTTGTAAGAAAAACAAAAACAAAAACAATTAAGCAGAAACATGCAACACAGAAGCTATGTTTGACAGTATGGACATTTTTTGTCCTAGAAACCCTCTACACCTCCACCATGAGGATAGAGATAAATTCAGTGATCTTCTCCAGAATCTTTATTGGACTTTTCCCATTACTTAAGAGTTCACCTTCCTTTTAGTAATCTATTTATGTGTATGGTTGTAGTCAATTTGTATACTGGCCTCTTTGTTTTCCTGAAAGTATAAGAGCAGTGTATGTATTCACTGAGGGTATTGTGGATGAAATGAAAACATGAGAGGGTAATGGGTAGGATTTTACTTCTGATTTTCTATAGCAAACTCTTTCATAGTTATACCTGATTGAGAGGTGTAAAGAATATTCTAATACTTGTATCTATTGTTTGCTAATTAAAAATATAACTCAGTAGAAGAAACTGTCCCTTTAAAGGCTTCCTTCAAATGGGGCATCTTCCATACATAATTGGTTGTTCAGCTGCTTTTCAGTTATGTCTGAATCTTTGTGACCCCATTTAGGGTTTTCTTGGCAAAGATGCTGGAGTAATTTGCCGTTTCCTTCTCTAGTAGGATTAAGTCCCATAGAAGGTAAGTGACTTGCCCAGGGTCACACAGCTACTAAGTATCTGAAGCCAGATTTGAACTCATGAAAATGAGTCTTCCTGATTCCAAGCCCAGTGCTCTATCTACTGTGCCACTCTAGCAGCAATCCAAACATTATGTATACTATTATAATCCAAGATTCTATGACATATATAACTAGAGAAATAACTTAGATCACTATCATTTGAATATTCACATCAAGCAGGGCACAAAATGGAGAGACATGTTCACATGACACATTCGCCAGTGGTCTGCAGAATATCCTCTGTAGAATTAAAACTGAAGGATCTCCATTAATGATCAGAAACTCCAGACATTTCTGTTTGCAGATGATATGATCATAAGTACACAAAGCAGCCTTCTCAGTGGAAACTATAATTGTTAAAAGGAAACTGCTTTAACTTTTTATATTGCAAAGAAAAAGGTGAATGAAAATGCCTGCTTTCTAGAATATGAAGATATAGCTAGAGACAGACTGATAACTCCTCAAGTAGTTTGGATATGTGGGTGTGTACATATGCCTATGTACAAGCCCACACACACACACACACACGTGTGTGTATGTTTATGTACATCAGATAGATATTACAATCAGTTAATGAATGATCATTTTAAGAACTTTATATCAGACAGGAACTGCCTATAAAATATTTTCTGCCCTCAAGCAGCTTATGTTCTAATGTGAAGGTAATATGAATGTGTGTATGTAAATATTTATTTATTATTATATATGTTTATACCTAATTTTGTATGTATGTGTATGTGTGCGTGTGCGTGTATGTGTGTGTGTGTGTGTGTGTGTGTGTAATGTGCACAGAGGGAATACTGATGGGCAATAAACTTGGCCTACAATTGAACAGGTTGTAGAGACTAAGCTAGAGAATTTGGGAGATTATGTAGTATTTTGAGTGATTCCAAAGTTGCTAATTGCTGAAAATCTCATCTCTTTAACACTAATATTTCGCCACTGATGCTCTATGGCTACAAAGCATGCAACACCACGATCCTGGAAAGATCACAACTGTAGGTGACAGGCATGGCAATGAAAAGATGCACAGCAGGATAAGCAGATGATGGCACGTTTTCCACTGAGACTTGCACATTGACAAGTCACACAAAAGCAGCGAGGGTACATATATGATGGCTACATCACATCGAGTGGATCCTGTAGGGGAGAGCTCTGCTTGGAAGATCATCAAAGAGAATCACATAGGATGAGAAGGCACAGAAGGGTGGTGATTACTACCAGTGGAATGATGATGAGGAGATCACAAGGGAACCATAGCATCTAGACCAGCCAAGTCCAGCATGTCCTGGCTAAAGGGGAGCTTTATTTTTCAGTCCACTGCTTTGTGAAGGTGCTAAGAAGTCATGGAACAGCCCCAAGGTTTGCTTCTAGAAGAAAGATGATATTTCTGCAAAAGCTGAAAACTAGTTCAATCAACTCCTCAATAGCATGTCTAAAGCACCCATCATATATTAGTCATAATGTTAGGAGTTGGGAATAAAACAGAAAAGTGAGAAAATTCTTTCCTTCAAGTAGTTTACATTCTATTAGGGAGATAAAATATGTTCTTAATTTTTATAAAAATGTAGGATCTATAAAAAATAAGTACACTGTAATGAGAGAGGGACAAGGTGGGACAATCAGGGAAGGACTCTTCAAGGCGATGGCCCTTAAGCCGAGCCCTAAAGGGAACAAGGAGTTCCAAGAATTGGCAGTGTGGACAGCCAGCCCTTGAGACATTAAAAAAATTAAGCAATGACCCATTGAGGATAGTAGCTTTACCAAAAGACAACAAACTTTTTTCCATCGCTGGGTCGAATTTATGATACAAAAGTAATGCCAGCAAAACACACGTTTTTTCCATTGTTTCTCATCCATCTGTTCCTGATATTTTGCTAATTATCTCAGAAATAGTGTTTGAATATAATTTTCCTCTCCCTCCCCTCCCATTCCCAATTAAGGGCAACAGATTCTCTTGCTGAACAACAGCTGCAGTCGTTAAATAATCTTAATGAGCTGCATTAATGCACACTATGGTACACATATCATCTTCGGCTCTAAGTTACTCAATGTGCTGTCTTCAAGACTGGTGTCAAAATGTTCTACTAAGGGTGGAATACTAACAGCTCTGGGTAAGGAGGAAAGATCAAAGAGGGCTGTGCTAAGCCTTCTGACCACAAGGGTCAAATCCAGACATATGGTGGCATTCAGGGACAAAAGTTTTCCTTTACTGGAATGGAAAAATAAAGCAACTAAATTTGTCTTTAAGAAGTTTTCCTACCCTGTATTTCTAGGAGAATCCTCAGAATTATCAACTGCCTACTTAAGCAAATATCTTTCTTTCTATATTTTGCCTCTGAATAGGGCATTAATTAAAGCAAACAAAGCCAAACTAATCTTAAGATAAGGCATCCATGCTACTTGTATTGATCTAGTTACCATTTTCCTCTGAACCAGGCAGCATCCTCAGACGCTGGGAAAGGCAGGTCTAGAAGATATGCCCAAAACAGTAGTAGGAGTAGTAGCAGTAGTAGTAGTAATAGTAGTAGTAGTGGTGGTGGTAGTAGTAGTAGTAGCAGTAGTAGTAGCAGTAGTAGTGGTGGTAGTAGTAGTAGTAGTAGTAGTAGTAGTAGTAGTAGTAGTAGTAGTAGTGGTAGTGGTGGTAATAGTAGTAGTAGTAGTAATACCTAACATTTATAGTGCTTCAACGTTTGCAAAGCACTTTACAAATATTATCTCATTTGATCTTCAAAAGAATTCTGTGAGGTTCGTAATATCATTATCCCCATTACACAGTTGAAGAAACAGGCTGAGAAGAATTAATTCTCTTTCTCTGGGTTACAGAGCTTGTAACTTATGTAAGGCAGGATATAAATTCTGGTCTTCCTGACTCCAAGTAAATTCAAGTACTCTAACTACTACAGATAGAAGAGATCTGTTCCCAAGTCCCTTGGAAACTGAGACCCACTTTAGTGAGGTGAAATAACTTGCTCAATGTCACAGAGGCTGTAAGAAGAAGATGTTTCAGAAATGTAAGATGCTTCATACTCTTTTCTCTCAAATACTGAAAGGCACCAGTTTGTCAAAGGGAATCATTTCTGTTTAGGCATTGATTTGGAGTCAATAGTATTCAAGGCAGCAGGTTTGTCTTTCAACCTAAGCTGCATCTATCTTCCTTTGTCCATAAAGGTTTGTAAAGATGACACTTTCTCAACATGTGACCTTTAAACTGCTCACAGAATTTTTTCTTCTCTAAGGAAATCAAATATCCAAACTCCTGCTTTATGTTGCTACCCACTGGGTACCAACCACTGGTGAAAACCACTTAAAGTTGAATGAATTTAAGAAAAGTTGTGACTTTCTTTTTAGTGAAGCCTTAGGAGAGGCAGGCAAACAGATGAACTAAACAACCAAAGGAGGAGCTTCTTCCTCACTGTTAATTCAGGTTTCCCACTGGAAAGGTTCTTTTAGAAAGGGGGCACTAGGAGCCAGGGTTGGAATGACTGGATGATGTCTAAAGTTAATCACCATTTCAAAAGAGATGAACATGTTTTGCTAATAATTTGGGGGAAAATATATGGGCCACATAATATTTTGTAAGCCAACATGATCCACAAGAAAGACGCACTATAGTCTAGTAGATAAAGTGGTGGGTCTGGAGTCAGGCTCTTGACATTTACTGGCTTGGGGCTCACAGGCAAGTCAATCAACCTGTCTGAGACTCAGACAGTTCTCTGAGACTATCAATTACACACAGGTTGTGATCTGTGGTGTTGGAAACAGTTTCCACACTGATAAAATCACAGGGCAATGATCCAGTGATTCAAATGAGAGGCAGGTGCCACAGTGGAAAGAGAGCAGTGGCTTTGGAGTCAGAGGAAGTTGGTTCAAATCAAACCTTTGGTGCTTACTGCCAGTGTGACCTGACGTAATTCAGTTAACGTCCATGGACCTTAGCTTCCTCATTTATTAGATCAGAAAGATAACCTCTAAAGTTACTTTCAACTCTAGGTCAAGGATCCTCTAATTTCACATCCGCAAAACAAAACCTCCTGTTACCACCAAAATTGCAATCCATCTATAATCTATGGTCTGAGAACTGTCTGAGGTTAACTGGGTTAAGTAACTTGCCAAAGGACCCATAACTATTAAACATTTGAAGCAGGATTTGAACCTTAACTCAAAATCCAGTACTGTACCACAGTGGTTTCAAACTCAAACAGAAACTGATGCCAGTGGGCACTATATTGACTTAGAAAACCACAAACTGACATTATCTATGTCATATTGTATTTTCATTTAGTTGAACAATTTGCAATTATATTTTAATCTGGTTGAGGCATTACAGGTGATTTGGAGGGCTTCAGTTTTGACACCTGCTATAGTTTTTCCTGTTATCATTTTCAGTATACTTTCACATTTTTTTTCTTGTTAGAGGGTTTCTCATATTCAGGAGTATTATTTGTATTTATAAGTGACGGATATTCTTTTTTTTTTAAGAAAACATTTTTATTTACAGTTTTGAGTTCCAAATTCTCTCTGCCCCCTGCCTCCATTTCTCCTGAGGGATAAGCAATTAGATACAGGTTATACATGTGCAATTCTGTAAAACATTTCCATATTTGTAATTTTTTACAAGAAGACTCAAATAAAAGAAAAAAATGAAAGACAGAAAGAGAAAAACAGCATTCTTCAGTCTGCATTTGAACAATATCAGTTCTTTCTCTGGAGGTGCTTCATCAATAGTCCCTTGGGATTGTGTTGGATCATTGTTGAGAATAGCCAAATCATTCACAGGTCTCTGATAGTCTGAACATTACTGTATTTATGTTTGAAATTGCTGACAAGATGATTCTGCTGGGGATGCAAATTCAAGCAAGCAAAATAGAAGAAAACACATAACAGAGAACTGGAGAGGGGATAGTTGTACTCATGCACAGTGTAGAGCCAAGCCAGAAGTGGTATGGAGGCCAGATCCTCTGCAAAATAAGGCTAAAACTGACCTATCAGAACTCTCAATGTCTTTCACCAAAGTTGAGGTTAAAGGGTATTTTTGCTTGTCATTTAAAGAGTCAAGAGCATCATTTTATTGTGGATCTTTTTTCAGATAAAAAGAGAAGGAAGGAAACAGATAAAATAGGGGCCTAACCCTGTTAGCAATGCAACCTGACTGTCAGTTGCTTTTAGAATTCCAGGAAGATGGAGACTGTGTGATCATCTATACCAGGGGTGGAAAACCTGTGGCCTCAAGGTCACATGTGACCTTCAAGGTCCTCAAATGTGGCCCTTTGACTGAATTCAAACCTCACAGAACAAATCCCTTTAATAAAAGGATTTGTTCTATAAAATTTGGACTCAGTCAAAAGGACCTAGAAAGCCACATGAAGCCTCAAGGCCTCAGGTTCCTCACCCCTGATCTATACTCATAGATGCATATTTATTTTTTATTTGGTGTAAGTCACTAAATCGAACACAATAGAAAGACCTATATTTCTACAATTTCTATATATTCTCTACATTAGGCTCTTCTCCTAGTGTAGATTGAAGCTTACAAACTAGAGGAAAGGCCCTAGAAAACACCTTTGGTTTTCCCCTATGAATTCATTAATGACAAGAGTTTATTAGATTAGTTGTCAGCTTGGGAGACTGGAAGAGCCTGTCCCAGAAGAGTCATAATATGGAGCAGGATAAAGGTAGAGGAAAGCATGAAAGCAGCAAGTCCCAGGGCTGGGGGAGAAGGGTGTAGACACATTCCCAAAGTGGGTGATACCGACCCCTTGGGTGTGCTAGAATGATCTGGGGGGCAGTAGCAGATTTGGATGCAATTGGGGGGTGTTGAATAAAAATAAGGGAACTGTGGAAGCATAAGGAAAGAGAATAAAATTCTGAAAAAAACTTCAGACATTTCATCTGTTGTGTAACACAGTTAAAGTCATAATGATGACATTATTTTCCAAATAAACACACAAAATGCAAGTTGTAACTGGTCAGTGGTCAAGTCCACAGACAGGTCTTAACAAGCAAGTGTTGGCAGGAACTCCAAACTGGCAGGAATATGTGCATGCAATGTCTTGTTTACAATATGATACTATACAGTTACATGACACAATATTGTGTCATCAAAATTTCAATGCAGAAGACCCCCCATAAATTAATAATAACATATTAAATTTAAGATGTATCATTTAAAAATATATTTTATATATTTTTTGAAATAATGCAAGTTAAGAAAAAACTGTTGCAGAGTTAAATAAAGTAGATTTCCAGGGAGGCAATGAGTAATTTTTTTTTTTTAAAGGGGTGGTAGGCCAAACAAGTTTGGGAACCTCTGGTGTAGATGAATGGGAGCCAAGTCTATGAAAATGAGACCAAATAGAGAGCTCTACAGCAGTGAGATATACTCAGAGAGAAGCAGCTCCTTATTAGGTTGCATATTGACTTTGAAAGCCACACATTAACTTTATCTGTGCTGTAATGTATTCTTATTTATTTTGTAAAACATTTCCTAATTGCATTTTAATCTGGTTTGGGCAGCACTTGAGATTGCTGGTCCCATACTATTAGCAGACCTTAAATCTGACAATTCTGTTCTAGCTCACACTTTAGACATTGGGTAAGGTGGAGGAACATGAGATCTATAGACCAAAGTTCTCCACACTTCACTACTGTTCCTGACACACTCATGTATTATTGAGAAGAGTGAACACAAAGCTATAGGCACATTCATTTATTTTAACTAACAGAACCACAGTTTTGATTTTAAAGTGGGTGACAGCTAAGAGGCATCAGCTGCCAACACCCTGTTTGAACCAAATTTCAGTAGTTCAAAAATCCATAGTATACTCTCTTTCCTGATCATTTTTTTAGTTGCCCAGGATGAGGCAATTGGGGTCAAGTGACTTGCCCAAGGTCACACACTGCATTAGGGGAAACTAAGTGGTGCAGAGGATAGAGCACTAGTTTAGGAGTCAGGAGGACCTGAGTTCAAATCTCACCTCAGACACTTGATACTCACTAGCTGTGTGACCTTGGGCAAGTCACTTAACCCCAGTTTCCTCATCCTGGGTCATCTCCAGTCATCCTGATGAATATCTGGTCACTGGATTCAGATGGCTCTGGAGGAGAAGTGAGGCTGGTGACCTGCACAGCCCTCCCTCACTGAAAACAAAGTCAAGTGCAAGTCATGTCATCATTTCTCCGATGGCATGATTTTCTTTGGCAACGAAGGACGAAAACGCATACTCTTTAGTTGCCATGGCCAAAATGCCATCACTTAATGGACAACCTTCTCGTAAAGAGCTTCTCTCAACTTGGCTAAACTGTTCTTTGGAGAACTTAGTACAGATTACAACTCTGGGTCCAATAATTAAAGCCTTCCTATCTTGGTAGGACTTCCATTAGTCATTCAATATACATTTTTAAAGCACCTATTTTGATATATCAGACACTCTGCCTAAGTGCTAGGTATACAAAGAAAGGCCAAAGTCTTTCCTCTGAAGGAGATTACATTCCAATGAAGGAAAGCCTTTGGTATCTGGCTGACTCATCTTCATGAATGCAAAGCACTGGAATAAAAAGAAGTCAATGCCATTGACAGGAACAAATATAAGTAGATATCAGATAATCCGACATGAAGATATATGGTGCAAGTCTGGTGAATTCTGAAGCTGGTTAGAGAGTAGTTATTTGATGGTAAGGCAGGAAAATTTGGGTTGGGAAGATGTGAGATTAGACAAGAAATGGCTGTGGTCTGAGGACAGATCAATTTGGACAGGGAGATGGGACCTATAATTTCCCATCAAACAACCCAGAAACATAAAAAAGAACTTAAATGCCATGAGGAGAGGAACCACATCATTTTGAATGTTTGTATCCCTGCATCTACAATAGGATCTTGTGTTGTATGTATATGCATGTAGACATATGTATATATACAAATACATACAAACACACATAGCCATCATTGTGATTTTATTGATGAGGCATGTGAGGCAAAAAAAGGTTTCTGAGCAATCTCCTCTATCAGTGGAGACAGGAATTGTCTTTGCAATATATTGTTCTACAGAATTACCCAGGACAGTGACAGCTTAAGTGTCTTGCCTAGGGTTATACAGCCTATATGTGTTGGAGTTAGGACTTAAATTCACTTCTTTATCCTAAGACTTGACCTCTCTTTCTCTCTCTCCAATGTGCCATATCATCTCTCATCTTTCATCTTTCATCATGTACTTGGGGGTTGCTTAACAGGTGTTCACCAAATGAATTAAAATTTCAATTCAATTATACGAATGTGGAAAAAAAAACTTTATGCTGATTTTGCCATACTATTGGAAATTCATTTTGACAGTCTCCTATACCTCTTTAGCTGTCTTCCTCTTTTCTATAAAAAGAGCCAAAACCACACTGAGCAATTGGGGGCACTGACTTATTTGTTGACATCTGGGTCACAGCTGGAAGGCCCTCTACTGCATTGCCAGTCTTGTGCTATTGGACAAATTATTCATTCAACATTTACTAAGTGCAAAAAACATGAAAGGGACTAGTGTGCTTTGTTTGAGAAAGATGCAAAAGAAAAAAATAAGAGAACATTCCCATTTTAAAAGAGTGTATTTTGGAGTCTATTTCTAGGACTCCAATTCAGTTGAAAAAATATCCTATACACAGCCCTGATTATAACTATTTCTTCATTTAGCTTCTTATGTCTAGCATTCTCTTCCTTGATTATCATCAACTATTAAAGAAATACTGTCATTCTACATCAAAGTTCCCGTCTTTCACTTTGTCTTTTAATCTGATGGCCTTTTCTCAGTCCTCATCCTTCAGCTGTTGACACTACTGACTACCTCCTGTTCCTCCTGGATACTCTCTCCTCCTTGGGTTTTTGTGATGCCAAGAAGAAAGAGACAGGGAATAAGAGAAGCCAGAGAGAATAGTCTCCTAGGCTGGCTCCTCATTCATGCCCCAGGTCTTAATGATAGGTGTCCTCTAAGACTCTTCACTTTTTTCTCTCAAGGATTCAATTATAATTTCTAAGTAAACTGATCCCAGATCTACATATTTAGCTGTCATCTCTCTCCAGAGCTCCAGTTCTGCATTCCCAACTAACTGCCTGTTAGAAATCTCAATCTGGATGCCCCACAGGTAAGTCAGCACTCAACAAACAAGCCCAAAATAGAAATCATTATTTTCTCTCCTAAGTCAGTTCTTTCCCCAAATTTCCCTACTGCCTTTGACACCATCATCCTTTTAGTCACTCAGATTTATATCTTCAGTGTCATCCTAGACCCTTTACTCTCCGGACTCCCACATCCAATTAGCTGGCAAGTCTTGTTGATTCCATCAGTCATCGACATGATTTTCTTTTATTTAATTTTTCAGATAAACAAAAACCTACTTTTTTTCCCTCTCCATCCCATTAAAAAAAAAAAAAAGAAAAACAAAATCCTTGGAACAAATATGGCAAGTTATGAAAAGAAATTCTCATGTTGGCCACATTTAAAAATATATATTTATATCTCAATCTGCAAATGGGCACTTGGAATGCATCCCCTCTGGTAGAAGGTGAGCGGGGAACGGTAAATAAGCATTTAATAAATGCCATGCATTATGCTAAGTGCTGATGAAACAAACAAAAATAATGATATAATCCCTACTGTCAAGGTACTTATATGCTATCTCTATATTCTGAGGCATGTCAGTAAGTCAAGTTAAGAATTTTTAATTCTTCCTTTTATGAAAATTAAGTTAACAGATGATTGAAGCTCAATGACTGCATTCTGTCTCAGTGCTAGCTTCCTAATCCACATCAGAAATGCATATTCCTACTTTCTAGGCTGGTTGGTATGCAGCAGACACTCCCCCAACCATATCACTTTGGTTTTTCCCTCCCCTTTAATCCATAACACCTGCTTTCCACCACATCTCCACTCTCAGGTTGCTGCATTTTTGTACAAGTCTGTACCTTTCTGACATATCACTTCTCTGATCCTTCTGTTTATCAGACACTGTGTCATTTTACACTTTCCTAGCTGAGGGGAAGGCAAATATCTCAGAATAAGTTCTCAAGGATTTTGTTCTCTTCATAGGTACATTCCCGTAGTGATCTCTCTGACTCAGGGTGATTTTCCACTTCTATTCCACATCCCCCTCCTCACCAACATCCCTCTCCAGAGAACACCCTGATATTTCTACTTTTCCAGAGAAGCACAGAAAGCCACAACAAACTCCCCTGTGAAATACAAGAAGAGGTGGTACCCATGGCCTCCAAAGCAGAGGAAGCTTTGTGGGCCAGACCTGAGGTCTGTCATGGGCCACTGACCAAGAAATGAACATTACAGGTACCATAATAGCTCCAGCTCTTGTGCAGTGGACAAAATGTTGGATCTGGGATCCGAAGACCTAGCTTTGGATCCCGGCTCTACCACTTTCTTCCTAAATGATCCTGGCCAAGTCCCTTAACATCTGTAGGACTCGGTTTCTTCATCTACAAAAGTAGGAGTTTAGACTCTAAGGTCATTCTTTTCCAGCTCTAAAAGTTAAGTCTATGGCCACTGTTCCTTCTTGATGCCCACTAGTAATTACAGCTTAGAGTAAAATCACTGGTAGATGTCTGTTGGGGAGTATTTGGTTAAGCCTGAATGTGAGGTGCTTCTTACAGGAGGAGTATACCAACCTCGGATGCATGTGGCTCATGGATATCAGGTAATTTATGCTTAGGCAATAATCCCTTTGACAGATTTCAGACCAATACAGGGATGTCTATCCTAGGGCCATTTAACTTGTTTATCTTTTCTTACTTGTTAATACTGTTGATAGCTGCAAGAATAACATAAGGGTAAGTCTGATCCTCAATCTTCATGACTGCTTTGCCTAAGCTTACTTATACTGTTACACCAATTTCTTCTGACAAAGTTATTTTTACAGTTCATATTTCCACTGTGCGTATAGTTAGTTAAAAAGTTTGATCAGTAATTTTCAGTTGTGTGATACTTCGTGATCCCATTTGGGGTTTCCTTGGCAAACTGGAGTGGTTTGTCATTTCCTTCTCCAGCTCGTTTTACAGATGAGGAAACAGAGGCAAACAGGGTGAAATGACTTGCCTAGGGTCAGACAGCTAATGTTTGAAGCTAGATTTGAACTCAGGAGGAAGAGTCTTCCTGACTCCAGGTCTGGTATGCTATCCATTATGCCACCTCAGAACAACCCTGTGAAGAGTATATATTATTGTTCTCTTTCTATAGATGAAGAAATTTAATCTCAGAGAGGTTAATTGCCCAAGGTCATACAATGAGTGCATGATGGATTCAGGATTTTAGTCCAGTTTTCTCAACTTCTAGCCTGGTGTTTTTGCCACAACACTATGAGCATCTATGATGTAACCATTCACTGTTATGTCTTAGCCATTGACTTCATTTCATCAAATGTCAATAATGGTTAAGGGATTACAGGAGGAAACCAAGGAATAGGGGCAGGAAGACTAAATTCTTAGACATATGATGCAGATTCAACTCTAATCTCTACTAATCATTAACTATGTGACTTTGGGCTAGCTACTTAACCTCTCCAGACCTCAGTTTCTTCATCCGTTAAATGAAGGGTTTGGATTAGATGACCTCTAAGTCCCTTCTAACTCTAAATCCTTTGTATATGAGTGTGTCAAAAACATATATCTTAAGGACTAATCTGTCAAGTGGTACAAGAAATTAAAATTCAGGACAATCACATAGAGCAAAGTGTCATAATAATCTTCACAACAATTATTATAATGGTTAATACCCCAAATTTGTAGGTAGGGCAATTGTGAGGTCTGACTTCATGCTTTAGTATTTCTTCCCTCTGCCATGTCACAGTTCTTCTGCCTCCTAATCTTCCCTGAGTTCCAAAATACAAGTGCATGCAGGTAAATGAGATTCTTCTCCACCCAGCAGAAGAAAACCTATGTCTTCAATTTTACTTCAAGTCAAAGAATGTAAGGATGAGGACATCACATTTGCTAGCTTGTCTTTGGGCACTGTTCCAGCCTCAAACCTGCCAAAACATCCTTGAGAAGACCTGTCCTGTGGCAATGTGGGATTCAGAAGGACTCCAAGTGTGGGAAGTGTGCATAACAAAGAGGCCAGTCAGTCAACTCTTCATACAAGCCCCAAGGCCAGGTATCATAATGGCAAAAAGGGATTTCCCCTGCAAAGCAACCATGCAGACAGCCCTGCTTGTAAAGAGAACAGAATCACCTTATATCATGAAAAACTAGAGGATCAGTCAGGAGTAGAAAGAATGGAAAGGCCCAATAAAGGTCCATTTATCAATGGGAATAAAACCTTTTAAGTTAAGTGCAAAGATCACCAAGAACAGAAATAAATACCAGAAGACATCTGAGTAGGCTTGATTGACAAAGGGTTTAAGCTAACTGTGGGGAAATGACTGTGTTTCTGTTTTAAAATTTGGATTAGTTCTGTATAAACTGTTGGCTTAAAATGGCTTATTCTGAAGGAGAAACTGTCCCTTTTAGAAAACCCTCTGACATTTTTGTAACTCCCAGCTCTGTCTCAGAAAGCAGCTGTATCTGATCAGAAATGTGACAGTTGCTAAGAAAATGAGTGAACTCAGAACGATTGAACTTAATTGACATTGCATATAAAGCCAGCAAAAGTATTGATCAGAAAGAAAAGAGAGAGCTTGAAGCAAGTCAGAAAAGGAGCTGAGAACCCTTTTTCTAATGCACTTAGAGAATGTCATTTTTACTTAGTCATGATTTATATTTATTCATGGGAGATAGCATGGTGTAGTAGAGAGAAGACTGGTTCTGAAATCAGAGGTTCTGGATTCAAATCCAACCTCTGGAACTTACTGTCTATTTAACTTTGGATAATCATTTATAATATCTGGACCTGAACTGACTCATCTGTAAAATGAAGGGGCTGGACTAATGGTTTGTGAGGTCCCTTCCAATTCCAAATCTATGATTCTCCCTACATGTTTTTATCATCTTTTTAAAAAAGTATTTATTTTTAACATTTATTAAAAAAATTGAGTTCCAAATTCTCTCCCTCTTTCCAGCCCCTCCTCAACCCACTGAGAAGGAAAACAACATGATATCAATTATACATGTGAAATCATGCAAAACATTTCCATATTAGTCATGTCACCAAAAAAAAAGCAAGAAAAGTAAAGTGAAAAAAAATTACACTTCAAATTGCACTTAGAGTTCATCAGTTCTCTCTGTGAGGAAGGACTGCATTTTTCACCATGAGTCCTTCACAATTGTCTTAGATCACTGTATTGATCAGAGTAACTAAGAATTTCATGATTGATCATCATGACAATACTGTGGTATCTGTGTACGGTGTTCTGGTTCTCCTCACTTCATTTTGTATCAATTCATATAAGCTTGCCAGGTTTTTCTGAAACTGTCCTGCTTGTCATTTCTTATAACACAATAGTATTCCATTATAATCATATACCACAACTAGTTTAGTCATTTCTCAATTGATGGGCATTTCTTCAATTTCTAACTCCGTTTCATAAAAAGATCTAGTTTAGAGATTCTTGTCCTTTTCCTTTCATCTGTTTGGGATACAGACCTAGTAGCGCAGTATTGCTTGGTCAAAGGGTATATACAGTTCAATAGCCCTTTGGGCATAGTTACACATTATTCTCCAGAGGAACTGGACCAGTTCACAAGTTCACCAACATGCATTAAGTATACCTATTTTCCCACATCCCTTCCAGCATTTATTTTCCTTTCCTGTCATGTTAGCTAATCTGATAGTGGTACCTCAGAATTGTTTTAATTTGCATTTCTCTAATCAATAGTGATTTAAATCATTTTTTCATGTGGCTATTGATAGCTTTGATTTCTTCTTCTGAAAAGTACCTATTCATATGCCTTCATTGGGAAATGACTATTATTTCTATAAATTCCATATTTATGTATACACATATACACATGTATAGATATATAGAAATTCCCATAGTTCTCAAATTTTGATATTACTTCATGGCCTGTGATACCTTTTAAGAAAAATGTAGTTTCCCTGATTATGTCTTTAATTAGATCTATTTTTGATTTTGCTTTGTCTGAGATCACGATTGTTATCTTTGTCTTTTTTATCTTAACTAATGCATAATAGATTTACCTTTACGTAAAGTAAATTAGATTCTGCTCCAGCCCTTATTTTAACTCTGTCTTTCGTTTCTAAAGTGCCTCTGGTAAACAATATATTGTTGAGTTCTGGTTTCTAATCCATTCTTCTGCTCATTTCCATTTTTTTCAATGAGATATTTCATATTTTCTTCTATTTTTTCATTCTTTTGACAGTTTTATTGTTTTTTAATGTCTCATGGAGTCATTAACTTCCCTTGCCCAATTCTGCTTTTAAAGAAGTTCTTTGCCTTAGTGAATTTTTGTGTCTCTTTTACCATTTGGCCAATTCTTGTTTTTAAAAAATTCTTTTTTTAAGGTATTACTTTCTTCAGTTTTTTTTTTGTCTCTTTTAGCAAGTTGTTAATTCTCTTTTCATAATTTTCTTGCCTCACTCATTTCTTTCCCAAATTTTTCCTCTACTCTTCTTATCTCTTTCTTTAACTCTTCCAGGAATTCATGTTGGGCTTGTATTCAATTTGCATTTTTCTTTAGGGTTTCATTTATAAATTTTTGATACTGTTGTCTTCTTCTGAGTTTGTGTCTTGTTCTTCCCCAACACTATAGTAGTTTTTTACAATCAAGTTCTTTTTTTGTTGTTGTTTGCTCATTTTCTAGCCTATTTCTTGATTTTGAACTTTATGTTAAAGTTCAGTTCTGCTCACTTGGGGGTGCAAAAGCACCTTTTCAAGCTTTAGGCTTTTTCATGTTGTTGTTTTTAGAGTTAGCACTGAGGGTCTACAAGTTTTCAGTGCTTCCAAGACGATGTGATCCTGGGAAAGGTGTGGTCACTGCTTTCTGAGACTGTGCTCTCTTCTTCACCCAGGAAGGGCCCCTGCTCTCCTCTGTAATCACATGTTCTAGAACTCCTCCTGGTCCTGGAACTGTGACCAGGACCCCTCCTTTCCTACAACTGCAAGCACAAGTGCTCTTCTTTGCTTTGGAACTGCGACCAGGGCCCCTTCTCTCTGGTGACCAAACACAAATGCTCCTTTCTACCCTAGAAGTTGGATGTAGGACTGAGTAGGGGCAATAAAGTTGCCAAATAGTTCCCAGTATGGCTGCAAGTATCATCTCATAGTCCCCTGTAACTTCTTTTTGACAAGTTATCTGATTCCCTTACTATCTCTAGGCTGAATGGTTCCAAGGTTGCTGCTGCCGCTGTCACAGCTACACTGCACACCTACTGCTGGTGCTGCTGGTGTGTGTGCTCTAGGCCAGCTCTGACTTCAGCGTCGCAGACCTCTCCTGCTGACCTCCTAGGTTGTCTTACGCTGGAAAAATGTCACATACTGAACTTTTGCTGGCTCTGCCACTCCCAGATTCAATCTGAGGTGTTTTTTAAAGTTGTTTGGAGGGGAATATTGGAAGCGTTCTCCTGGGTTGCTGCCTCTGTTACACTAGCTTGGTTCTGCCTCCTACGCTTTATCATTTTGACTAGATTATATATTACTTAAGGGGGAAAGGAAGGGCATGATATTTTCTTTTTTTCCCCGCAACAAAAATAATGAAGACAACCCTGCATATGAGGAGAACTCCCTCTCATGGATTTATAGATACCCTATGGTTCCTTTATGATTTACAAAGCATTTTTTGACACTCATTGATTCATTCGATTTAATTCAATTTTATTCATTGAGTCATTAACTCATTATTTATTAAGCATCTACTATGAGATGAGCTCTATGGGAGGTGCTGGGAGACATACCAAGATAATTAAGACAAGGACTTTGACCTCATGGAACTTATGTAAACACAAATACAGATAAACATACAAAAGTATACACCTGCGCACAATATCTCAAAAGTCTTAGTGTAGTCCTAAATTATTAAAGCTTAAATATATATGATATACATTAAAGAATATACATGCAAATATACACACTGTCACCCATAAGATAGTGCAGTTTTAGGATATATGCACATATGTACTTATATGCACGTGTGATCACATATCTATCATTTATCTATCTATCCATCTGTTTATCTATCTATTCCTATCTCCTCTCTGTCTCTCCATATCTGTCTGTCTATCTGTCTATCGATCTCTCTATCAAGAGAGAGAGACAGAGAGAAAGAGACAAAAATGAGGTAAAATATAGAGAGATGTGGCCTCAAAATTAGAAAGACCTGGGTTCTAGTCCTGCTTCTGACACATACTAGTTGTATGATGCTGGGAAAGGACAATTAAATGGGCGACTATGGAAAGGATAGATTGGAGGGGGAAAAGGCTAAAGGAAAGGATGCCTTTTTGGACGCTGTTATGGTAGCCCTGGTCGGTGGTAGACAATAAGAGCTTGTAATTGGGTGGTGGCAGAGGGATGAGAGAATAGAGAAGGTAGTCAACAGACACTGTGGAGAATAGCAGACAGGTTTTGGCAGCTAACTCAGTGTGGATGATGAGAGCAGAAAAGAGTCAAATAAAATTAGCATTCATCATTAAGCAGGATGAATGCTCTCCTGGGGACTTTGATGGAGGGCAGCCTGTCATTGGGGAAAAGTGACTGCAAGGCTTCTTCCTATCTAGGTTAGTCACAGAACTACCAGAGCCATGAAGATAACCTGGCAAAGGGTTTTTTGATGTAAGTAATGGGCCATTTATAAAGATGCAAGCTAATCAAGATTATGGGGCTAAAACTAGGTTTAGATGAAATAGGGATTGATCCCAATTAAGAGTGACTATTTCCTTCAGGGCCCAATTTAGGTGCCATCTCCTCTTGGAAGCCTTCCTTAATTCTCTCGTCCGAATGCTCTTTTTCCCTCCTCAAATGTCTCATAAAATGTTCTCAATAAATCTGCTTAGCACTTAACTTTCCTAGGATCACAGGTTTAGAGCTAAAAAGGGGTCTGAGAGGTCATTTAGTCAACCCCCCTCATTTTCCAGAGGAGGAAAGTGAAGCCCAGTGGAGTAAGGTAACATGTTTAAGGTCACACAGGCAGTGAAAGGCAGAGTCAGGCTTTTGAAGCCTGAACCAGCGATTCTAAAGCTTTCACTCTTTGCACTTGTCCACACTGTAATCTGCCTTGTTGTGAGAGCCTGGCTTTTATTTCCCACCTTGCTCGATTAACCTTGTAGAGGTCAGGGAGTTCCTCTTTGTGCCCCCAATGTTAAGAATGATGCTTTGAATATAGTGGGCAGTTAGATGGCACAGTGGATAAAGCCCTGGACCTAAAGTTAGAGAGAAGTGTCCACTTACTTAGCTTTGTAACCTTGGGCAAGTCATATTACCTCTCTGTGCCTCTGTTTCTTCATCCATAAACTGGAACTAATACTAGCACCCACCTCTCAGGGCTGCTGTGGGAATCAAAGGAGGTAATGTTTATAAAGCGCTTTGCAAACCTTAAAGGAATATACACACACATACATATATATGCTAACTATTAACATTATTATTATCCTCACTTGATATATTCATTGAATTAAATTGAATTAATGTAGTGGAATACACAGTGTTGCTTGTTTTCTTAAGACAAAAAAACCAAAATCCTAAAACTAAAACTTGCTTATATCTGTATCTATATATTTACTTTATTGTTATACTAATGAACTCTATCCACTTTATAGAACTAAATGACAATTTAGAGTCTGGACTTGAATATTAGATGAAGCTGTATATATGTCTTGCCTCTGAACCCATGGACCACATAATCACTGATTGCCTGGTCATAAGTGTAATTACAAGCCAATTCAACAGGAGCAAAAAAGTAGTCAGTTACTTGACTGTCGGGCTTGCAAACCCACCCTTACCAAATAAGGCACTCTACGTCACAAAATAAATGCAGAACCAAAAAAGGGCAGGGGGTGGGGGTGCAGGAAACACTGAATTGACAGAATAACCTATAAATTCGAGTCAAGCAGAAATGCATGCCCATTTACTTGAGACAAGGAAAAACCCTGCCCAGGCAGACAGAGAAGGAAATAATTGGCCAAGAGGTAGGTTTGTGTGCATGCATGCATGTGTATGTGGATGCATGCTTATGTACATGTGCATCTGCATGTGCGTGTGTGTGTGTGTGTGTGTATCATGATTCCACAGCACAAGAGGTACATTTGAAGGGTCAAAGAATGCTTAACTCACATAAGAGAAAGCCTCAGAGCAGCAGGTTGAAGGGGATATTATATGGAAAAAGGAGAAAACATTTTGTGTAGCTTTTAGAGGAAGAGAACCAGGATTAATAGGCAGAACTTTAGGCAAGCAGAGTTTTATTAGATTTAAAGAATGCCAACTTTTAGAGCTATCCAAAGATGGAATGGGATGCTTTGTGAGGTACTAAGGTCCCTGTCACTAGAAGTGCCCAAGAAGAGGCTTGATGATCATTCACTGGGGATAGGTAAAGGCAAACAAAGTAGGATCTTATGCTCTTTTTGTTTTTATCAAGTGCCTCTGACTGAATCTTGCTTTTATCAATCAAAAGTCTTTACTTGGAGTAAAGTACAGAAACAAGAGTTTCTTTAAGTAGTAACAGTATACGTATTTGTATTGTTAATTATTTTCATGTGATTAAAGAAGATTTTCCCTGCCCATTAAGGAGAGTTTGATTAGGGAAGATCTGTAGGAAGACCTACACCTTTTGTTAAGTTTCTAATGAGGCACTGGCTCTCAAGGGTTGTGATGACCTCTGGCTCTAAAAAACATATAAACACTCTGAGGGTGAGGTTTTCCTTTGGGGATTACTCTTTAGAAGTGTTTGGCCAGATGAGACTCTAGGCAGCTGCTAAGGAGTCCTCCACCTTTGAAAATCCAGTTTTGGTGCTTCCCTCTCTGGTAACTATGTATGTATGTAATAGTCAGATCTGTAGCTGGATCTGTATGTTGATATATGATTATGTATTGGTTATGTCAGACATTTGGAAGCCTGTGTGTTGATTTTGATTTCTCTGTATTTTCTATGAAGGTCAGGGTGCTGACTTTTCCCCCTGAACTAAGTGAATGATACAGGGATACAATGATTAAAGTGATTGTTGACCCCTTGAAAGTCGCCTTTCGTTTTAGAAAAGCAGATCAAAGAACCTGTGATAGCAGGCCCCCCTGCATGTCAGGGTGCAGTTGCTACAGGATACCACAAAGGTTACTCCTGAATGGGCAATGAGGTTGATCCAAGATCTCTTCCAACTCTTAAGATTCTGGTATCTCAGTCTGTCCTCACCTCTTCTCATCCTCCTCTGGCTGGTTGGTTGTTGTCCTTTGTCTTGAAGAGACAAAATGACCTCAAGTTTCAGTATGTCTGACTGTGGCTGATATGACCAATATGAGCTCAGCATGCCCTACCACAGGTTGGGCACAAGTAGTCCATTTGAACTTTTGGGGTGGACTCTAAATTTGCACATCTTGCGTTTCCTTTGAGCTACTTCAATTCTGCTTTGCTCATAGAGCACAGTACCTTCCCTGATGAAGGCATACCATGCTGGGTGATTCTGTGTCAGTGTCTGCCATGTCACACAATCAATTCCAAAGTTCTTCAGAGGAGAGCAGAATGCTCTGCTCCAGCTGACTTTGTTAATTCCCAGACATATTAGATACATTTCTACCACTATGCCTTTGCTAATCCTAGTGTCTCTATCTCTAATTCCATTATGAGGAATTCTTTACTTATGTAAAGTATACCCTTCCTTCAAACTTCAATTTACAGTAATCCTTCTCTGCCCTGAACTTCATTAAGCTTTTTCTTCTGTCTTATCCTTTCACACTCAAGATGTGTTGCCTTGAAGCCTTACTTTAGATTTTTATGTACACTTCACGTCTCTCCAATTAGATTGTAAACGACTTGGAGGCATGGACCATGAATCATATCTCTTTATATCCCCATTACCTGGAACAGGGACTTGTACAAAGAAGGCATTCAATAAAGATGTGTTGTTGGATGAAGATATTTACAGTCATCATCAGTAACCAAGAATACGACAAGCTGGTAGAAATTTTTGTAAGCAAGTAAAAACCTGGAAGATTTTGTGTCTTGGGTGACAATACTAATATATTATTCCACAAATTCTTTGGTTGATTCAGTTTGTTCATCGAGAAAATACACCTTATCTGGGGTTAAAGGTAGCATCTGATTAAATCATACAGTTATATTGCCCCAGTATTCAAGCTAGGATATAAAAAAATCCAAACAAACAAACAAAAAACCAAAAAACACCACACACACAACACTCACCATATCTAATTAAAATCACAAGAAGCAAGATATGCAGAAAGTTATTACCTAAACTGGAATATGGTCAAGACCTTAAGCCAGCCTTACTCCAGAAAAAAATGTACTGTGAGAATCTTTAAATAACTCCAAATTATTAGGGCCCAAACTTACTGTCTCAGCAAATACATACTACCAGCAGCCTGTGTGTCAAGGAAAGCACAGGGTAAGATCAATACGGAAGGCCAACTTAAGGAGAAAGGAGATCACTGATCCAACTTGCTGATGACTTCTAAGAGCAACTCATTTCCAACTGGATACCAAAAATATCTTTATAAATATTTTCAACCTTTTCAACCTTGATGGAAGAGTCCAGAAGGAAAAAAGTGATTATTGAGGTTTGGGAATAGGGCAAAAACAGCACCTGCTTGTCACAGGATCATAGATTTTGAAGTAGAAAGTAAGGTGACTAAATCCAAGCCTCTCATTTTATACATCAGAAAACTGAACATGAGGGAGGATGTGTGTGTGTGTGTTCATCCTTTGTTGTCAAAGAATACCACGCCATTAGAGAAATGATGACATGACTTGCACTTGACTTTTTTTTTTTTTGAGTGAGGGAAGGCTGTACAGGTCACCAGCCTCACTTGTCCTCCAGAGCCATCTGAATCCAGTGACCAGATATCCATCAGGATGACTGGAGATGATCCAGGATGAGGCAATTGGGATTAAGTGACTTGCCCAAGGTCACACAGCTAGTGAGTGTCAAGCATCTCAGGTGAGATTTAACTCAAGTCCTCCTAACTTCTGCACTGGTGCTCTATGCACTGCACCACCTAGCTACCCCTTGAAGGAGGATAAATAACTTACCAGTTTACCAAAGCTAGTACCTAAGGCAGGATTTAAACTCAAGTTTTCCTGACACCAATCCCAATATTCTATCCACTATACCACTTGCCTGTCTAAATGAGATAGGAAAGAAGAGAGGGAGAAATGGAGAGAAAGAGAGAAAGAAAGAGACAGAGAGAGGGACCAAGAGAGATACACACAGAGACACACACACATAGACACACACACATAGACACACACACAGAGAACAATTTACATCACAAGGCTGACTTCAACAATGAACAAAAACTAACAGAACAATTAATAAAGCCATCATAAAGGCAAGAATTGAATGGAAATCAGAGATAAATAGTAGACAACATGGATTTATCAAAACAGATCATGCTCAACAGCTTTAATTTCTTTGATAGGATAAAAAGCTTAGTGTCTAAAGGAAGCAAGGTATTTAGCGTCTCTAGACTTCAGTCAGGTATTTGATTTAGTCCCACATGACATCCTCACAAGGGAACAAAGGTTGTGCAGTTGAAATATAACGAAGAGAAAATCACATATACACAGTGAAAAAATGATGCACAGAATCAGATCCAAAGAGGTACTTGCTCTAGGTCACCACTCTAAAAGATCTTAGAAATTTGACAAGAATCTGCCTTTATCACTTACTATCCCTGTGACCTTGGTTAAGTCATTTAAGTACTTAATACTTCAGCTTCCTCATTTATAAAATGAAGGGGTTGGACTAGGAGACATATGAGGTCCCTCTCAAGCTCTCAATCTGTCAGCCTTTGAGAAGAATGTGCCTGCTGAAAAAAGCTCCCTGAGGTTAGGAGCTATATTTTCTTTTGTACTTTACAGCATCCAACACAGGGCATGTTATGAAGCATAATACCAGATTATCTATGAATGTTATTTGACTAAACTTATTTATAAAAATAGGGTAGTTTGGAGAAACAGGAGTGCATTAAAAATCCAGTATGAGCATTTTTAATACGACTCCACCTTCCTTAAATGGAAGCCAGACTTCTAGCAAACTGAATATTTTGGAAAACAGCCCAGTCTCCAAAATAAGTTAAATAAACCCCAAAGCACCTCAAATGGTTGTCACCAAGCACTGAGACAAAAGAAGGGATGGGGAAAAGTAGTAGTAAACATTAAGGTATACTATATATCTCCACAGAAATATATGAACTGCTGAGCAAGGAGAACAATGGAGAGGGTTTGATTGAGGACAGAAAGAGAAGGAAATAGAAATCATCTTAATGGAAAGATAGTCAAAAGAGCTCTTACCTAAACAGAATGTGTGTGTGTGTGTGTGTGTGTGTGTGTGTGTGTGTGTGTGCGCTGTGTGACATAGAAGAAAAATATAGTAGTGATGGGATATTCCAACTATCTGAACATCTATTGGAAGTCTTATCCTGTTAAGAGACACTGTAACTGCTATATTATTAATTTTTTTTTTACCAATAATTTCATTTCTTAGAAGTCAGAAGAAGCAACAAGAGAAATTGTGACTCGCAAAATTCTGTTCAATGAGAAAGAACTGATTGACAATATTGGTGAAATGGAAACTTTGAGAAAGAGTGACTATGTTATTTTAGGATTCAAAACAATTTTTTTTTTGTGGTGTGGAGGTAATCTTGTGTTCTCGCAAGTTATACTAGTGGAATGCTAACTGTGGTCAATCCTACCAGAGCTATAACTAGGACAGACAACTAGGGCATTACTTCAGGGTGCTACAGTTGAGAGGGCACTAATACCTATGAAATTTGCCACATCAGGATGTGGTACTTCCTCCTCCCTTGGATGTATTCCTAGATTCCTTGGTATCTCATCCCATTCCTTCAAATAACAGATAGTCCTTCAGCAGCACAGAGAAACCCTGAGATGTCCCTAGTGAGTGCATCCTTTTCCCCTAGAAGAGGCACCTCAGGTGAGCTCCTTTCTAACGCCTTCACTGTTAGACCCAGGTATAAAAACTGTTATGTATGGGTCTAGGTCCTACTAAGGTGAAACAGCTTCAAGCATGTCACTAGCAATGGACAGTTTGTCTACAGTCTAAGCAACAGCTTAGCAAAGCTCACAGGGGCTCATCATCGGGTTGGCCAGAAGGTAATACATTTTTCAGTCATGGACATTCTATTAAATTCTAGAAAGGTGGCTATATGAGTCAGTGGAGGGAAGTACCCATGCTGATGAAATTAGAGATCCTTGAAGTATTAATGTATTTCCTCTACTAAATTTCTCCTCCAATGCCTTATGACCTGGAAATCAATCTGTGATTTGGAGCCATGGAAGCCATTATACTGAGGTGTTGTGAGTTACAACAGTAGAAGGAGTCTCCAAACTAAAAAAAAATTGTTTCTCAAAATATTACACAATAATAAACAATAGAGAAAGAATAAAATTCTAGGCAAGTACAGCCATGTAAATTGGACTTTAAGAAAGTGAATTTCAAAATGTTTAGAGGGTAATAAACAGGGAGGAATAAACATATACAGTGATAGTCATTAAATTTTTCAAAGCTCTTTTCTTACAATGAGTCTATGAGGTAATAGTACAAAAGCAATTATCCCCAGTTTACAGGCATGGAAACTGAGGCGCTAAGAATCTGAGTGGCACACTCATGATCACATAGTCATTAAGTGTCTGAACCAGTGTGCTTTCTGCTGTGCCACCAGAATATAGGTATGATTTTTGACCTGAGAATGAGTCAAGACAGCACAAGACAGATGGAACATATCAACTAAAGAATGACTAAACAAGTTGTGGTACATAAATATAGTTCAGTATTATTTTGCTTTAAGAAATGGTGGATGTAAAGAATACAGAGAAGCTTGGAAAGACTTACGTGAACTGATTCATAGCTAGGAATTCAAATCAGTAAACAGAATCAGGAAAACAATATACATAATTATAATAATATGAGTGGAGAGAATGAAAAAAACACTCTAAATACTGTGTAATTATAGTAAATAAAAAGGGCAGTTAGGTGCTGCAGTGGATAGAGCACCAGTGCAGGAGTCAGGAGGACCTGAGTTCAAATCTCACCTCAGACACTTGACACTCACTAGCTGTGTGACCTTGGGCAAGTCGCTTAAACCCCAGTTGCCTCATCCTGGGTCATCTCCAGTCATCCTGATGAATATCTGGTCACTAGATTCAGATGACTGTGGAGGAGAAGTGAGGCTGGTGACCTGCACAGCCCTCCCTCATTCAAAACAAAGTCAAGTGCAAGTCATGTCATTATTTCTCTGATGGCATGGTCTTCTTTGGCAACGAAGGACGAACACACACACGTTAAATGAAAAGTTTGGCTCTGGAGAAAAGGTAGGAGATTATGGGTATGCCATGGTGAATAAACTCCTATACTTGGGGATTACAGGTAGGAAATATTATATATAGTCAAATGCAATTAACATGATTGGTTGTGCTGAAGTTATTTTTCCCTCTTTTTAAAAAAATTCTTTATTATACGAGATGACTCACTAAGAAAGGAAGAGGGAAAAAGAAATATTTAGAAATGAAGGCAATGTAAAATGTTAATAGTTTCTAATTGAGGAATGAATGAATAAATTATAATATATAACTGCAATAGAATATTATGCTATAAAATTATGAAAGATGGTTTCAGAGAAACCTGGGAATACTTGCATGAACTGATGCAAAATGAAGGGAGCAGAATCTGGAGAACAATTTATATAACAACAACATGGTAAGGCAAATAACCTTGTACTTAAGGATTTAAAAGACCTAAGGACTCTGATGAATTCAATAACCAACCATAACTTTAGAGGATTGAAGATGAAACATGCTGCCTATTACCTGTCAGAGAACTGACAGGTACAGAATGAGACATATATTTTTGACCTAACATTGCACATTAATACAAGAACTCTCTTTCTTCCTTCCTTCCTTCCTTCCTTCCTTCCTTCCTTCCTTCCTTCCTTCCTTCCTTCCTTCCTTCCTTCCTTCCTCTTCCTTACTCCCTCCCTCCCTCTCTTTCTTCTCTCTCTCTCCATTTCCTTGTTTTCCTATTATGGCAGAGAGTGGGTGAAAGGAGGAGACTTAGGGAAGGAAAAGAGCTAAAATTCCAAAAGATGAAAAAAGAAAGAAAAAGCCAGAACCAAAGGAATCACAGGCAAGCAGGAGAACTTTGAAAGTTACATGTTGAATTTATTACACACTTAAAAGAAAGGCAGGCTCTATATAATAGAGATTCACAGTTTTATATACAATCCTTTCCTGCTAGCTCACATTGTAAAAAGGAAATGCTCATTTTATTCGGTGTTTGTTAAGTTCAGAATAAAAAGAAAACAGAGAGGGGGAGGGGGAAAGAAAAGCAGAAAAGGCTTTAAAAATCTGTTTGAGCCCAGAGAAGACTGAGCAAAAGAAAAGAGCACTGCAGCCTTTAAATGGTATTATTTAAAGAGGCAATGGATGGCATGGGGGCAGAGGGGATGGTGGATTGGGGGGGAGGGGGAAAAATGTGAGGAAATTAGTAAAGAGCCAGGATAGTATGGTTGTGTTTAATTAGTGGAGAGGTGGGCTGGTTGGTGGTTAGCACCCAGATTTTAGCCCCTATTTCTTCACCATGAAGCATGATATTTAAACATGAATGCAAGAAACAAAAATTGTTAACAGGGAATTGGAGCCCAAGAGAGCAGATAAAACAAGGAAGGAAGATGGAAAGGAAGAGAACACTAAGTTGCTTTGTTGCTAGCACCAGATGAATCATGTCCCAGGGTACTGAAAGATTCACATATGTTCAACCACTGTCAATAACCTTTGGGAAATAATGAAAAATGGGAGAAGTCTTTGGGACTGGAGGTAAACAAATGCCCCAAATTTCTAAAAAGGTAGGGGGAGGGAAGGTGATCTCAAGAAGCTTTATTGTCAAGTTAATGTAAATTTCTTGCAAAATTTTGGAATGGATTAATAGGTTAATGGTTTATGGGCACTAAGGGGGAAAGGAGGTAGTCACAAATTCACTAAAAAAAGCATTCAAATTTAACTTTATTTTCCCCATTGATAAAGTTATTAGACTGGTATATCAAAGGAATGTCATAGACAAAGTACACATGGATTTCAACAAGGTATTTGACAAAGTCTCATGTTATCCCAATAGACATGAAAAATGTGATATAGAGGATGTTTGTAGGGGTCAGTAAAATGCATTTCCTTCGGTACCCACTTTAGTTCTCTGGACTCAGTAGGAATCTAATTAATGTTTGTTGGATTATACTGGCTGAATTACTTTACTCAAAGAATGCTGATTAACGGACTCATGTAAGACAAGATTAAGGTTCACAGTAAAGTACTGTGGCTTTGTGATACCCAAGTCCCTCTGCTGGGAGTCACAGTAATTCTATATTCAGGCTTGGCTCTATAACCCAGTTTCTGGAATAAATCTTCCCCCTAAGCATTGCTACTAAGCTCTATCCCCCTTAAGCACTATTACTTTTGTTGGGGTTCCTACACCACTGTTGTACCTCTAGTATAGTTAATGAGGGTTTTTTCACTGTGAACTGTTTTCTACCTGATTCCCTCGTTCCAGTCATTGGGTTCTTGTCATCTTCTCCAGGCCTAAGTCTTGGCTCTGCTACTCTGTCTTTTATAGTGATACTGCTATCAGTAAAATCATGCTCCTTAACTACAGGTACCCTACTACCTGCAGCCACATGCTACCCATTGGTCAATGTGGACTTCTGTCTACTTCCTGCCACCAGCCTCTTTTGATGATATACTTCACCAGTCTTCAAGGTTGAACATGACTAGACATAACCTGGTGCTGATTTCAAATCTGTTAACAGCATGTTAAGACATGCAGCTTGGTAGGCAGGCAGCCACTAAGCAAACCTATTATTGTACATACATGGGCACATATGCAAGAGGTAGCATGGTATGGAGGATAGAGATCTGGCCCCTATCAGAAAGATCTGAGTTCAAGTACTGCCTCTGACACATATTGATTGTGTGACCCGAGACAAGTCATTTAACCTCTCACTACTCAAGAAACTCTAAGACTATAAGTTGGGGAGAAGGTACCAACCTACAATGGTAGAAAAAGTTCCCACATGTGGCAATTCCCTACATCACTGAAAACACAAATCCATTCTTTGTCAGTCGATCTCTCCCCTCTATCTATCCATCTATTTAACCATCCATTTGTCTATACAATTGTCCATCTGCATCTAGGAGATGGAAAATGAGTTGAGCCCCAAACTGGAAGAGAATGGGGTAGATTTGTGAAAGTATACAACACTTTATATGATTGTTGTTTGTTTTTCATTTTCAAAGAGGACCAATGATATTAGAGGGTGATGTCTTGACTTGCATGTGATTTGGATTTAAGTGTGGCAGAGTTGCACAAAGTCATCAGCCTTTATTCTTTCTCACAGAGTTATCAAAGTTCAGTGGCAATTCAGGACTGGTGATGGTAAGTGCTCCACAGTGTCTGCTTCAGCTGCCTTCATGGTTATTGGAACAAACTTTTCTCATCTACCTATTCCACTGTGGGAAGTCTTCACATGCTTGAGTAGATATTCAACCCCCCTCCTCAACTCATTGATGGGTTTGTGGTCCATTGATTATTCTCAACCTGGTTTAGCTTGTCTGGTGAGCTGGTTGATTGGGGTGTGGTCACTGTCCATGCTACAACTTCTTAAGAGTCATAGGTAAGAGTTGAGTGCCCCTTGGGCACCAAAGGTAGATGAGCAACCCCTTACAGGGCTGAGCAAGTCAAGCTTTCACACCAGAAGTGCTAGTCCTTCTTGAATACCCATATACCCCACTTTATATTATATTAAGCTGTTTAATACTGTAAAAAGCTAAATTTAACATGAATTACACCCCTATTCTCTTGTTATTGATATAAGATTGTGAATAATGTAACATCAATGTCTTGGACAAATTTAAATTATAAGTAATGCAGAGAGAAATGGAAAGGATATTGGTGATGAGTAGGTTGTAAGATCTTACCAGTAATGACCTGGGTGAGAGGAATGGCATAAAATAAATCAAAGAAATATGTGAACAGACAAGGCAAGGAGAGGGGATGGTTATGTATCAAGAATTATCCGAAATAAATGGACATCTCAAATGCTATATTAGTAACCTAGAAAAATTTGTTTAAAAAAGATTGATTTTAGTGGGTAGATTATAAAACAATACAGACAAGAATTAAACAGGATGGGAAAGTGGGATGGTTGAAGCTTACATTATTGGAAGTAGCGCCAATGTTGGTAAGATAATAGATAAGATGATATGTCTCAGAATACTGATGCACCACTTTCTGTATAGAATTCCTCTCACTATACTGGAACCTTCTCATAACTGTCTATTGATTCATCATTATAGTTTTTGAGTAATGCTTATTCTTAGTCCCACTTATATCACCCCCCTACTCAATAAAAAATTCAGTTACACAAATTTGTGCAGTTTCACACACAGTCATCTTTTTTTCCTATTCTACTATGTTATAGCAATGCTTGTTTTACTCTTTAAGTTCAAGATAGAATAAATTAAATTAAAAAGAAAAGGAATACTCCTAGCTCTGTCCATTAACTAAATTATATTGAATTTCACGTATGACAGAACCAAGATTCAAAGATATCTTAATTGTTGGAATAAGAGACAGAATTTTGAGGTATAAAAGAAAAAATTCTGAATTTTACATCAAATGTCCTATTATGTAAGTGCAGGATGGAAGAGAATTAGAAGTTGTCATGAAAAAAAGATCCAGAGTTTTTAGTTGTCCACAAATTCAACAGAAATTAACAGGATAATGTATCTCATTTAAAAAAAAGCACTGCCATCTTTGGTTACATTAACAGAAATAGTGTCCTTATCGAGGTAGGTTATAATTATATGCATTAATATTACTCTGTACTCATTGGACAATATCTAGGTGATTATATCCATTTCTGGAAACAAACTTTTAGAGGGACACTGACAAAATTACAGAGTCCACTGTGACATGGAAGTCAAAAGAGCTGATGTAATCCTAGGCTTCTTTAGGAAAGGATTAGTGTATAGAAAGATGGAGGCAAGAGTTTGATTAAATTGCCCTAATCTTGAGGTATGCAGGGCCACAGGGAATTTTGGGGGGGAGAGGAAGAGGCTGGTCCCTATCTACAAATAAATTGATTGAAAATGTATTACAAAATTTATAGGTCCCTGTGAAGTACACTGATTTACCCTTGAGGATTCAAAATAATTAGCTTATAACATTCGCCTTTTCTCAAGAAGTATTATGATTTAAAACACTGAGCTCCACAGAGTCAAAAGACCTGTCTAAATCTGGATTATCATTACAATCAATGCAATCATTCACGTTATGATTCCTTGCACCCTGGGTGAACACCGACAGTTAAAATCACCCCCACCTGATCTGCTCACTATTCACACCACCATTCGTCAGGTGTTCTAGGAAAACCATATACACCATGAAGACTCACCTCACTCCTATCCTGCCCACTGCCATGAATATCCACAGCTTGATTTTTAGAAAATGTTTTCAATATCATTCTGTAACTGATACCCAGAAGTTAGACACTGAACAGACTACTATCACTTACTAATACACATTCCAAGAAAAATTGAAAATGTTTCCCTTTCTGCAGCATATGTAGAAGGATAAAACACAATGATGAAAACTTTACTTTAGACTGGAACTCTGTCTTGGCGCATTTTGCATGAAAAAAGGATCCTTTATTAGAAGGTTCTCATAATGATATTTATTCTCATTAAACTGATAATTTTAAAGATAATTTTTGTTGTTTTACACTAGAGTATAATTGTTATTTTAAAATATTGTTTGTTGCTTTGGCAGCAAAAATAAACCTGATAATGAAAAGTTGGTACTTTCTTTTACATTTCATACTGCCCTGTTTTTTGAAACCTCGAATATAATAATTCTATCTTTTATTAAATTAATAATCACTTTATATTAAATATATAAATACATCAATACTGTAAAATTTAAGACAATGGAATCAAGTAGAACTTACTTTTCAATAACTGACAAATTTATTGCAATATTTTCATATCAAAATTGTAGCATACCTTTTTTGGAACTTTTGTTTAAGACAATTTAAATACACAAACATAAAAAGTAAAACTTAAATACTCTCTCCTACACAAAAACTATCCAGCCAAAACCTAATGCTAAATATCAGAAGATAGTATCTTACACAATCTGATGATTTAGCCAGGATATACTTTGATGGTAACTGTCAATTTATCCCTAATTAGAAGAGAAATTTTTAAAGTTTATAGGACTTATAGTAATGACATTAATGGCTATATTATATTTTAAAAAACAAATTCAGAGAATGATTTATTTGTGAATTATCAAGAATTTAGGTAAAGTACCTAGAATTTTTAAGTAGTCAGTGCAGGTTATATTAGAAATTTTAAGAAGCAAGTACAGGACACATCAAAAGCAGTTTTACTACTCAGGACATAAAGAATATGCAATTAATATACATGGACATCACTGTTCTCAAACTACAATATAACATATGACATTCCATCTCCCTTTCTGGTAACTTTGTATAACCTATTCCCTATGTTTGGAATTCTCTCCCTCTTCACTTCTACCTAGTTCAATGTATATTTAAATAAAACCTTAACTGAACTATCACTTCCTTCAAGAAGCCTTTTGTGATGTCCCTAGTTTTAATCTCACTCCAAATAACCATGTATTTATTTTGCATAGGAACTGTATTTGCCCATCTGTGAACATGTTGCCTCCTCTTATAACATGTAAGTACCTTGAGCACACTGATTCTCACTTTTATTTTAGTATCTTCAGTACCTAGGACAGCATCTGACTCAATACATACTTACCAATCAGAAACTTACACTATGAAGGGAAAGATACAATCCCTGCCCTCATGAAATTTACAGTTTATGACATGAACACGGATAATGGGGTAAGTAATGACAGTATGAGGTTGAGATACAAGAAAAGTAGAGCTCATGAAAAATTTAGGTGGTAGATAACATCTGGCTAGGAGAATCACAGAAGACATGACACCTCAGCTGAACCCTGGGAGAGAAGAAGACTTTTGAAAATGTAGAAATGAAGGAATACATTCTAGACGTGGGAGCCATATCAAATAACCATACAGAGGTAGAAGATAGCAGACAGAGAGAAGAACTACTAGTCCTGTTTGGCTGGAATATAATTGTACAGAATTAGATATGCCTACAAGATGTAATAGAAGCAATATGCAATTTTAAACAAAGCATGGAATGAATAATTTTACCAAAAGAAGCCATAGAAAAAACAGTAAAAAAATTATGAGATGCAGTGTGGCACAGTTACAAGTTATAATTCCTGCCTCCAACACATAAAGATTATATGACCCTGGTTAAGTCGATACTTCCTTGTTCTCTAGGTAATTTTCTAAGTCTATAAATTGCAGAGAAGATGCAGGTCTGAATTGATAGAGAGAATTTCCTCACCTTTCTGTACTCTATACCAATCAACCTACAAGTTCGGATCCTATGCTAAAACTCATAACTTTGATTAGTATAAAATCATTCACTGATATGTCCTGTTGATTAATGCCTTGGGTATTGTTCAATAAAAAAGCTAAAAAAAATCCACAAGCTTGGCTAACTACATAAATCAAACGAACCGAATAATTAATCTGTAAGATAACTATTATTTGTTCATACAGCGGACAGTGTTTTTAATGGCAAGACATATTTAATCACATTGCTCTCACTAAAAATTAATAATTTAGGGAGAACAAAAGGTTTTTGTAACATTGAAAAATGAAAAAATGAAAATGGCTTATTTCACTTTTATCACTTTTTAATGACTATTTTTGTGTATGTTTCATAATATAACATTCGTATAGTAGTACATGCATATATTTATAAATAATGTTTTTGTTTTACTGAGAGGGGTACACTGGCAAAAAAGTTTTGAGGACACTGACCTAGAATACAGAATTTAAATTTGTCCAAGATCACACAGCTGGCAAGGGTCAGGGCCTGACCTGCTCTAAGTTAATCTGCCTTTCAACAGCTCCTTACATTGAGTAGAAATTTACCTCCCTGAAGATACACACATTGCTTTCAGTCTCCTACTCTCAAGCAAGAGAGAATGAAAAAATCTTTACAAATCTAAATTGACTATTTCTGTGGTTTCAAAGACAGTGATTGAGATGTCATCAATTGAGATGTATCAATTAGGTGATGCAATGTGGAGAATGCTGGCTTGTAATCAGGAAGCCCTAAGTTTTAATATTTCTTTTAACACTTAGAGGCTTTGTGATCCCGAACAAGTCATTTAACCTTTTTCACTCTCAGTTTCTTCTCTGTAAACTGGATAATAACAGCATCTATCTCCCTGTGCCAGAAAACATTTTAGAGAGCTAGTTCAGCCTAATCTGAGAGTTCTAGGAAAGAAAGAGGGTTTCCTCCCCTCATGTCCCACCCCATCTAACAATTTTTATGCCAATGATAAATGGGGACTTCCCAAGTATTTTGTGAAGATTGGAGAAAATGAAAGAAATGAGAACATTTAGCTTGGAGAAGAGATTAAATAGCACATGACAGTTTTGTTCACATACTTAAAGACCTGTCATCAAAATGATATGATTTATTCTGTTTGGTCCCAGAAATCAGAAATAGGAAAACAGAGTGGCAGAATTACTGAATTTTGGAAATAAATTCTGTCTCAATTCTTGCTCTGATCCCAGAGAGGCTACATTCAGAAAAAATTTGATAATTAGAGCTGTTCAGAGATCAGTGGATAAGCATAGGTGGCAGAAGATTCCCCACTGAAGGAATTCTTCAACCAAAGGATGAATGGAAACTTGTAAGGGACATAATAGACAGAGTTCTTATTTATATACAAGCTAAAATAGACAGACTCTATGTCTCTTTCGATTCTTATTCTGAGAAGCAGTTCAGAGGTCAATCCATGAATAAACACACATTTATTAACTACACATTCATTATATTTCATGTGTCCAGCACTGTGGAAAAAAAGAAAAATTGAAGCAGTCAATGAGCTTACATTTTAACAGGGGAAATAGCATTTACACACATCTATACATATAAAATATATACACAACTAATACCTTAAAATTTAGTAAAAACTTTCACTAAAATGCTTAAAATAAAATTTTGGTGAGAAGATAATAAATTTCAGTCGTCTGAAAATTCACTTATATGCACTGCTTCATTTTCCAATAGCGCAAGCTAAATGAGGTATTACTATATAAAAAAGAGGCTACCATTTCAGTTCAGTGAAGTCATTTGCACAAAAAGATATCTAACCAAATGCAAAGATACTGATGAATTGAGCAGAGGATCCCACGGGGAGAAGCTGTAAAGACTCTAAAATGAGTCAAAAATGTACAACAGTAGTTCAATATGTCAGAGCTTTATTTGGTTCTACTGGGCAGCGCTAATCATTGTTCCCCCTGGTAAAGCACATAAAAGAATCACCCGCTTTCTTTTGTTTCTTGTTATGGATGCAACACATTGGGCATCATGGGGAACTCTAAAACTATGAAAAGGTTTGAAAGAATATGACAGAAATATCAAGTGATAAAACTGCTCAGGTTAATCAGCATTAAATGAAACAATGGCTACAGGTATGCAAAGTTCTATTCTAATAACCTAAAAATGACAAAGTTATTGCCGCTATTCTCTAAAATTCAAAGAAAAAAAAGGAAGCCTGGACAAATATTCAGCTGGATCAAATTCAGCTGAACTTGAGAAGCCTCATATTCAGCAGGATCATTTTCAGCTGAACATGAGAAAACTCAAGAAGTGGAAGGAGTGCTGCCAAGGGGAGACTTTAGAATTGGAACCATTGCTCTCAAAATTGGGTCAGTTTGACCCTCATTTAGAGAAGATGGGTCAGAGAAAAAAATCAATATTGTCATCATGCAGGTTATAAGAATCAGGTAATGTAGACTTGTGCATCCTTCTGCTATAATTCAAATTGTTACACTGAGATGAGTGTGTGTGTTTAAAATACAGACATTCAAAAACCTCTTTTTTGCGCCATTCCAAGAACTTTCTTTATCCACACAAGCAGTTCTTTAAAGCTGGCAAGTATAAAAGAGCACTTTACAGATGGAGGAGATGAAGCAGAGGTTAGGTGACTCGTTACAGAACACAGGAAGGATTCCAGGCACAGCAAGAGAGTAAGGTTTCATCAAACCTGAAAAGATTCAAAACTGTACATGAAAGGGAATATGAAAGTTGCCTGTATTCTTGGACTTGGGCTTCAAACAGTCACTCTGTTAGAATTTTTATTTTGAATTCAGAAACCAAATTAAGGATGGGAAAAAATAAACAATTTTCAACCCAAACCAACTGATTTAAATCTGTAAATGTGAATGTTTCTCAGCTGTGCTAATCATCTTTAAGAGCTAATTTTGCAGGTGAAAAATTGGTGTTTTCTTCTGATTCAAAGCAGCTGACAAGTGCCTTCTGGACAGATGGAAACTGTCAACAATTTCAAGAGTTGCTTTTTAAGAAACTCTGAAGATCAATACGTAACTTACATCTGAGGCTGTCTTTGGAATTAGAGAGGAAGAGACCATATTGAATAAATATCAATGCTAGGATGACGGAGGCTGTGCCTTTGTGAGGATTAATGGAGGAAAATGAAAGTGTTTAATTCAGAGAAGAGAAGGTTTAGGAAGGATATAATAGTTGTCTTTAGTATTTCAAAAACTATAATGGGAAGAGATATGATTTTTTTATTCCAGGTCCTTTAGACCAGAACTAGACATAACAGGTAAAATTTGCAGTCAGATTTTGGTTCCATATGGGAAAAAACTTCCCCTTAAATAGAGTTGTCCAAAAGTGAAACAGCAAATAGATCAAAGATATGTATATGCACATATAGATATAGACATACACACATACATAGAGGTAAGTGTATACATATATACACATACATACACACATAAACCTAGATACACATATATAATATTATATATTTAAAAGTATATATTTATTTATAATTATGCATATTTCAAGATATATTTATATTACAATATAAATGCAAGTAGAGTTTATACTAGGAATGTAAAGATGTTCAGTATTTTCTGAAGCTGGATTAGCACTTAATGCAAAATGAAACAACTCTCGTAGTGATTCTCATAAGGGAGGAATGTATCAAAATTTGGCTTCGACAAACCACAGAACATGCCAATCAGTATCAGAGAAAGTCCATACTAGATATTTATTTAGGTTTTAGGTCAAGATCAAACTCTAAACAGTACTGCTGAAAATTTGACCTCATGGCATTTGCACATTTTACAGAGCTGACACTGGGAAAATTTTGCATGATGGAGACATTGGCTCAGTTCATTAAAAGGACTGGTGATAGAAGAAGATCTGCATTTGTCCGTTGGATAGGCAGCTGGATCATCAATCCACCACTGTGATACCAACAATGCTGTGACCTACACTTAGTCTTTTGTGGGCCATTCTTGCTACTTGAAAAGTACCATGTCATAGTGAATAAAATGCTGGACCTGGAAATTAGGAAGACCTAGGTTCAATCTTATTACAGACATACATCAGCTACCTGGGCAAGTAACTTATCTGCCTAAGTTTTCAGTTGTTTCAATTAATCAATTATCAAGGACTTGTTAAGTACTTACTATGTGCCTGGCACTGTGCAAGATGCTGGCAATACAAATATAAGAAGTGCAACAAGCCCTACTTGCAATGAGATTACATTTCAATGGAAGAGACAAGTAAATGATAAATATATAGATAAAAATATATTTTATATATATGTATATATACACACACAGAGCACAAATATCAAGTTAACAAATACAAGTACATATACAAAGTATTTAAGTATAAATTAGTTTGGGAGGCGAAGGTCCTAGTAATTATGGGGAAAAGGAAAGGCTATATATAGAAGATGATGCCTAATTTTATAGAACCTTACCTTTCAAGACTGACATGAAGACTAAATGAGATAATGCATGTCAAGTGTTTTGCAATCTATAAGGTGCTCTGTTAGCTATTGTTATTGTGAAAACAATCAGCATAAAATTATATTAATAGCTTTCATTTAAATGATATGATTATGTCTCTATAAATCCTTGATAAAATAAGATACTCATTCATATTGAAAATATTTTTTAAAGTACAGGACAAGAATGATTTTGCTTGCAAATGATGAAATAGATTTTCCACAAAATTCTCATCTTTTCCAGTGCCTCATTTCGGCATAGAGATGGCCTTGATTTCTCAAAGATTAAACCACCAAAAAGCAAGCTCTGACAGGCTGTATGACACATGAAAGTCTTCCTGGGCCCTGTGACAGGCAATATCTATTTCTTACACCCCTCGCTAACAATCCAGAAGCTCAATCCTAGTAGTTTTGTTATTATGTTATAAATTCTTTGGCCATGGTTACCTATGAAACAAAAGAAAATAGAAAATAACTCTGGGAGCTCCCTCCAGCTTTTGTAGAAGTGGTGGCATAGGAAAAAGAAGCAGATTATGCTTAGTATTATAGTTTTTAGATTATCAACATTACCTACTGGTACTCTAAATAAAGTTGCCTAAGGATTAATGAACTGACATCCAAACATATTAATGTTAGGGACTAAATTCATACCAATACTGATATACTTACTTTTTCTGCCCTTTTGGCAGTCCAGTGAAGCCTAGGGACTCCTTCACAGAATAACATTTTAAAATTTCATTTAAGAACCTGGTTAAGAGTCCCTTTTCTACTTTGAATTAGTTCAACCATTTTGGAAAGCAATTTGGAACTATGTAGCCCAAATTACTAGAGTACATATAACCTTTGATCCATCTATACCACTATGAAGCTTCCACCCCAAATAGATTAAAGTAGAAAAGGAAACATGCACAAAAATATTTATAGGAGTTTTTTTCCCTAATAGCCCCAAACTGGAAAGAAAAGTGGATGCTCTCTTCTAGGAGAATGGCCAAACACATTACAGCATATAAATGTAATGTAGTATTATTGTACATTAAGGAATGATGAAATGGATCATTTCAGAAGAAACTGGGAAAAACTTTCTGAACCCATGCAAAATGAAGTGAGTGAAACTATGGGGACAATTTATACAACGATATTATAGAGAAAAACAATAGTGAAAGACTTTAGAACTCTTGCCAATACAATGAAAAACAACTAGTCCAAAGGATTAAAGATAAGATGTTACCCACTTCTAAGAGAGATGATAGATTTGTTGTGCTCGTTCATTTTTAAAGAAGACCATGTCATCAAAGAAACAATGACATGACTTGCAGTTGACTTTGTTTTGAGTGAGGGAGGGCTGTGCCAGGTCACCAGCCTCACTTTCTCCTCCAGAGCCATCTGGATCCAGTGACCAGATATTCATCAGGATGACTGGAGATGACCCAGGATGCAATGGGAGACCTTGACCTTTTTCAGTTAAGGCCTATTTAGGTACTCACTTCGAGGGAGGTAATGCTCCTTCAGAGAACAGGCCTTTTTAAGAAGTAGTCAGGGAACGGCCCCTTTAATGATAGACTTAAAATACAAAGAGAGATGTACATTTTTTCTCCTGGATTCAAATCGTATTTTTACTACCTTTTATATGGCCTTGGGCAAATTATTTCATCTCTGGGACTCAGGTTTCTCATGAATGAAGGAAAAGGGATTAACTGATTACTTATGCTAACCACTGGGGATACAGACAGAAAATTGAGACAGTGTCTATACTTAGGAAGTTTATAGTATAATAAGGAGAAACAACATGCATTGGAGGTTTGGCTTCAGGGCAGATGGAAAGACTCAGTAGTCCTCAGGGTGCAGAGCAAGATGGATGATAATGCTTCATCTTTAATGTAATTCTCATTGATAAAATCATGTATTAATTGATATTGTGAATAATTTGTACCAGCCTTCTCTTCCCAGTTTGATGCTTCCCATGTCCCCAATAGCCATGGGCCCCATGATATACCTGGACCTAGATGTGGATGATGTGGAGATGGAGAATTATGAGGTCTGGACCCAGGGCCTTGGGTGCATGTGGCTTCCAGGTGGAGTGGGGGGAATGCAGTGGGCTACTCCCAAGTCTCTTAAAACAGAGCATCAGGGCTCATGAGGGAGAAGAGTCAGGCCCAGAGGCAGCAGGGAGGCACAGTGGGCAAAGTCTAGGAGTCCAGATGACCTCGAATGCAAATCCAGCTTCTGATCGAGAGATGTACATTTTTAAGCATGGCCAAAGTGAGTATTTGTTTTGCTTGGGATTATGTATGTTGTTATGAGGATTTTATTTTTCATTTATGGGGTGGAAAGAGACAGCAGTTGAAGGGAGAGATAATAAAATACTTGTAGAAATAAACAGATTGTAATAAAGAACCTTTGCTCTAAATGAAATCCAGTGGACAAAGTAAGCATCAGCCAAATAGGAAGATCAGGGGATCATAGCTCCAGAGCTGAAAGAGACCTTAGAAATCATCTAACCTCTTTTAAACACAAGGAAGACTCACAGGTTTCCTTGTTGTTGGTGTTTTAAAGTCAAATAACCTGACAGATTTGTTTTTATCAAGGGCCTGAAGACAATAAAACAAATAATTTCATCGGATACTGGTTAATTTCCTATTACTGGGCTCATGAACAATAACTACATGAAGAACAGTAAATAATTAAAGCTTATGCACCAACAATTGTTCTAGGGGATAAGGAGATTGAAACACTGTACAGAGGAAAGACTTGTGAAGACCTTCCAAATTCAGTCAATATGGACCTTGTTAATTTTTACCACATGTTTCTTTTCCTTTCTTTTGAGAAGCAGTTTAGCATAATGGGCTGGGCAGCTTGGTGGCACAGTGAATAGCACTGGGCTTGGAATCAGGAAGACTCATCTTTTTGAGTCCAAATTCAACCTCAGACACTTAGCTGTGTGACCCTGGCCAAGTCACTTAATCCTGTTTGCCTCAGTTCCCCATCTGTAAAAGAGCTGGAGAGGGAAATGGGAAATCACTTCATTATCTTTGCCAAAAAAACCCCAAAAGGGGTAAAAGTCAGACATGACTGAAATGATACAACAACAAGCAGGATGCAACAGAAAGACTTGGATTCCAACCCAACCATTGGCATACACTAGCTATGCTGCACTGGGCAATTCACATTATCTCTTAGTGAAGCAAGCAAGTCTCTAAGACCATACTGTAAGTTGCAGACAAGGTGGACATCGCATAGTACTCAGAAATTTCCTCATTATCAAGACTCCCAATTCTACTGAAGTCATAGATCTCTTGCCTCTCAATCCCCCAATTTTTTTTTTTGTTAGAAACTTAACATAGAACTTCAATACAAATAGCTGAACTTCACTGGTCATTATACCACACATTCAAATTAGAGAGATAGTGGTACAGCACAAAGAACACTCAATGGCTCTAGAATCAGACAGTGTGAGTTGAAATTCCTTTTCTGATGTTTCTGTGTGATTTTTTTGCAAGTCACTTAATCTCATGGGGTACAGTTTCTTTATTGGTAAAATGGAGGTGGTGGATTCAGTGGCCTCTGAGGTCCCTTTCACATTTCTAAATCTATGATCCTAATGAATTTTAATTGATAGAATGTTATAATACCTCCTTGGACTTTCCCTCTAGTTCTCCATCAAGAATTTTTCTCCATTTATTCGCACTTAGGGTTTTTTTTTCCAAATGAAAACTGAGTGTGTCTGTATGCTGGAGCCAACTCGAACTGGTTACCCAGAGCTGATTGTAAATTTTCAGCATAAAGCATTTACTTATGCCTTCAGAATGGGCAAACACTCACTAACAGTGTTTGATTTATTTATTTTTTATTGTCTGGACTAAAGAAAGTGATAGAGAAAATAATGTAGATTAAAGTTAAAAGTTTGTGAGAAACAAACAAGTAAATTTGGAAAGCCAGTTTTTAAACAGTAGTAGCACTACTACTAGTGGTGTATATTACATTTTTCTGATTTTTTTTTCAGTTTGCCTCATGTCATGCAATTATTTTCAGGTTGCTTTGTACTTCTCTTAATTACATAACAATATTCCATAGCATTAATGTACTTCAATTTGTTAAAACATCTTCCTATTGCTAGATATTTAAATTCCTTTTAGTTTTTAAAAAATTACATGTATGGCTATGAAAATTTTTAACATGTATCTAAATATCCATATAGATACACATGTATATATGTATTTGTCATATGATATGATACAATAAAATACATTATGATAAAATACAATAAGATACAAGCGTTCTTCAAAAAGCTAACACTTCAAGGGACTATACTGACAATGATATTTTTGGGTTACAGAACATAATTATCTTTCCCACTTTTACTGTGTGCTTCCAGATTGTTTTGCACAAAAATTCTATAAATTTGCAATTCCACCATTAAAGAACAACTGCGCCTGTTTTTCTAAGACTCGACAACAATTAGTTTTTTGACTTTAATTATTTTTCTTGTCAATTTCACAGGTGTAATGTGGATGCCTCAACATTGTTTTAATGAGCATCTCTTAGATTAATGGTCAGGTTGAATATCTTAAAAATGATTATTAACAATTATATTTCCTCTTTAAAACTTTTCCTACATATTCTTTAATCACATATCCATTGTGGACTGGGATTATTACTCTGACTGCTTAATAGTTCCTTACAATTTTTAGATGTCAGGTTTCAAAACTGTTCATTTTTCTGCAAATATTTTTCAATCTGTTATTTTTCTTCTTTTAATTATATTGGTTTTGTTATACAAAACTGGCTACAAAGTAGTCAAGTTCACTTATCTTTTCCAAATAATTCTTTTCTTTTTCATAATTTAAAAAAATCTCTTGCATACCTGAAATATATAGTGTTAATTTTTTAAAAAATGATATGTTCTACAGCTGCTATTCATTGAGGCACATGGTTTAAGATATGAGTCCAAATTCCTTTCCCATAAGTTTGACAAACAAGTATATTTGGCTGTAAAAATTCAATTGCATTTTTTTTCATTTTTTAAGAATCTCATTTCCACCTCCCTTTCATTAGGAAGACAAGAAAAACGAAACTGTTATAAACATGTGTAGTTAAGTTAAACAAATTCCTGCATCAGCCATGCCCAGAAAAAGAAAAAAAAAGTATATGCTCTGAATCTGCACTCTGAGTCCATCACTTTTCTTTATGGAGGTGGTAAGCACATTTCACCATGAGGACATTGGAATTTGGACTGGTTATTGTATTGATTAGAATTCATGTCTTTCAAAGCTTTTTATCTTAATGATATTGTTATTATAAATTCTTCTGCTTCTGTTCACTTAACTTTGCAATAGACCATACAAGTCTTCCTAGTTTTTTTTTTTCTGAAACAATCCTCATCATCATTTCTTACAGCAAAATGGTGTTCCATCAATTTCATATATTATAATTTGTTCAGACATTTCCCAATTGATGAACAATCATAAAAAAGAGATGCCATAAATATTGTTTGGATATATGGGTTCTTTTTTCCTTTGACCTCTTTAGGGGACTGATCTAGCAGTGGTATTGCTGATTAAAGGATATGAATAGTTTAACAGCTTTTTGGGTATAGTTCCAAATTGGTTTCCAGCACAGCTGGTGAACCAGTTGACAGCTCTGCATTAAGGAACTCATTTTGTCAATGTCCCTATAGAATTTCTCATTTTCCATTTTTTGTCAAGTTTGCCAATCAGATGAGTGCGCAGTAATATCGCAGAGAAATGAGCATATTTGTAAATCCTTCTCCCACTTTTTTATTTTCTAGACTTGTTAAAGTCCAATTTTTTTAAAATTACTTTCGGTCAGATGGTTGATATATGCACTCTATTCTATTGATCTAGTTGCCTATTTTTTGGCCTAGTATGTTATTTCAATAATATTTTATTTTATATAATTATGTTTTATTTAATATTTTTATTTAATAACATTTTAATAGTAACTTAATATATTTATAATGTTTAAGAATATAGTACTCTTTTTTTTTCTCTTTGGCATAGTTACTAATCTTGCTTGCCTTTTTCTCCATATATGTTTCATTGTGACTAATTTATAAAGTACATCCTTGTTATTTTCACTGACATTGTATCAATTTGTTTGGTTTGTATCTAGGAAAACATCTCTACTAATTAAGATCTCAGTTAGTCTGAAAGTTGAAGTCTGGGTCAGTTGTCTAAGAGCACTAAAAGATTATGAGAGAGAGGCATAATGCTATATATCCCCTATATGTCAGAGGGAGGACTCCAACACAAGTTTTCCTGAATTCAGGACTGACTCAATCTATAGTGCTCCATTGCTCTGTTATTGTATTTAAAATTTAAATTACAAATTACATTAAATGTATAATTTTATTGGAGGAACCAATGTCATTCAAACTCAATTGATCCAGCCCTTCCAGGGGCTAGCTAAAATTCTTCTTTACTTTTTTCAAGTTTTATATTTCTTGTTATAACAATCTTTTGTATTCCCAAGTATGTCATTAGTTGTGGTTTATATTATTGAAAATGAGGCTTATTTTTGTTAAATTTTATTGATCTTTATTGGTACTAAGAAAAATTATTGCCAATGATTATTTGGGGTTAAACATGCATCATCTAACTTTACTAAATTTCTTTATTTTCTTGAATTCTTTTTGGTTGAGGCATATGCTTTTGTCATCTGCAAACAGTGGCATTTCAAACTATCTTGTTTCTAATAGAAATTCTTCTAATTTACTTTCTTATATTATTGTAATTTCTAGAATTTCCATTACTATAGAAGGTGGAAGCATGGGAAAGAACATTACCTCTAGAGTCATAGGAACTGGTTTTGAATCCTACCTTTGACACGTTCCCTGTGTGAGTTTGGCTAAGTCATGAAACCTTTGGTAGCCTGTTACTTTATCTACAAAAGAAGGGTTCAGACTAGATGGCTTCTCATGTTCCTTTTAGCTCTTAATCCATGTTCCTACAATAAAGTAGTGAGAATTGCCACCCTTGCTTTGTACTCATATTTAATGTAAAGGTTTCTAATGTTTTTACATAGCATCTCATCTTAACTCTTGGCTTCAGATAGAAACGCCCTGTTACCGAGAAGGAAAAACCCCTTCACAGCTATTCTTTTTATTGTTTTTACAAATAAATTAATGTTGGGTTTTATCAAAGATTCTGAATTTATTGATATAAGCTTTTAAAGGAATTTCATTGATGTGTTTTCTAATAATAGTAGTAGTTCGCATCTGTAAAATACTTTAAGGTTTGCAACTGCTTTAATTATTTCATTTGGTCTTTCAAACTACCCTTTGAAATAGTTGCTATAATTACTTTGATTTTTATAAAGGGGCAAACAGGTTCAGAGAGGGTAACTGACTTATCTAGAGTCACTGAGCTTATAAGTTTTGTGCAGGATTTGAAATCAGGTCTTCGTGATTCCAAGATCAAAAATTGTTTGCACTAAATCATGTTTCCTCTCACAATTATATTGACAGTGAAAGCTTTGCATACTTGGCATTAACCTTGTATGTTCAGTAGAATTTTCTTAAAACAGTTTTTTGCAACTATATTCATTGGTAAAATGTGTCTATGATTTTATTTTTTTAGTATGATCTTTATTTGATTTTAAAAATCAACACTATATTCACATTTTAAATTGTACTGGGGAATGGCTCATCTTTTCTCTCTCTGAATAATCTTTGCATTATTTGTTACTGGAAAACTTGAGAGAACTCCAAAGTGAAATTCTCTAGCAATTACTTTTTCTTTTGATAGGATAATGCTTTGATGACTTATTTTTCTCTGCTGCAATTGGTTTGTTTAAATTATTCATTTATTGTTACAACAGAGAAATTTAAGCTTTTAGATGTGCATCTACGTCCTTTAAAGTCTCTCTGTATGTATATATTCTTGATTACTTTTGTGCTTTATATAACTGCTTTTTCATTTGTGATTTTGTAGATTTGTAGTTTTTCCTCTCTCTTATTTTTCTTGGAAAAAAATTTGCTAAAGGTTTGAAAATTTTATTGGTCTGTAAAAACCTACAGGTTTTATTTTACATTTGATTGGGTTTTCATTTTCTACTCTGCATTTGCTTTCACAATAACAATTTCTTTTTTAAATTTACCTTTCATTATTGCTTTCTTGTTTTTGTGGTTTCATTAGATGACAAATTAAATTCATTTATTGTCCCTTATTTTTTACATAATATGGTATTCATTTGCCTTTTTTCCATTGTAATGCCTTTCAAGAATGTAATTTTCCTGTACGTAGAATATTCTTATAAAATTTTATATAGATAAGAAAGTAAGCATATGAGTCTGTACTTATGGCACAGTCATCGTTGCATTTTTTGGTCATAAAATCTGATTACCCTCTTCTGTCAAGGTTTTGGTATTTTACTCTTCACCTCTCATGAAAATTAATTTTTCAATGCATAACAATTGTGCCACCTTCATAACAGACTTTCTCTGTGCTTGCTCAGTCCAATTCAGGTGTTTTATCCAACTTTCTTTTCTTCAGTAAAATTTCCACCACTTCTAAAAGCACAGCTGAGTTATAATGCTAAGAAGCTAAATGTAGAGGCTCCATTGTCTTTAATGATGAAAAGTTTCTTTTAATGCTCCCATTTCTCTCTAAGAGAAAAAGATGTCTTTTTTAATGCCAATATTTTCCCAGAGATATTATATGGCCATGGATTATGAAGAACTGATCTTGAGGATTACACAAAGGGCAATTTAAAGGCACATGGCTGGAGTTAAGCAGCCCAAAATATATCATAAGCAAGGAATTATGAAGAAGAGTCAATGTAAATGATGGAAAGAAAGAAAGGAAGGAAGGCAGGAGTAGGATAGAACTAAAAAATGGGCTAGCTATGGAATGACACTGAGGGATAATCACTGCACAACCTGTGTTTTTCATTTATGCTCTAAGAATGCAAACAGACCTCAAAGGAGACCAGCAGCACATTGTGTGTATCCTCTATGATAATTCAATGGGAAGACATGCTTGATATTTGGCTGGGGAAGTATGAAGGAGTCATTGTCTGCATTGTGGAGGAAACAGCCACATAAGTGGGATGTAATATTCATTTGATTATAGGTATTTGGGGGTGGGAGGGTCTGGACTTGGGATTCAGTGGTGCTGTTTACTGCTGATGAATTAATTCCCTATATCAGTGCAAATCAGCTACTGTTCTTTCACTTATGGTGGATATAATTTTTCATCTAAGAATGACTCTATTTGCATCCTAAAGGTATCAAAGCTATTTTCTAATACGCTGTTATTTTTTAAGCTCATTTTTTAACGTCTCCATGTAGTTGTGCAACTTTTGCTAGTGTTGTTGCCACTTCATTCTTATTTCACCGCAGCATGGTCAAAACGTAAAACAGGTGTAATCTCTGCCAGCTGCAATTCAAGAAGAGCTTCTCTGTGAGTTGACATGTGATTAGTTTTTGTGAGCGTTTCATCAGGACTGGAAAAGAACACACATACTCTGTGTTCCACTTTTGTCTATCTATTCTAACTATTAAATTCAACTTATTCTATAGTTCAATCTTTGATTACTTCATTGATAATCTTTTTGAGTTGTCACATTTTGAAAATTAAGGGTTGTGTTTTCTAAATATGATGATGCTTTGTCTATTTTTTCTATCAATAATAACTTTTGTTAGGTTGACTTAATTATTAAATTAAATGAGTATAGGGCAACAAGGTGGCACAGTGGATAGAGCAACCAGCCCTGGAGTCAGAAGGACCTGAGTTCAAATGCAGACTCAGGCATTTACCAGCTGTGTGACCCTGGGCAAGTCACTTAACCCTAATTATAATTAAATAAGTATATTTTATAATTAATAATTATATGGCCAAATAATTAAATGGCCATAAATTGTAAACTTATAGATTGGTAATTTATTTTTTTTCTTTTACCACTGTATTGAACCCTTGCTTATCTCTCTCAATTTTACTTCTAATATAAATTTTACCTTAGTAGATATCAGTAATGCCACTATACTTTTTTTTGAATTTGAAGTTAATAAGAAATATTTTTGACAAACCTAGATGCTAATCTAACTATATCTTTTTACATCATATGAGTTTTCTGAAAGAAAACACCTTCCTCTATATCTCCCTTTATTTTAATTGGAGAAAGACCATTTACATTTATTGTTATAAATAATGAATATACCTAGTTTTCAGTCAGTCATTGTTTTTGGTATCATATAGAGGGAATAAAATCCATCTCCACATTCTACAACTATTTCATCTATTAACTGTATCAAATAAAATAACTTATAATTCTATTTATTTAGACAACTGTGTTTTATACTTCTATGAGTTTTAATTCCCTTTTTATGATAAATAAAAGTTTTGCCTTTCTATTACCAGCTGTTTCTCTTTCTGTAATCCTCTCCCCCCTTCTTTTGCTTTGGTCTTTTATCCCAGCCTTTTTTTTTTAGTAAATTGGATGTATTTTTAGTGTTGTTACCTTTTAGTATATACAGTTTTATCTGAAATAGTAGTTTGAATATTTTAGCTAACTTTCAGTTTATATACCTTATCTATATATGAATATTTTCATATATTCAATGTATTAGTGCATATTATTCATATATAATTCACACATATGAATATATTTATATATTATTCACATCTATGAATATATCCATATGTACTACTAATATATATGATTAAAGTATGTAAACTTTCTTAAGGGTAAAATAAATAAAGTTTTATTTAGAAAAATTCATATTACAATCAACATGAAAGAGCAAAAATGCTAAAATAATATCCATATTTACCAACAAAAGTCTTTAATACAAAGGAGAAACAAGAGAGAGAGAGACAGACTGAGAGAGAGACAGACAGAGAGAGAGACAGACAGAGAGAGACAGAGACAGAGACAGAGAGAAAGAGAGAGAGAGAGAGAGAGAGAGAGAGAGAGAGAGAGAGAGAAATTTGCATTTGAGACTGCCTGTTCTTTTTTCCTTTTGCTTTTCAACTCTGTTCAGCAAATGTTTGGTGTTACTGGGAAATATGGGTGTATATATGAATCACATCTCTAATATGATTGGTAGACAAAACTCTGGATGAGAAAGCACTTCCTACAAATGCAGATCTGATATAAGTGTATGTGTATACTATATGACTGTATAAAAACACAAAGTATAATCAGTTGCAGGATTTATTTTTGGCAAATATGACTCATTTAATTAACTTGAATTTCTTCATTTAGGACTTTCAAGAGTTTATTATATTGTGGGTTTTTGTTGATATATTCTTTCCGGTTTTGTTTGTATTTAAAGAGAATTCTGTTTTCAATTGGTCTGATCATGTCTGAGGATCATATAACTGTGGGGTCCAATTCTTTTAACACTTTCATATATTTTTATCCAACTCTGATATTTCTCCTTTGTTGTTTGAAAAGATTGAAATTAATCTACTTGGTATTTTAAATAATGTAACTTTATGGTATTTGAAGGCAATAAAAAATTTCCCTTTTGAATAGTATTTACTAATTCTCCTTGCTGATTTCCTTTGTGTTTTCTCTACTGGAAGAGCATTAGTTGTTTTCTCCATTCTGAAAAAAATTTCCTCCCATTAGGTCTTTGAATATTAAGTTTAATTTAAAAAAATGTATATCACTTGGCATACCAATTAATTTAATAGTTATACTTTCTTCTTTATCTTTCAAATATGTTACTTTGTCCTATAGATACATTAATTGCTTATTTAGATTTGTTCCTAGTTATATTTTTCTTCATTTTTACTTTTACCTATTAATTTTTGTTCAGTTTCATTTATATTCTTGCTTTGGACTTCCATGGACAGATGTGTGTATGCATGCGTGTGTGCATGTATGTGTTTGTGCATGTGCATGTGTATAAAATAAACACATATATGTACGTGCATATATATGCATATATATCTATATGTGCATGTAACTTAACAACTTCTAGTGGCTTCCTATTACCTCTAAGATCACATACAAATTCCTCCAACTGAATTTTCAAGTACTTTACAAAGTGGACCCAAGGGATCTTTCCAGGCTCATGTAGGTCAAACTAGCCTTAACTTTCTTCTCTACACTTTGCACTTCATATCTTTTCTCTATGTCTCTTTACTGGCACTTCCCATCCTGGGAATACCCTCTTTTCTTCACCTCCACCTCCATGCATACCTCACTTCCTTTAAGATACAGCTTCGTCACTATCTTATACACTAGGTCTTTTTGGAATTCCCAAATATCAGGGCTCTTCCCCTCCCTAGCTGGTATTTAATTACCTCATATTTCTTTTGCATTTATTCTTTATGTAATTTTATATGTACATGCTGTCTCCTCCCAACAGAACATAAACTCCTTGAGAGAAGAGTATGTTTCATTTTTGTGGTTGTTTTTATTCCTAGCACTTTACATAGTGTTCAGCTCACAGTAGATATTTAATGCCTGCTGATCAACTGATAAGTCTTATTATCTTCATTTTACAGGTGAAGAAACTAAAGGTAGTCCAGATGACCCAATTCTTTTCCCTTCATAGCAAGGTTCATAAGATTTGACTCTCTAGTATCCTCCTAAGGTTTGTGTGTTCCACCTTTTGTCATTTCTTTTTAAATTGCCAAAATTCTCTTCTCTCTGGATTAAGTTCCCTAGCATTAGCTCAGCCTTGAGAAGATAATGATGCAGTTCATCTCCTTTGTTTTCTTACCCTGATCTCAAGAAACAGCACATAAACATTTATTGGATTTTTAAGGGTTATTACTACATACCACCTGTTGTGATTCCCAGTTCTGCCATTTACTACCTGAAAATGGACAAATCACTTTAAGTTCCCTACGACTCAGTTTTCTCATCTAGGAAATGATGAATTTGTACTTGAACATATCTTTGTTCTTACAAGTTTAAAAAGCTATGAGAAAATGCAAAAAAGGAGATTGCCCTCCCCCCCAATTTTTTGGTTTGAACATATGACTTTACTTATCGCGGAAACTCCTTTTACCAACACAAATCTGACATCGTTCTGTAATTTATAGTCTGAGCAAGTTGGCTGGGACGCTGAGAGTTTTTACAACTTGTCCAGGGTTATGTAGCCAGTTTCTGTTTGAGTTAAGACTTCAATCTCTGAGTCTTCCTTAGTTAGAGGGCAGCTCTCTATTCATTGCGCCATACTTCCTCTCACATAGATATTATAATAATAGACTCAAGGTGAATCGTTGTAATTTGTAGAGGCCATGTAATCCTGGTCCTCTAAGCAAACTGGGGAACTGGGAATCTCTTCTTCCTAACATCTTTCTTCCATGCCTTATGCTAGGAATAAGACTTGGGAGTATATACTTAATAGTCATATCTCTGGTTCCAAAGGTCTTTTTTGCTTGAATAATTCTAAATTGTTTTCTAAAATGGATGAATCAATTCTAAACTCCACAAACACTCTATTAATGTGCCTGTCTTTCCACAGCCCCTCCAACATATGTAGGGAGGTGATTTTCTTTTTCTTTTAAGCAGAGAATTATTTAGAACTCATGTGAGTCAATCAATCAGTAAACATTTATCAAGTGTTATTATATACTATGTACATTGTGCCAAAGTCAAGATACAAAGGAAAGAAAAAAGATAGTCCCTGCTATTGAGGAGCTCACAATCTAACAGGTAATTCCATAAGCAAAAAAGCATACAAGCAAGCTACAGGAAGACAGAAAGAAAAGAATAGAGAGAACGCACTAGAATTAGGAGGAATTGAGAAAAGTTTACTGGAGAAAGTGAGATTTTAGCAAGGACTTCAAGGAAGCCACAGAAGCCAGGATGAGGAGACAAGAGGAACATTTCAGGTATAGGAGAAAACCAGTGAAAATACCTGGAGCAGAGAGAAGCAAGTGTCTCATATATGTTGAAAAAAGACTGGAAATACAGTTAGGGGGTGCGAGGAATTGAAGGGCTTTGAATGCCTTCAAACAGGATTTTTGTATTTGACCCTTGAAGTGATAGGGAGCCACTGGATTTACTGAGTATGGAGGTGACATGGTTGGAACAGAACTTTAGGAAAATAACTTTGGTGGATGAAGAGAGGGTAAATTGTAGTGGGGAGAGATTTATGGTAGGAAGACCACCAGGAAGATATTGCAGTAGTTCAGGCATCAGGGGATGAAGGCCTGTTGTAGTATCAGAGAAGAGGAAGGGGCATATTTAAGAGATGATGCCAAGGTGAAATCATCAGACCTTGGCAACAGATTGGATATGAGGGAGTGAGAGACAGTAAGGAGGTAAGGAGGACATCTAGGTTGCAAGCCTGCGGGACCAAGAGAATGGTGGTACCCTAGACAAAAATAGGGAAGTTTGGAAGGGAGCAGGTTTTGGGGGAAAGATAATGAATTAAGTTTTGGACATGGTGACTTTGGAGCATCTAATACACATCTAGTTCGAGATGTTTGATGAGCATTGGGAGTGTGAGACTAGAAGTCAGAGGAGAGGTTATAGTTAAATTTGAGAACCATCAACACAGACATGTTAATTAAATCCATGGGAGCTACTGAGAAGTAATACAGAGGAAAAGTCCAGGACAGAGCCCTGTGGGACACCCATAGTTAGTGGGTGAGGATCCAGCAAAAGAGACTGAAGAGAAGTCATATAGGTAAGAGAGGAACCAGGAGAGAGTGGTGTCCTGAAAACTCAGATCTTCTGATTCTAAAACCATTTCTATTTTTTTTTCATCCCATCTACTCTCTAAGGTTCCTTCCTGAAATAAGATCTTTTAATCTCTATGGTTTGTCTTTACTATATACAATTCTGCTTCAAGAGAAATGGTTGTAACTTTCCAGTCCAGACGTATCATCCCTAACTCAGGAAAGGAAGAGAAAGTCCCTGACATTACTTATGAAACTACAGGTCAGCACAGTCATTAGTACTCCCTTCCTATTGGAATTCTACTTGTTAATTTTCTAGATTAGCCATGTGAAGATGGGGAATTTATTAAAGAAGTGATCAGTTCTCAAAAGGTTTTAAACATGAAAAGAAAACCTATTTGTTTCCCCCACTCTCAATTCTTTGGCTATAGAACTGGAAAATTCATATCTTAGTCCCCTAACTCCACGGATAGCAAAGGTCCTTTCCTATGTAGATTTCTAGGATTTTTCCTATAGGGTTGCAGGCATCCAGCCTTAAATTATACCTCTTCCCTCACCAACTCATAGAGATCTTCCTGGAGTGCTTTTTTTGCCCCATTGACTCATCCTCTTTATTCCGGCTCTTGTGATCAGATCAAATCCCCGCCAGCAAGATTGTAATAATTAGTCTTGCCCTTTGAGGTAAAGTTGCCTCTTTCATCCATTTTCCTAAAATGATGTAAGGATCACTTTTTTTCATAGTCACACAAAATTTCAGAGTTAGAATTGACTTTAGAAGTCATTGAATCTCTGCCATATCTGAAAATAATCCTCGGTAGAATATACCCAAGTGGTCCTCCAACCTCTGCCAGAAGATGTCCAACAAAGGGGAACTCACCACCTCCTGAGGCTGCTCATTCCATTTTTGAATAGCCTTAGCTGTGAAGTTTTCCTGATATCAAACCTAAATTTGCTTTCTGCAAATTACTTTTGATTCTTTCCTCCGGGGCCAAATAAAACCAGCTTAATTCCTTCCACATAACAATTCTTCAAATATTTGGGAAAAAAAAACCCAACCCTGCCTTTGCACCCTTGTACCCCATCAAGTCTCCTCATCTCTAGGCCAAATATTCCCAGTTCCTTCAACTGACTCATCTGAGAAGAACACAAGTTCCTCTACCATTACAGTTGTCTTCCTTTGGACACTCTCCAGCTCATCAGTTTCTGTTTTGTGGCACCCAGGACTAAATACAATACTCCAGATAAGGTCTTCTCAGAGCTGTAACTTTTCCAGAGAAGGCATGACCCAGAACAAAGCTAAAGTTACCTTGATGCTCCCAGGGTGTGTTCTCCTTCTAGGTTGGGTTTTCCATTTGGGCTCTGATCTTGTGTCTTCCAGTAACCCTGTCTGGGCTCCCAAGGCTGTGGTTGAGATGTGATACCTGATACTTGTCCCCAGGTTATTTCAAACACCTCTCTACTCTTCAGCTGCCACTGATGGCTTACTCCCCATTCTATTTATAGGACCACTAAGTAGGGTGGTTTATTTTTTGTTAAGAATCACCCTTACAAAATGTTTTAACATAATAATTACATAATAACAGATTCTATAGACAATATCAACTAGCCTGGGGTTCCAGTAACTGCTTGGCACACTGGTAAGAAATGTGCCATATTAACAACAAATCTGCTTCAAAGTGCCTAATCCAATAAACATTTCTTAAGGATCTCTTTATGTGCAAAGAACAGTGCTAAGTACTAATAATAACAATAAAAGCATTTATATAGCACTTAAGGTTTGCAAAGTACTTTATAAATATTATTTTATCCTCACAACAACCTTGGGAGGTAGCTGCTAATATTATCCCCATGTTATGGATGAGGAAACTGAGGCAAGTTTGCCCAGGGCACAAAGCTACTGTCTGGGGTCAGATTTGTCCTTAGGACTTTCTGAATCCAGATCCAGTGATCTGTCCACTGTGCCCCTTGGCTTTTTCAGTAGAGATAAAACCTCAAAAACAAAACAGAACCTGCCTTAAAGAAAGTTCCATTGCCCTGCAGGAAAGCCATGTAATATAAGGTATAACTACAAAGTATATGGAAAGTAACTGCAGGGGGAAAGTGCTAACAACGAGGGTGGGGAATGACATTGCAAAGGCTTTACTTAGGATTTATTGGTAGTTGTTAAGTAGAAAAGAAAATTAAGATAAAATGGGGATTTGAAACAAATTTTTACCTCGGTATAGTAATTCTCAGTTGGACGGCTACATAGGACCATGATTCATGCTTCTAAAGGATCCTTCAGACTTTCATTTTAATCTCACTAATCTATGTGGTGGTAGGCTAGTATTAATAGTTACATTTAGGGTTAAAAACCATTCAGGGCATTGTCCTCAAGTAGCACACGCATCAATGACAAGCTTGAGAAGGTCCCAACTCTCCTAAATTGTGCATCCAAAGCCTTTCTTCACTTTCCCCAACCTTGGCATATTCATCTGTTCCTGGGTTTCTCAAATCCCTTGCCTTGGAAACTGATGAATACTGATGGCTGGCTAAAATCAGAGTAATGTTGCTTATGGTTTGGCCTTAGCTCACCTACACAGAACATTTAGAATCCTGCTAAAGTAAGCTCATGGAGAAGGCACTACTTTAAGAAAAGGCAGGGAGAGAAGTCATCCAATGGGCGAAAAAGCATAAAATATTTTGGATACTGCATACTTTACCAGTTATGTCATGCTGTTTGAATGACTCACTGTAGATCTGATACTGATTTGGACAATGTTTCTTCAGCCATTTGCAGACATCCTGCTGGGTCCACAGAGCCACTGGTTTTGACAGCTTCACTGTGCCAGACTGTAAACAAAGAGAGGAAAAAGAAAATCCATTAAAACCAGCACCCTGCTTTGAAAGGCACTGCCATGCAATGAAATTCATTCCTAATCCATTAATTCATTGGTTGATAGGCTATAAAACTGCAATGGGCTTTTGAGATGAACTATTTAAGCTCTCCATTTTACAGTTAGAAAATCTGAGGACCACCCGCGTGAAATGACTTCTCCAAGGTCACACAGGTAAGAAGCAGTGTGGCAAAATTCACCACTAATCTTACACAGAGGCTAGTATTCTTGCCACAACACTACCATACCTCTCCTGTTCAATTCAAGTCAACATGTAATAAGCATCTAAGGCATGTAAGGATGAAAATGGCAGGATGCCTGCCTGTAAGGAGCTTACTATCTGAAAGCAGCAGACAAATAAGTCTGATGCAAGGCAGATTGTGCTAACTACAAATGATCATAGGAAAGGTTTGATCCCAACACCTTTCTTTCAAAGACTAAGAAAGTAAATCCTGAAAAGGGTAAAATGACTTGCCAAGGTCACTGAGGTGGTAAGTTTCAGAGCTATGTGACTCCAAATCCAGCCATCTTTCACTACATCAAAGTGCTAGCAGTGCAAAATTAGAGAAGTGGGACAAGTGAAAGAGAGGGAGAGAAGAGAGGGAAGGAGAGGAGGAGAGGGAGAAATCAGTGATATCTGAGAAAATTAGAAAGGTTTCCTTCCTTGTAAAGAGGAAGTGAAACCTTATCGCAGTCTTGAAGGGTTTCAATAGGCAGAGATACAGAAAGGAGTGCATTCTAGACCTGTAAAAAGCTAGTAAAGAGTCACTTAGTCCAAACACCAGCCTGGAAGGGGATGGTCAAGGGTGTTCACAGACTGTAGTTTATCCCTAGTCCACAGCACTCAGGATGGAGAGGTAGTTGCACAGTTAATATGGAGGCTTAATTGATATAATCAGAGGATTATAGATTTAGAACTTGAAAGGGCCTTAGAGGTCATTACATCTACCCCTTCCCATTTTACAGATCAGGAAACAGAGACATGGAGAGGTAAAGTGCTTTGCCCAGGATCAAGAATCAGTCTGAGATTGGATTTGATCTCCCATCTTCTTGACTCTAACTCCAATGCCTTATCTACAATATCTCTGTATGTGAAGTACATATCACTGTAGGTAAAGTCCTTGGTAAACATGAATATCAATTATCTTAATTTATCATTTTGTAAAATTTTTGTTGGCTCTAATAACATGCCACATGACTTCAGCAAAACTATCTACCCAGCCCACAACAGTATTGATTATAGTGTCGTTCAGAGAAGTTTTATGGGAAAGCAAGATTTCCCTCCATTGTATTATCTTCAAAGTTTAGGGTTGTAGTTTAGATTTCCCTGCTATTAATGACCTCCAACGTACCCTGAACACAATTTAGCACTGACCCAAATCTTCACACAATTCCTAGAAATGCCCACTTTTGTCCAAGTCAGCAAGAAATTCTTCAGCACCACCCCCACACTGACCCCCCACTTCAGTGCCTTAAGAAAGTACTCTGGCATGAAGTTCCTGATTGCTGGTGTTATTTGCCCAATGGTATTCAGTGTTTGCTGAAAAATACTGCAGTTTTGTGTTCTAACGCAATCCAAACCCTGTGAAACAGTCTATTTATCAAGCCGTCTTGCAGTGTGTGTGTGATAAATGAGAAACATTTTTTTTCCAAGTTTCAACACTGGCCTGATGAAAGAAGGGATTGGTACTTAGTTCATTATCTTGCTTAGCACAAAAAGTTGCTGAGCATTTGATTGGCTCCTTCACAGCCTACAAGAGTGCTTTTTTTTATTATTATGACTGGTAATACTAAGGCTGACTTCCTCAATACCTCAAAAGACAGAGGATCTGGCTGGCACGGGTATTCCCTCCCATGATGCAGATCACAACCCTTTGCATGCCCTGGTGGATGCTCTTTATGAAATGCCATGACTGAAAAATTAATCTCCTAGCTTCCCTTCCAGTGCTGAGTCTCTCTATACTTAAACCCTATACACCATTGCCAAGCTTGCACCCAAAGCTTTTCCGGATTTGTAGCACCTGCCAGAACTTGCATTCCACTGTCTTGACCTTCTGGAGACCTCTATACCATGGGGAAGACATTGAAAAAAATTTCAGTGGAGGAATACTGACATATTACAGGAAAAATTTATATAATTTTAATAGTTACTCAACAAGCATTTATTAAGTGCCTACTATATACTAGCCATTGTTCTAAGTGCTGGGAAAACAAAGGCAAAAGATAGTCCTTGTTCTTGAGAAGATCACAGTCTAAAGCTGTTAATGGCAACTTGTTCTATTGGATATTCCCCCCAATAGAAGAAATTCATAATCACAATCAGATTTATAAGCTGGTGATTTAGATCATCATTTATTATAATCTTAGCTCAGTAAAACAGTCTGTTCTCCTGAGTAGAAGTGCTGAATGATATATGCTTATGTGACCTATTTGAACAGTACTTTGCATTTTCAGCGATATAGAATATTTATTATATAAAATTATATGATATATAATAAATTATATATAAATATATATTGCGAATAATTCTAGTTACCAACGACAACAATGTTTTTAAAGTCTCCACCTTTTAAGTTTGAACTCTGTATAGCATTTGACAGTATTGACCATTTTCTCCTACTAGATTCTTGTCTCCTCCTTTGATTTCAGTCTTCACCACACTCTTTAGATTCTCTTTCCATTTTGCTAACAGCTCCTCATTCCCAGCCTCTTAAGATGAATGATCTGTCTTTGGACGTCTCTTCTCCCTTAGCAATTTCATTCATTCTCTAAGTTTCAACTACTATCTTTTATATCTAAATTTCTAGCCTCGGCTTCTCTATAACTGGATTTTCAACTAATTATAAGGCATCTACATCTGGATGTTCCCCTGTCACCTTAAACTGAACACTGGACTAAATGGTTTCTGAGTCTCTTCCAATTTCATGACACTAAACTCAATTGACTATTTCCCCCTCTAAACTTGTTGCCTATAAATTTGTATGATAAATAAAATAATCTATATAAAGCATGTTGCAAACCTTAATTACTGCAACATTTGCCATTATTCTGACTTTACCATTCTCTCTCTATATTCTCTCTCAGTATATAAATGCATATACAGAGATATATATGTGTACATCTATATCTATCTATATATCTGTCTCTAGCTATCCATCCATCCATCCATCCATCCACCCATCCATCCATCCATCCATCCATCTATCCATCCATCCATCCATCCATCCATCCATCCATCCATCCATCCATCCATCTATCCATCTATCTAAAATTTCTACTGCAGGCACCACCATTTGCAACTTCCCACGTTTGAAATGCTAGTAATATTTCTGACTCTTCCTCATGTCTCATATCTAAGCATTCACCAAGACTTTTTGCTTCTATTTCCATAAATGCCCCCTCCTTTCTATTCCCACCTTCATAACAAGCCCTTGTTAGCATCTAATTCGACTCTTATTATAGCCTCATACAAGTCTTCCTGCCTCCGTTTTCTTTTGCCTCCTATCCATTCTTAATTTCATTATTAGACTTATTTTTGTAATAGTTATTATTCTTCTCAAAATTTTTCAATGAATCCAGTAGTGAGGGTAGCTGTCATTACAGTGCACATCTGTAATCCCTGCTACCTGGCAGTTTACTTGAGTTACAGTTTTGAGACGCTGGAGGGCGAAAATTGACTGGGTGTCCACACTAAGTCAGCCACCAATATGGTGAGCACCCAGAAGCAAGGGACCACCAGGATGCCTAACGAGGGACAAATGGATCAGGTCAAAACTTTCATATTAACAGTCAGATTGGGCCCATAAGTGGTTGCTGTTTTCCAAGCTTGGGCAAGATAAGGAGATAGAGAAACTACCAACCTACAACCCAACCAAAGCACACGCGTACACAGTCACACACAAACACAGAAAAAATCAAAAACTAGTAACAATAAAAAAACCTACCACTACAAGCACCACCACCAACTAGCGTTTTCACTGCCTAGCAAAAAGAACTGGAAGCCTTGTGCCTGGTATTGAAGGCCTTCTTGCAGGTGGTATCTTTCCCACACTCCTCTGTACTTGCCAAACTGAACCACTCTATGCCCCTAACGGCATTCTTTGCTTCTTTTTTTCCTTGTCTTTGCTGATGCTATTCTCTGTATCATGAATATCTTCTCCCCCCAACCCCGGTAGACTCCATGGCCAAAAGCTGCCTTTTTTCTTTTGAGTTTACCAGCTACATTTCTTGCTCAAAGATCAAGTCTTAAACCCAATTCACTCTGGAGCTCATAGACTGGACAACAAGTCCCCATCCACCTAGCACAGAGTGATCGTAATTACTAAACAGTAATTGTTTCTCTTTTACCCAGGAATCCTGAGGGTCTTCCCCTCCCATTTTGATTTTTTTTTTTATTAAAGGGGCCATCTGTTGAGTAACTACTCAAAGAAGCCTATTTATTGAATGGGTGTATCTCACTCACAGTGAGAATGTGATAAGACCTCAACCTGAAAGGGCCAGGGACTCACATTGCATCCTGGGCCATTTCCAGTCATCCTGATGAATATCAGGTCACTGGACCCAGATGGCTCAGGAGAACAAAGTGAGGTTGGTGACCCTGCACAGCCCTCCCTCACTCAAATCAAAATCAACTGCAAGTCATGTCATCTTCTTGACATCATGCTCCTCCTCAAGAACAAAGGACAAACACAACCTCAGCAACGTCAATCTTCCCCCTCTTTGCCTCCTAATTTCCTGCTTGCCACCTCTCAGATAAAGTCATCTCTTACATCCTATCAATACTAACCTTCTCTTTTGGATCTTGGCTAGCTCTGTTCAATACCTCTCTGAGGCACTTATTATATATTAGTTATTTGTGCTTATCTTATTCTCTTAATAACATACATGCTCCATGAGGGCAGGGACCACAACTCATCTGAAAGTTATACAGTCCCTCTATATCTAATACAATGTTCTAAATAAAAGAAATGCTTACTAAATGTTGAGGGAATAAATGAATGGATTTAGTAAAACATAGAAAAAGGGTGATGTTTTAGCAATCTAAATATAAAGCCCCAGGAAAGGGGGAAAATTTAGGATGACAAATATGGTAAATTGGATTTTTTGCACTTGAAGGGTGAATTCAAATGATACTCTTACATTCTCTTTCTCCTCTCATTCTCTTCCTACGGCAGTCCTTCACTCAATTGTAAAGCAGAGCTCTGTAGGATATGTTTACTCATCCTTCATTTCTTAAAAGGACCAATGCCATCAAGCTGTGATGGGTGCTATTTTGACTTACAGGTTGGACTTAAGTGAGGCAGAGTTACCCAAAGTCATCAGCTTCTCTCTCTTCCAGAGTCAATGAAGTCCAGTGGAAAGAGAAAAATCAGTATGGCTGACTTCAGCAGCCTTTATGGCCACTGGAATAAATCATTCTCATCCACACATTCCAATGGAAGAATTCTTCTTATATTTAGAATAGGCATCCCTCTAATGCACCAACAGTTTTAAAGATAGTCAGCTAGCCTCAACCTGGTTTAGACCATCTAATGAGACAGGTTACCAAGGTGTGGCCACTGTGCATTCTACATCTAGCCACACACAAACACAGAAAAAATCAAAAACTAGTAACAATAAAAACCCCACCACTACAAGCACCACCACCAACCAGCCTTTTCACTGCCTAGCAATAAGAACTGGAGCCACAGGTGAGAGTTCGATGATGCGACTATAAAGAGGAAGAACATAAGGGGGCTTGACTCTAAACCCTCTGAATTATTTCCTATTTATCCGGTATATAGCTTGCTTTGTCTATATTTGTTTGCACGTTATCTCCCCATTTGATTTTAAGTTTCTTGAGGGCAGGAACAATCTTTTACCTCTTTTCGTATCCTCAGAATCTAGCTCAGTGCCTGGTTCATACTAGGCACTTAATAAAAGTTGGTTGGTTGGTTGATTATTGATTGACCAATTGATTTAGAGAGTCCTTTGCAGGAAAGAACAGCTGCCCCAGAGGGATTGCTGGACAAGCAGGAACATAGATGAAGAAAAGAGTATAAACTATTTGAGAAAGGGGCCCCTTCTGTCCTCAAACAGACCTCTGAGAGTGCCTGCAGCAGGAACACGAGCAACTCTTAAGAAACTTCATAGGGGTAGAATATGAGATACCACCAGTAGCTGTAGCAGCAGCAGCATCCAGCACAGGCTCCTTCAGCCAGCGTAGGCATCTGGAGTAAGAAAATCTCCTTTGATGGATGCTGCTGGGGAGAATAATGATGTTTAAGCAATACCTTAGCCATTACCATAACTATAGGTTACCTTCAGGCTTTATCCAAGCTGGAGGTATGGGAAAAATATGGTCTATAGCTGGATCAATACAGTATTTGTTTTGTGAAGATTTTCATGCTTTTAGATTTTTCTTTAAGTGGTGGCAAATCCACAAAGATCTCATCCAGACTACACCCTTACTTCAAGGTGCTGTTTATTGCCTCCTGGCAGCAGAGGAGGTATAATGTGTTACATCACAGTCCCTCAGTGTGGAATATAATAATACCACTGTCAATAACAGGAACAACCACAAAAAAAGCTCTCAGGAAAACAGCAAACACTATTAACGATCAATCCATATATAAACATTTATTAGGCACCTACTATGTGTGCCAAATACAATATATAGTGGTATAGTGGAGAGAGTGTAAGATTGGGAATCAATCCTCCTATGTGATACTTGGTAACCTAGGCAAGTCACTGAAATTCTCTGAGCCTCAATTTCCTCATCTGGAAATTTCCTCATCCACAGGTTGGACTATGTGACCTCAAAGTTTCCCTTAAGCTTTAATTATATATTTTATGATAAAAATAAGTTTCTGCTGTTAAGGAGATTATATTCCATCAGGAGAATTTAAGACAGATTAAAACAGATTTTATATACCAATTATGTATACTTTTATATCATATACTGTATACATTTAATATTATATATAAATAGAAAAAATACGACAAAAAATTTTTGGATGGGATGGATGGAGAATAGGGATAATAATGAAAGGTAATATGTAAGAAGTGGCTTGTACGTAGGCCTTCATTACCCCTAATCTTGACCACTGTAATAGCTTTCTGGTTGGTGTCCTTGTCTCAAGCCTATCCCCACTCCAGTCCACCTCTACTTGGCTGCCAAAATGATTTTCCTCAAGTATAAATGTGGTCATGTAACTCCCACTCAATAAGCTCCAGTGGTTCTCCATTACCTCCAGGATGAAGTATAATTTGCAAAGATAGAAGAGTACACATTGATGAGGTCCTGGGATCCACTAAATTATTTAAGTAATAAAATAGAAATCAGTTCATTTACTTATTAAATCAAGCAATACAAACAGAATAAAGGAAAGGGAGGGGATACCTTCTAAGTCCAAAAAAAGGACACTCTGCCCTTCTTAGCTAGAATACAACTATTTAACTTCAGTTTTATCAATCCCCGCCATTCTTAGTTAGTTGAAACAAAGTCCCCAGTGCTTCACTACCGCATTCCCACTATTTTGTTATTTACTAGGCCAGCACTTCCTTAATTAATTTGGTTACTTCAGCCTCAAAATATGGTGATAAAATCTGTTAATACTGTAGGTGCTGGTCTGATGGGTTCTGGAAACATCAAATACTCTACAAATAAAATGGAACTTGGGAAAATATTGAGGGAAAATGGAATAAATTGAGACTATTTTCATTACGAAAAGTCATATGTGACAATAAGTATTTTTGAATCAATCAGAAAATATTAGAATTGTAAGGAGACTAAGAGATCATCTGAATCAATCCACTCATTTTACAGAGGTGAGGAGTGGAGAGGCTAAAACTCACAGATATTAAGTGACTTGGCCCAAGGTCCTGATACCCCTTAATTCTATTGATTTCCCTCTGCTGATAACTCCCAGATTTATCCTGTGTGTAAGTACATATATACTGTTTATAAGACATGTCATAAACACACATTTATGTTATATAATGGGCATGCATGTATGTCACATATTTAGACACATATGTCTGTACATGTCACACATATATTTATATACGTATGTCTGGTTTGCACTGAGTTGTGTGCATACTGCTTCCCTCGTTAGAGTCTGAGCTCTTTGAACTCAGGGGCATTCTTTTGCCTTTTTTTTGTATTCCCCTTGCTGTGTTCAGGGCTTGGTACATAATAAACACTTAATAAATGTTATTGATTGACTGAGGTCATACAACTGATTAGTGGATGAACTGGGACTTGAATGAGGGTACCTCACTTCCTGGTCCAAGGTTGTTTTCTTCCTCTATGCCATACTGATTGATATTGATAACTTCATATTTAATATTTTAAAGCAGAAAAAATTTTGCATGGAAGTTAACTCATTTACATCTTATAAACTTTCAGAATATCCCAGCATACAATTTAGGAAAAGTTACACTAAGTTACTGAAAGCCACAGTACCTTGAATTTACCTAGTTTACTTCTTTCATGGTTTGTCATGGTGGCCAGTGTCTCCTCTAGTCTCCTAGAAGTGACTATGAAAGCCAGTGCATTCCAATCCTCCCCTTTCCCCCCAGCCAATCCCTGATAAAGTGATTTAGCAACCTGACTTTGTAAATGAGGACTTCCTTGATATACCACTAACACATCTTCCAATAATGTTGACCTACTTATCATATCATTATAGCTTAAATATTATTTCATCCCAGGCCTGCACAAGCAGAAGCTAGATAACTTGGAAATGACCTAGAATAATGCATACGTACACAAACATATATATATGTATATATATACATATATATATATATATGAGCACATACGCATACACAGTGCATTTGTTTGTCTCATACTGGGTAGAATTAAAATTATAGGATAATGACTTTACCACACAATAGCAATATTCCCCTTTCCCCAAAGTCAGAGGGCTGTTCTTCAGTCCATTTAGAAAGGAATGGGGGATTTCAAGTTTTTTCATCTGCTTGCATTAAGAGTTGCCAGTGTGTCTTTACCCTCATAAGTACAAGCCAAAACCAAAAACAAACAGATGCACCATTTTACAATGACTTTAACCAATGAAATAGGAAGAAAAGTTCAAACTGTCCAAAGACATGCTAATACAAAAAAAGTTAGAAAGAGGAAGTATTTTCAGTGATTTTCCATTTGCCTCATTCCTCTTTCCCACGTACATGTATACCACATCATTCTCTTGATTTAAAACATGGGAAACGGGGGAGTTGATTTTTAATGTCCACAGAAAGACCACAAAGCAGACAATCTCCTTAATATCTCAAGGTCAACATGTTGTGACACACAGCAAAATCTCAGGCATTTCCTCTCAAAAGTGGTCATTGTACTGTCCGATGGCCAAGGCCACAAATGAGATGCCAAGGCTTTCTAACTCTGTTCAGGACAGTTAGGTGCATTATTGAGGAGAGGTGTGAAAAATGAACTTTGTGAAATGATTCACATTTCCTGTTTCCTATTATAATTTCAAGATGTTTTATCCTTCTATTTCTCATTAGTCAACTTGGCAGTGAGTGTTTCCTACTGCTTCTATTTAAGTTTCCTTGTCCAGGTCTTTGTCTCAAGTTGCTCATAACCTGTAAACAAACTGAGATGAAACAAGGAAGTATGGTACATAAAGGAAACTTTAGGTGAATCCATTTAAGAGTCAAAAATTCTCTTTTTTAGAGGAAATATTCACTCATTACTTAATGTTTCTAAAGTCTAACTTTTCCTATAATGACCTGGATTTTTTCTTGAAGTGGAAGAATATGTCTATTTTTGGTCCCCAAAGGTATGGCAGAATTTTAGCTCAGCCTTCCCTCATTATTCCTCAAATCTAGTATACTGGGAGAGGCAGACAACCACTGCACTGCATCTACGTACTATTAGAGGAAAGCAGGGCTTTCTATGGCCAACTCTCAGAAAGTGGTAAACATGTTTTCAGCATCTCATTTGCATGTATTTGAAAACTCCAAGCATTGCCTAGTTCTTCCCTTACCATTCTGCAATGTCCTTTGCTTACTTCCCAGTCCTCTCTTTTACTGTCTTCCATTGTGTCATCTTATTCAAGGTTAGGAGAAAGGGGAAAAAACACACAAAAAAACAGATGTTAATGTCTATCTCTACATCCCTTAATGGTGCTTATCAGCCCAGAATAAGGGCATTTTGAGACATTAGAGGAAACAAAAGAGGGAGAAAAATTTTCTCCTGCGAAGAGATGCTTTTTCATGGAATCAATTCAAATTAATTCAAACAAATGCTAATATGCCCTTCTGTTCAACTGGATCCAGTAACTCAAATAATCCACAAGGTCCAAATTCTAATGATTTTCCTGGGATTTTGGTAAGAAAACCCCAGGAAACTCAACAATCTTTATATTTCATTTTTCAAAATAAAGAATAAAAACTTCCTTTTCATCTCAAAGATGCCTGCTACAAAGTTCTAGGGAGTAAAATACAAGTTATTTCTTAGTTCTTCCAAGGGGAACTAGGTATGCTGCTGGACCACAGCACTCAGCTCAAATAAACATTGTTTCAGTATTAAAGGGATATGGTGCACACTTTGCACCTCCCGGTTAGGATGGGAAACTTTTATGATCACTGGTTGGTCAGTACTGGTAGATAATTCTCCCTTATGCCCAAACCATCGTGTGAGGGAAAACTGGGGGTTTTAGTGGACTACAAGCTCAAAACACATTACTAATATGATATGGCAGCCAAGAAAGTCACAAAGAGGCAAATTTAGGCTAAATGCAAAGGAAAATTTTCCCAACAAACAGAGCTATATTAAAATAACATTTCTCACATTTCTATGGTACTTTATGGTCTGTAAAACATTTAACATATATGATCTCATTTGATCCTCACAACATTTCTGGGTATAGGTGACATTATTATGCACATTTTAGATGAGAATACTGAGGTTGAGAGATGTTAAGTCATCTGCCCACTGACATTAATTAGTGTCTGAAGTAGGATTTGAACCCAAAATTTCCTAAATTTAAATTTAAGCACTCTACCCATCATTATGCTGCACATAGCTCTATGTCCAAAGATGATTAGGAAGAAAGAAAAAGAACCTGTATATTCTAAAACATTTATGGCAGCTCTCTTTGTGGTGGCAAAGAATTGAAAATTGCAGGGATGCCCATCATGGCTGAACAAGTTGTGGTATATGAACATAATGGAACTCTACTGTGCTATGAAGAAATCATGAGCTTCTTGATGACAGAAAAACATGAATAGACTTGCATGAAATAATGAAGAGTGAAATGAGCAGAACCAAGAAAACACTATATACAGTAACAGCAATATTATTTTAAGAACAACTTTGAGTGAATAAGTCATTTTGACTATTATAAATACCCAAATTAACTACAAAGGACATATGAAAGAAGATGTTATCTGAATCCATAGAAAGAACTGACAAATAGAAGTATGTATAGAATGATATATATATATATATATATATATATATATATATATATATATATATATATATGCATATTTTGTCTGATGGTAGCCATCTCTAGAGTGGGGAGGGAGGACAGAAAAAAACTACACCATAACTTTGTTATTAAAAGAAATCCAAAGTTGTACATAATAAATTTGCAATTTCATGTGAAATCATGTTTTTAATTCACTACATTATGGAAATGCTTACTTTATTTCATAAAATAAAATAAACTTAAATTTTTTAAAAAGTTAATGGATTACTTTGGGGGATAGTGGGATTCTCTTCAGTGGAGGTCTACAAGCAAAATCTTATGACCTTTTATCATGTGTTGCAGAAGGATTCCTTTATCAGGTGTGGGTTGAACTAGACAGTCAATAAGGTCCTTCCAGTCATCAAATTCTGTGAGTCTCTGAAGCTTTGGAATTCATAGATCCTGACACATTCTCTTATTCTCACACCCTGAAGGAGAAGCTCAGATCATCCTGATTTATGTGGGAGAATAACATGGTAAAAGTTCTTTAATTACAGGGTAAATAGGGAAATAAAAGAAAAGCTGTGAATCATCTGCACATATTCATAGATCAAAAGGATAAGATCAAATTAACTTTGGAATGTATTGAATCAATGTTGGATGCACAAAATTTCAGCCTGTGACCACCAAATCATAAACTCTTAAGAATTGGAAAGTAATTTAAAAGGCCATGTACTTGAACTTTTCTCCCAAAAAAGGTGCATCACATCTTTTACTACAGCCCATTCAGAGAGTCACTAAACATCTGTTCGAGTGCTGCCAGGGAAACATGATACTTTACTCTTTAAGGCAGTCAATACTGGTTACCCTAAGTTCTCAATATGATTCAAGAGATAACATCCCATACTGGACAGATAGCTTAGATGAAGTCTGAGTCATGCATAATATTTCTATAATAGTATAAGGCTACTTTAGCTCCCTACTCCTTACCTGCAACAGCTGTATCACATTGTTGGCACATACTGATCTTGTGATCAACTAAAACCTCCAGATCTTTCTGACATAAATACTTACCGGTCCATGTTTCTTCCACTCTATGCTTATGCAAATAATTTTCTGAATCTAAGGAGGACTTTACACTAATTTTTGCTAAATATAATCATGGTAGTTTCAATCTACCTTCCTGAGAAAATGTTCTGTTCTTATTCAGTCATTCAGTGAATTAGCTCTCTTCTTAGTTTTATCTTTTGAAAACTTAATAATCTTGCCATTATTCAAATTGTTAATATAAATGATGAGTAGGACAAGACCAAGGACAGAGCACTGTAGTATGTCACCAGAGACCTCCCCAAATTGAACTATCATTTTACCAGACACCAAATCTGCCTAAATTCTATCATTCATAATACATTTCTCTATCTTGTCCTTGAGGATATCATGAAAAATTTTGTTAAATGCCTTGATTAAAGTCAGATATATTATGTCTATGACATCCTCTTGGTCCATTAGTTTATTAACTTTATTGATAAAAGGGATGAAAATTTTAATAGGACTTATTTCTTTAAGACCATCTCTTTTTCCTTCTTCTAAGTAAGAAAGACAGTAATAATAGATGAAATTTGGTTATATTATCTCAGTGATCTTTACAACAACACTATGAGGTAAATGTTCTAGGTATCATTATCTCAGTATTGCAGATAAGATAACTGAGACTTAGTGAGGTTAAGTCACTTGTCCAAGGTCATATAGTGCAAAGATAGGATTGAAACCCAGATCTCACATGACTATACATCCAGCACACTTCAACGTTGGAAGAGCCTTTATAAAATATGAATCCTATGTACAGAATCCCTTAATGCAGTGATTCCCATTTAGTGGTTGGTGAACTCTTAGGGAGTTTGCAACAATAGTCCAAGGAGTTAGGGCTAAAAAATATCTAATGGTATTTTAAGCAGTAAATAATTGTAAGGAATATTTTGAATAGTATATCAAATTATCCCAGGGGCTCACAGCACTTTTTTGTGTGTGTGTGGTTGCTGAAAGGGGTTTGTGGAATTTTAAAAAATGTTAGGATGTCTACCCTTGATAGGTGGTCTAATTCAATTTAAGCACTTACAGAAATGGGAAATTACTTAATACTGTTCGACCTCCTTAACAGCAGCCTTGCCTACCTTCACTCAGGATGCTGTCCTGAGTGGTGATTCCCTGACTCTAATGACCATTTCACAAGGGGTTCTAGCCATGATCACTTTATTCCTAGCTCCACTTGGTCACTGGGTGATTTCACCTCCTCCCTAGGAGTAAGCCTCTGCTATGAGGTGTAATCCCTTGACTGGTGAGTTACTGCTTATAGCAACTATTTCTTGAGACATCCCAGCCATTCTCATTTTTTCAGGCTCTTCCAAACTGACTGAAAATATGGGATAAGGATGACTGAGTGAGTAGCGTATGAAGGAGAAAAAAATGAGAGCAAGTTGTATAAGCAACCTCATCTGAGGGAAAGAGAAAGGAGAGTAAGATAGAAAAAAGGATTGGAAGAAATTAGAAAAATGACAGAGGAAAGCAAAGCAGGGTGGTAGAAAAGAGGGAGAATCAATCAACAACTGTGTATTGGGCACTGGGGAAGAGTTGGGATAGAGAGGAGGCAGATCCTGCTTCTTCCTCAGGCTTGGCTGTAATCATACAAAAGCAAATATGTTTATCCATAATAACATGCTGTTGTCTCTGATTCCTGGGTGAATCTCTGAGTCTACCCTCCTATTACATCATTAGGTTGAGCTCAGATACAGCTGTGTGTCCCTTCTGACTTTCTCCTTCCAGAAACATTATAAGGTACCTACCAAGAACCCCTGAGAAGTGAAAGAGCAAGCTGCCTGATTCTAATGCAGGCAGAGTCATACACAAGGCTTCCTAATATCCATGCAAACAATAGAGCTTAAGACCAGCAGGCACCAGGGAGGACTATTTATAAAGGGCATTGACGCAATGGGGAAGCTCAACTGTTCATGCATTGCAATAAGGGTATATACACACCACTCTGGTAGGGGCTGGCACCTCCCCACTGCACTGGGTGACAAGTCATGGTTTCTAACAATAAGCCCTGGTGGAGGAGAAATACAGATATGCACAAGCAGCCAACTGGAAACACGATATCTCAGGCACTGTGGGATGGCATTGGTGACCAAGGCTTGCGGAGTCCTGCCTATCAGGCTGCATTATACAGTCTTGTCAGAGGAAGGGGAGGGAGGGAATCAAGCTATATTCTGTCTTAATCAACAAATACAGGAGAAAAACCCATCATTCAGCCCAGGGGAACTCACACTACAAGGAGATGAAAATGTTTGCAAATCATAAATAAACACACACGCGCGCGCGCACACACACACACACACACACACACACATACACACTGCTCTGACTCATGCACAAATCTCAAAGAGATATAGACAATAAATCCAATGTTCCCAACAAAGCTATGCCTCAAATGTCTATGAAGCCTTCATTGGGAGAGTCTCAATATGGTTCCCAGGCATTCCTATTCATTTTTGTAACATCTTTGTAAATATCAGGAATCCTACTAATCCCATTCCAGAGTAAGGAAAAATAGACCTAGAAATGTGAGGTATGTTGTTTGGGATCCTAAGGATAGAGTCCTCTCAGGATTATCAACCAATGCCCTTCCCACTTAACCCTGTAACATTCCTGGACCCATATTATTAAAGCAAGGCTGGTGATTTCTTTATTTTCCTCACTTAACCTCCTGTAATTCACCTTCATTTCTTGGGGCCACTTGATTAATAAATGGTTCCTTCATCTAATCTAGGAAGCAGCAATATGTTAAAAGATCTAGCTAACATGTCCAAAGAAGAATCCAATAATACATTCATTTTGGAGACCACACAGAAAGAGCAAACCGGTTTAACACTTTCTCTGAAAACAGTCACTAAGTTGAAACCACTTAGCTTGGCAAACCTGACAACATGTAGCAAGAGACAGTTGCATTTGGGAGCGCAGTGGCAAATAAAATAGAAAGCTAGTTTTGAAATTGACCAGCATCCAAGTCCTATCTCTGATATATCTTCCACTTCCTCAGACAATTCTTTGAGACTATAAATTGTAGACAGAGAAGGGGCCAAAATGCATTGATAAAGGGAGTTTCCTCATCCAGAGTGCCCTGTTTCACTGAAATTACAGGTCCAGTCTAAGGAGAACTCAACTTTCTAATTTATCCTCCAATCCATTCAAGCAGGTTTTCTCACTATCTATTCAGTACCATTTCTGTTCTTATTAACCTGTCTCTGCTACAAAGTCCTGTACTTTTGACTTCTAAATAAAATAAATTGTATAAAACATAAAGTCCTATTCTTGCATTTAAAAAACGTACAAGTATAAGATAAGAAAAACATGGTTAGACAAGCATATGTGAGAAATATCTGAAGGTTTTAGTGGGCTGCAAACTCAACATGCATTAACAGTATAGTATGATGTCCAAAAAGATGGTTAATGCAAACTTAGACTGCAATAAGAAAAGCATAAGCTAGGACACGAGCTGATAGCCTTCCAGTCTGCCCTGATCACACCACAATTAGGGTATTGGGTTCAGAGCCACAATTTAGAAAGACCATTAACTATCTGGAGAGATTCCAGAGAAGGCTAATGAGGATGGTGAAGGGCCTTGTGATCCTGCCAGAAAAGTGAAGAACTGGGAGTTTAGCCAGAGAACAGAAAGATGAAGAGGATATGATAAGTACAAGGCTCTCCTATCGAGGAGGCATTAGATTTATTTTGTTAAAAACCAAGAGGTCAGAACTAGGAACAATGGATAAAGTTGAAGACAGGTAGAATTGAACTCAACCAAAGGAAAAAGTAAGTTCACAATAATAAAGGTAGCCCTGAATGGAATGGGCTATCTTGGGAGGTAGTGGTTCTCTTCTCACTGGAAGTGTAGTCTGGATAACTCCTTGTGGGAGAGACTGCAGTAAGGATTCTTATCTGGATAAAGGTTGGAATAGATGGTCCCTGAGCTCTCTTCCAACTCTGAGATTCTGTGATTCCAATATTCCTCTTCCTTACAATGCTCATTTTCATCCACTCTATCCTAAATCTTACCTATTCATCAAGGCCCAGCTTAAGCTCTACCTTCTTTTTTCAAGTTTTATTTGCTCACCCCACCCAAATTCATTTCTCTTTTCTCTGAACACCATTTTCACTTAAATATCACCAGGTTATGTTCTATCTATTGAATTAGACTGTAAGCTACTTGGGGACAAAATCATTTTTCTTTTGCAAATAACAAGTATTGTAAAAATTCATCCATCTCTTCCCTATCACTATCCTATAATTAAAAAAAAAACTCTGAATACATATCTACACAGTTCAGCAAAACCAATATTCCATGTTGGCCATGCCTCAAAAATCTTCTTTTTTCCTTCATTTGAAGCCTATCACCTGTCAGTCAGGATGTGAGCGGCTTCTTTCATCTTCCTTCTTTTTGGCTCCTAGTTTATCACTGCATTGATCAAAGTTCTAAAATCTCTCAAAGTTATTTTGTCCTCTATAATATTCTCGCTGTATGAATTGTGTTCCTAATTATGATCACTTCATTCTGTATCATTTCAAAATGGTCATCCCAGTTTCCTCTGAAATTGTCCATTTCACAAAGTTCATGTGTTAACACTCCTTTTGCATTTCCTTTAGTCTGTAGAGCACTGATGATCACATAGATTTGTCACTCAGTGAATGCTTTTTGAGGGACTAGATGGAAAAGGGAGAAGTAGGCTGACCAGTCAAGTGACAAAGGGATAGGTGAAGTCACTCCTGTAAGAACTGCATGACTTAAATCAATAATGGGATCTGAGAACCACTGCTCTGGTCCATGAAAAGGCAAAAAAGAAAATTTCATTGAATTCAACAATTCAATTAGGTAAGCATTACCTGCACAACATATACAATGACTAGGAGAATATAAATGAAAGATCTTTACTAATAGGAAATCAAATTGAGTAACTGAAAAAAGAAAAGTGGAGGTAGATCTGGTGAAGAGATAGATAATACAATACAGTCCCTTCCTCTTGGAAGGGGAGTCAGGCACAATTGGAAGGGGGGAGATATCCAGAAATAATGGTGATGTCAAAACACAAGACAATAGCAAAAATTACTTTTAAAAAGTTTGCTAATCCCATCTAGATACAGCCTCAAATGCCTCTATAAATAATCAATATTAGCAGGAGGTCGGGTTGGAGGTGGGAGTTTTTTGAGGAAAGAAAGGAAGAGAAAATTCTTCATTATGACATCCTCTTCTTAAGACTCTGGCTGCTCTTCTTTTCCTTAATAAAGACAGCAGTTTTCATTTGGTGATGAAGCAAGGCTCTGGGGTTTAGGCAGCAGTACCCACCAAGATGACTTAGAAATTGAAAGTTACATGACATTGAAGAGCAGCCTTCACTTTCCCACAGAGAGGTGGAATGGGTAGAGTTCTAAACTGGGAGACAGGAAGATCAGTGTTCAGACCTCACCTCAAGTACTTACAAGCAAGTTGACTTTGGGCAAGTTACTTAAATTCTCAGCCTCAGTTTTTTTGGGGGTATAATAACTGTACCTACCTTATAGCTGAGAATCTTGCCTCATATTTTACAGAAAAAATTAAAGCTATTAGCCATGAACTCCCTCTTTTCTCCTCTTTCCCATCTCCTAGCACTCAGATGCTTTCTGTCACTTTCTTCTTCATCCCTGTTTCACATGATGAAGTGGTCTTACTCCTTACCAAGGCTAACCTCTCTGTTTAAGTGATCTCATTCTATTCTGTCTCTTCCAACAGATTGCCTCTGTCTTCCCTACTCTTTTCACTTCTTTTTCAATCTCTCCCTGACTACTGGCTCATTTCCTACTGCCAACAAACATGCCCATGTCTCCTCTATCCTGAAAAATCCCTCATTTGATCCTTCCCTGCTAACTATTATCCTATATCTCTTCTGCTCTTTATAGCTAAATTCTTTGAAAAGTCTGCCTACTATAGGTAACTCCACTTTCTCTCCTCTCACTCTCTTCTTACCCCATTAAAATCTCGCTCTCAACCTTATCATTCCACAGTAACTGCTGTCTCCAAATTTACTGATGATCTCTTAGTTGCCAAATCCAATGGACTTTTCTCAGTCCTCATTCTTCTTAATCTCTCTGCAGCCTTCGACAGAACTCTCTCCTCCCTGATATTCTCTTTTCTCTAGGTTTTTGGGGTACCATTTTCTCCTGGTTGCCCTTCTACCTATCAGATCTCCCCTCTATCTCCTTTGCTGGATCCTCCTCAAGACCACATCTTCTAACTGTAGGTGCCCCTCAGGGCTCTGTTCTAGGCTTTTTTCTCTTCTCCCTCTATACTACTTCATTTGGTGATCTCATCAGTTCCCATGAGAATGATTCTCAAATCTACCTTGCCTGCCCCAGTCTCTCAGCTCTTGTCATTTTCTCTGGCTATCCTCCATGTCTACAATGCTCTCCCTCCTCCACTCCAACTACTGACTTATCTGGCTTCCTTTAAATTCCAACTAAAATCCCACGTTCAACAGGAAGCTTAACCCCTCTTAATTTCAGTGATCTTCTTATAATTATTTCCTATTTGTCATATATATACACATACATATATATACACACATATACATAAACATATATTTATGTGTGTATATATATATATAATACACACATACATACATATGTATACGTATATAACCAGCTTTGTCTATGTTTGCATGTTGTCTCTCCCATAGAGCATAAGCTCCTTGAAGGCAGGAACTGTCTTTTGCCTCTTTTCATATCACCAGAGTTTAGCACAGTGTCTGGCTTATAGTAGGTGCTTAATAAATGTTTATTGATTGACAGTTATCATCATCAATAAATTCCTTTGTTTGCTTCTCAACTCATTTACTGGATCACAATTTATTTTCTCCACTGGTCAATATATTCACAATTGTGAAACACTAATTCATATTAGATACCTTCAAATATAGGAGGGAGGTGGGAAAAGGGAAGAATAGTTAAACTTATTTTAAATTATCTTTAGGGTTACAGAGTTAAATCAAAAGTCCTAATTAACACATATCCTCAGAAAGAGACAAATTCAATTCAGCCTCATGGCCTCTGCTATTTTTTTTTTTATTTTCTAAATATTCAGAACGATGCCAGTATTTTCTGACCATTTTCTAGACTTCGTAACTGTCAGTCACAAAAAAACATAAGCAATCAATATTAATTAAAGAGAAATTTCAGCTTTCCATCAATATCTATCAATAACTAAATGCCCAAACCAACCTGGCTGACTCTAACCCTTACGCTGTAGCCACCAACAAAAGACACACACACACACACACACATACACATACATACATACACACTTTAGTCAAAAGAACATTTGGTGTTCAAATTCTTCCTTTTCCCATTTCTGAAACTTAGGTCCATGAAGTTGAGTTATTTTGTCTAGAAGCACAGTTCTCCATAAATAGAAACTCATATTTCAACACAGCAGCCTTCCTTGTTTTCAAGAGTTGGGATTTTGAAAGTTAATCTAGAATCCTACATGAGTGTTTAACAAACACAAAACAAGAAAAATTTTCCCCTGACATACACATCACCCCTAAATCCATAATGAAGGAATGAATGCATATAGAAAATAAACAGCATGCAATTTCTGTTCTTGCCAAATCATGTACTCCCCAAAAATACCATCTAAAATATTCTTTCATGTTTTTATCCTCTCTACTGCCTGTTTATTCCCCTTTAATAAGTTTCTCCATTCATTTTTTATTCCATTTCCATTTCCCCTTGAATATAGCCAGGGAGTTAAATTAAAAATCCTCACCCTCTATCTTCACATACACATTATTTTCCATTTCTATTCTGGGCCCAATTCTGATCCCAGAGCCATTTGGTATTCCAAACAGGTACAAGAGAAGGCTGAAGGATCAGATGTAACTTTTACATTTCTTGACTTCTTTGGCTTAAAAATATGTAATTTTAACACTGAAAATACCCAGGCTACACAAAGGATATACAGATCTGGGCACCCAGTACACTGAGATTCCTGTTCCTCCCTCTGTGATTTTAAAGAAAAGCAAAGAAAAGGATTCCAAACTAATTTTCCACTGATTCTCGGTTCCTCCATTACATTATTTTCCAATACCTTTTTTCCAACAGCAGGGCCCCTCAGTGCAGTTTATTTAGGCTTATTGATTATGAAGCAGCAAAAATCTTTCACACAGCAAGCAATGCATGCCAGTTTTTCCAGCTATACTTTCAATCTTATTATGTCTATTTATCAAATGTGGTTCATTCCCTAAGTCTTTCTAGAGAGTGAAACAAGTTTTCAAGTTGCTGCTACTCTGCAAAGTGACCATAAAAAGTTTAAAATCTACAGATTTAATGTGCCTGACATTTAATTTCATGCTCTGTTTGCCCCATTGTTCAAAGCAAACAGTAGTTCAATCTCCACCTCCAAAATATATTTTAAAAAAAGAAATTAAATTCATAAACTTGTGTATTGTGGAGTGGCGGGCCTCCGTTTTCTAGAATAATATTGGTATTTAAAGTCTGTTTTGAATCTAAAAATCAGGGAGCAATGTTGAACAATGATTTACAACCCAACACATCAGCTTTACAGGTGCTATTTACAAAACTTTCCAATTTTCAGGGTTAACGTAGTCACCCACATTTCCACATTTTTATTTATCTTCCACTTTAAACAAGACTACTGTATTCTGAGATGACAAAGGACTGGAGAAGAGGGCACTATTGGAAGCAGGAAAGAATGATTCTGCATATTATAATTCAAATTATTTAAAAGGCACTCAAAATAAGCAAATAATTATTAATAAATGCAGATGTCTATTCTGTACCTGGGAGCATGCATAGATTTTAAATTTGCAGAAGAGTGGACCCTACTTAACCCTGAGAAGTTTTACAGGAGAAAAAAAAAAACTTTTCAAGAATAATCATCTAAATAACTACAATGAAAAACAGATTAGAACACAGACTTCAGCATAATGACAAGAATCTGTATAATTAAGTAGTTATTTTCTTGACCAACTGATTCCTTTTGTAGGGTCTCATCAAAACCAATGATTACAAATCTCTATGAGGAGATATAGAAAATCTGGTATAGCCAGTTACAAGCACTTGAACAAAAAGCATAGACATCAGAGCAAAAGAATAAAAATAAAAATTGCAAATTATGATGCTTCATTGAATGTGAACTAGATACTTCCTGACATAGAGGAATTTTCCCATGGTGATGGTACAACCTCTATCTGCACAGTATTCTAATATCTAAAATATAATCTACTATCACCTCTTGTAATCACTCAACATTAAGGTTCATGTTCCTCTTTGAATTTATTGCCATTATTTAGAGACTGCCAATGGAGTCTACCACATACCAAATAGCCAGATGGACCAGATGTCAAACAAAATGACAGTTAGGAATCTCAATTTTAACAAAATGAAGAAAGAAGGGAAAAACCTTGATGGGCTGGGGATGGAGACAGGATGAAGACCATGTTGGCACATTATATGTGAAAGAAACAAAATGGCAAAGTAGGAGGAGAACTGCAATCAGAAGATTAAGGTGGGAATGGATTAACTCTGCTGATCAGAACTCATGTGTGGTACCTTGGACAAGTAACTTTACTTCTCTAGGTTTCACATTCCCCATCTATAAACTGTGGATGTTAGACTAAATAAGTGATCACTAAGATTCCTTCTGGCTCCAGATGCTAAGATTCTCTGTGTCTTGGGAAAATATTAAGACACAGAGTCAAAGAATTTCAGAGTTGAAAAGGACCTCAATAAGTGTCCAATCTAACCCATACCTCCCCCCAGGCCCTGCCCCTCAAAATACAACCCACCTCATTATCCAATTAACTAATCTTTGATTTAAGTCTTCTAATGAGGAAAAATCACAAACTCCTGAGGTAGCCCCATTTTATCTTTCAACAGAATGCTTTCCTCTGAGTGCAAGCTTACATTTGTCTCTTTGCAATATCCAACCATACCCCTGTTCTAATCTTGGGAGTGAAACAGAACACTGACACACATGACAACCTTTCATATACTTGAAGACAGCTATCATGGTCTCTAAGGTCCCTTACAGATCTAAATCTAGAATCCTACGTCCATCCCTATCATCCCTGCCCTTGCCCTCTTCTCTCTTCCAGCTTAAACACACCCAGGTCCTTCAACTAGTCCTAATATGGAATTTGCTCAAAGTCCCTCCTCTAGATGCTGTTCAGCTTAAAAATATCCTGACTAGTGTTCCTGGAGTTGTATACAATATACTCTATGGGCTATGATGGCAGAATACAGTGGAACTATCACATCCTTACTCCTAGAAGCTTTGACTGTCTCAGTGCAGCCCAATATTGAATCAGTTTTTTCAGACTGCAGTCCACCAAAAAAAAGTCTTAGATTTTTTTTAGACCAACTGCTGTCTAATCATGACCCTCTATCTTTATTCTGAAAGTAAAATTTTGAATGCAAACATAAGATATCAAATTTATACCCACTAAATTTTATCTTAGCCCAATACTGGAACCTCTCAAGATCTCTGTAAATCCTATCATATAGAACTCCTTCCAAATTGACATTAGATCAATAATGACTATTCTTTTAATATGATCATTCAATCAGATGCAAAATACTAATGCCAATCACAATATAATACTTATATAACACTATAAGTTTTGAAAAATACAAATATTATCTCATTTTATCTTCACAACAATTCTGGATGGCAGATGATATTATTATCAATATTTTACAGATGAGGAATCTGAGGCAACCAGAGGCTAAGTGACTAGCCTAGCATTTAACATCAAGTAAGTGTCTAAGGTCACATTTGAACTCAGGGCTTTCTGCCTCCTGTCCTGATTCTTCTATCTACTGCACTACCTCAATGCCTTTAATTACATTAGTGTCTGACTCATGGCTCTCCCTCATTTCCATATTATCCATAAGAATAGCATGAGATCTGTGACAAGTGTCTTGCTAAAATCTAAGCAGATTATTTCTACAACACTCCTCTAACCTACCAGTTTAATTAACCTGTTATCAACTATTATTGATGAAGTCATGATGGCTCTTCATGAACACTCTTTCCTTTTTTAGATTTGTTCACTAGCTATTACTTCAAAAATCTGTCAGGAATTCAAGTCAAGCTTACTGACCTATAACTAACAGACTCTTTTTTTTTTTTTCAAAAATAGAGATTGCTTTCTCCTTCTCCAGTCCTGTGGCACTCCTCCAAGTTTGACCTAGACTCACATAACTCTGGAGGAAAGAGTGAGGCTAAAGGCTGCACAACTCTGCCTCACTTAAATCCAATTCATGTGCATGTTACCCTTGAGATGTCATTGTTTCCCTCTGAGAACCAAGGACAAATGACAACATTTAACAACAACAGCAGCCTTTCAAATATCACTAGCAGTAGTCCAATGATCACATATTATTTCAGTGCCTAGAGATATCATTGTTATGAATAACTAGGTACATTCTTACTATTTCCAAACATAATAATCTTGAGTGGTAATTCCTCATTGGCCACTTTTTCTGTCCTGGTTCAAATGTCATTCTTTTTGCCAAAGAAAACAGAAGAAAAATAGTATTTGAGCAGCTCTTCCTTCTCTCTATTGCCTGTAATTATCATGTCATCTATCCTCAGGTAATGGTCTTATCACATATTTAATCCCTCTCCTTCCCCAATAGAGCAAAAAAAAAAAAAAATGAGCAAGAGATGGAGCCAAAGTACACTAAAGAGTAAAAGAAGCACAGCCTGGTACAAGACCACAGTATCAAAAAATGGTAGGAAAGGGTGAAGAAGACAAAGATGAAACCAAGCAACAATAGTTTAGCGCCAGTCATAGAAGTTCAGTGGCAAGACAAAGGTCAAGATTGGAGAAGGAAAAATTTCTTGATTTTCAAAAAAATAAATAAATAAAGGAAAGAGAAAAAGAAATTAGTTTGTTACAGGCCAGTGAGCTTGATTTGAATAGTTTAGCATATTGCACCCAACCAAAGGTTTTCTTTTCAAAAAGATCCTGATTTCAGCTAGATTTACACCATAAATAGAATGGGGCTTTATTCTATTAGCACCAGCTGTGTGGCTTTAAATTGTCATCCTCCCAATGTATCCGACTTGATTTCTACTCCATATGTCTCATCTGCTTTGGTCCAATTCATGTTGGCTATCTTTTATCTCCAATGTTTTAAAAATTGCAATTCAGTATTATCTGCACAGCTGGAGATATTATTCCTTTAGAGTTTTTACTAGTTTTCAGAGGGGCTAAGCAGGTCTGACTTAGTCTTCACTTGTTCAGAGTGATGGGCACCATTTTGATTCTGTTTTTCCTTAGAGACTAGTATAATGGCTTTCATCATCAAACTTGATTTCCACATTAAACTTGAATTTGACAAGCAATAATTTACTAAATTCAACAAACTTAATGAATGACAGCTAGATAACAATGTGCTAGGTGCAGAGGGAGATACAGACCTGAGTAAAACCCAGTCACTGCTCTCAGGGACTTATAATCTGGTAGACAAGGTGAGCAACACACAAACATACACAGTACTACAAAAGAAATGGATTATTTCTAGATATTGTAAGAGGAAATCTGGAAAGGCTATACTGAAGACCATTAGATCTTATATTTAGATCTAGGAGGGATTTTAGAGGTCAACACCCTCATTTTATAGTGGAGGAAACTGAGACACAGGGAGGTTAAGTAACTTGCCCAGGGTCATATAGCCAATAAGTGTGAGGAAAAACCTGAACTGATACCTTCACTCCACACTTAGGGCTTTATTCATCGTATCATCTAGACAGATTATATCTAAACTGGATCCTAAAGGACAGATATGACTATAAGTGGTACAAATAGAGGGTGGGAATGAGAAAGGATATTGTAAACATAGGGCTCAACGTCATCCCTGGCATAGCCATGGGAAAGGACATTCCTCAAGGACTAGAGAGTAGATTGATTTGTCTAGCATGGTTTGAGGTAAGGCTCAAAGTAAAAAAGAGTCAGATTGTGGTGGGTCTTGAATGTCAGACTGAGGTATATAAATTTGTGTATATATACACAAATATACTTATATTATTTAGGGTGCAACGGATGATAGGCTCACTAAAGGTTTTTAAGAAGGTATATGGCCTCATCAGATCCATGCATTCAGAGGGATTCACACTACAGGTGTGTTGTACCAATGTGACTCTCTAAGGTTAAGTGCATGACTTGGACTAAGATGAAATCCTGTTTCTTCCATAAAACCTTTTCTCATGCCTCCATCACTCTAGTGAAAATCATCTCTCCTTACTTAAGCTTTTTGTGTTGACCCATCTCTTGCAATAACTTGTTGTGTTGGTCCTTTGTTTTGGAAGAAGACCATGACATCAGAGAAATGATGACATGACTTGCACTTGACTTTGTTTTGAGTGAGGGAGGGCTGTGCAATTAGTAATTAATGACTGAAGATCTAAATTGGTAAGGAAGCTTAGAAGCCATCTAGTCCAATCCCTCCCCCCTTTTTACAGAGAAGGAAACTGAGGTGCAGGATGGTTAAGTGATGTGCCCAAGGTCACATGGGTATGCTCTAAATCATACTTATTATTGCACATATTTTTTTCTCTCCTCTAGATAAAGTCCTTAAGGGCAGGCTTTTTTGTTTTATGTTATCTTCCATCACTACTGCCTAGCCCAGTGGATACTTAATAAGCATATGCTGAAATAAACATTCCATAATTATCAGGCATCACAGCTTCACAGGTAGTTAGCTATGCCAGTATGAAAAAAAATGCAGAAGAAAGCACATTAGAAAATATATCATGTTTTAATGGGATCTCCATTTGCTAAACAGACTCTTGCTCTTGAGTTGTTAGGGGTAAGAGTACAGTTGGAGTGGTGTCTTGTAACAGTTCTAGAACTAAGCAAATGAAAGCAGCTGATTTGAGCACTAGATCAGCTACTGGGTAGTGCTGAACATTCTTGGGGGAGCAACATAACCTCTCAGCAAGACTATCTCAGTTTTCTCATGTCTACAATGAAGACAACAGACCAGAAATAGCTCTAGGGAGACGCTAATGAGCTCCTTACATGTGGTGAAAGGGATAACTAGTTCATCTGTCCTATAGCCTCAGGAAAGGCTTAGTAATAACAGATTGCATCAAGATAGAGCTTTAAGGTTTAAAGTATATTTTACCTATATTATCTCATTTGAGCTTCATAATATGGTTCTGAGGTAAGCACGATAGGAGCTACTATCCTCATTTAACAGATGAAGTAACTGAGGCACAGAGAACTTCACTACTGTCATATACTTCATAACTATCCAAGGCAAGATTCAAATCCAGTTCTGACTTCAAGTCCATCAAGTCATCATACCAAGTTTCCTCTGTCTTTTTCCTCCCTCTTAGAATACAAGACATGCTCTATTTTAGCAGGCAGAAAATGTAGAACACGCACACAAACACACACACACACAACCTCACATCTGTGACTATAGACAATCAAGGTGATTGCTCCTAACCTCATTGGTACACCCCACCCTTACCACAGGGCTATATTTATAGCACTTCCCTGTGATTGAGGCCCTCCCCCAAAGGGAAAAGCACTTGGAGTCATTAGAGACTTAAAGCCCTCCTTTTCCTGGATCTCCACAGATCACAAAACTCACAGGGCTAAGGGAGGGCAAAGTCAGGGTTTGTTTCCCTCTGTCATGACATTTCAAGTGACCTCTATAAAGCATCTATGTCTCCCATTTATATGCGTGCAAACCTTAAAACACTATAAAGTATGAGTTATTATTATCATCATTCTCGTTACTCTTATGCATGGTGGAATTAACCTTGGATGATTTATGTTATAAAATAGTATTCCTATTTTAAAAATTCAGTTTCTTGAGTCATTCACCAGGAGACAGCCTAGAGTACAGATGAAAAACAGCTGGGAGCAGGCACCGTGACATCATATACATTCAATGTCAAAGGCAGAGACACTCTTCATCCTGCCCAGGCAGGAAAGAGGGTTGTTACCAGCAAAATAAAGAGGGGTGACAGCTCCAGGATGTGACACAGACCTGAACAGAGACTTGGCTTCCCTAAGGCCCAAGGAAAGATCCGATCAGAATATATGAAGGGCAATCATCAGAAAAAACAAGGTGATGATAAAATGAGAGTGAAATACCAAGACATTGTTTAATCAGATGAAAATTTACAGAACTAAGATCAAAGAAAAATGATCACAGTCAAAACCAACAATGACACCAGGTGGACACGTAAGAATTTATCTAGGACCTTTTTTCCTTCTCTCCTCCAATCTTTTGACTTTCATTTTCTGCCACATTTGGCACACTTTTTATATGTTGAGGCCTTCTCCTGGACCAAACTTCCTAAGACCCTTCCTTTTCCTCTCTCCTTCCAGCAGCCCCATTGCTTCCCATTGCCATAGAGGTCTCTGTGTCTAGGATGGAGATCACAGCTAAGCCAGATGGCCTAATTAGATCATAGGAGTAAGAAGGAGAAGAAAAGGAAGGGAATGAACATTTACATAATATCTACTATGTGCCAAATGCTTTTACAAATATTATCTCATTTGATCCTCACAACAGTCCTGTAAGGTAGGTACTACTGCTATCCCCATTTTACAGTTGAGGAAACTGAGGCAAACAGAGGTTAAGTGGCTTGTCTAGAATCACACAGCTAACAGGTATCTGAGGCCAGATTTCAACTCTTGTCTTCTTGACTCCAGGCCCAGAACTCAATCTGCTGTGCCACCAGCTGACTCTAAGACAACTGCCCCACTCTGTCATACCAATTCACCTCAGTCTTACCATTATCAGGTTCCTCTCTAATTACATTCTACTCTTCCATTGTCCTCTGTGGGATGTCTCTTCTATTTTTCTGTCTTTTCAAAGTTTGTCTTCCATGCCTAGAATGCCCTCCTTCATGACTTGAAATGCCCAGCTCCCTACCCCTTGTTATTAGGTTACCAGTGATTGGCACATAGGAGGCATTTACTAGATGTTTGTTGACTTGGGTTGGGTATGTATTCTGTATTTACCTATCTGTCAGCATATTGTATTTCCCTTGGAGAATGTAATTCCCTTGAGCAGGATGGTTCCCCTTCCTCGTTGCCCCCCCCCCACATTAGTGTTCTACATTGAGCAGAACATGAAGAGGGGGCTGAAAGTTCCTGTCCACAGTGTCTTAGAATTAGACAGCAGGATGCCAGCAGCGTCAAAAGCCATTAGGAAGGAAAAGGCAAAAGACCAGGTCAAACAGCCTAAGGTCAGAAGCATCAGGCAGAGGGATTGTCACTACAAAACATGAATTTCATAGCTGTTACTCAATTCAGTAAGTATTTATTAAGCACCTACTATGTGTCACACATTGTGCAAGGTGATGGGGTGCAAAAAGTTCTTGCCCACAAGGAGCACACTTTCTCTTGGGGGGGAGGATTGGGGGTGGGAGATGGAGAACAGCGTGGTGCAATATGTACACATATAAATAAATACCAAATAGAGTATTAAGCTATTAAAACCCCAAACTGCACTGAGACTTCGGGGACACTGTGCAGCAGCAGGCACTGGAACTGTGATTTCACTGGTACTGGGAACATTTGGGTGAAAGAAAGCATGTCAGAACCTTCTCTGAAGCACTGAGATGTTAAACAACTTGCCCAGTGGCGACACACAAGCCTGTATGTGTCAGAGGCAGGATGTGAATCCAGATCTGCCTAGCAGTTGATATTCTATCCCCTTTACCACTTTGACTCTCAGATACCAAATATAACTTATTGTTTGTCCTTTGTCTTCAAACAGGACCAGTGACATCAAGGGGTGATGTCTTGACTTGCACTTAAATTGGATTTAATTGAGGCAGAATTACACAAAGTTGTCGGTCTTACTCTCTTTTCCAAAATCATTGAAGTTCAGTGGCAAGATAAAACTCAGGGTGACTGATGATGGCCTGGGATGCAGTGGATGACCTTGGCATCTTCCATGTTTGACCAACCTCTATGGATTCCACAGCACCTGCTTTAGCTACCTTCATGGTCTTTGGAACAAACTGTTCTCATCTGCCCATTTCACTGGGGGTAGTCTTCACATACTTGGCATAGACATTCTCTCTAACTCTCCACTGGGTTTGAGGCCTGTTGATTAACTTCAACCAGGTTAAGCCCATCTGCTGAGATGGCTTTACTAGGTTGTGACCTCTGTGCATGCTATGGCTTGTTGGAGTTACAGGTGAGAGTTGGGTGAACAGTGGACACCAAAGATGGCTAAGCAGCCCTGAAAAGGCTCATGCAAGAGGTGCTTGTCCTTCCTAAATATCCCACACTCCACCAAACATACAAAGTAACTAGGGGCAGGGATATTGTGTGGTGGCACATGTTTTTGTATTCCTTAGGCCCTTCTCACAGTACCTTCCATAGAGTCTAAGCTTATTATAATGTTTGCTGAATGGAATTTCTTTTGGGTCCCAGGTCCTAAGTTACTGAGCTGTCTGTACCCCTAATTAATTCTTTATTTGTTGACTTAACTACCGAGCTCACAGTTATAAGGATGTGAGATGACAGACACAAAACTGTTTTGGAAAGCTGGAAATATTCCCCAAGGAGGCACCCAGGTAACCTGAAGGCACGACCTTAAGAGAAGACACGGCTACAGGAAAACCTAGGTGAGAATAGAAAAAATAAAAAGCTATCATCTGGATGTATGAAAAATCTGAAAGATGGAGAAGGAAAAACATAAGGAAGACAAGATAACCATGAGCTGGTTCTGATTTGTATCTTCTGGCTAAGTAATCCATAACCTCTGGAAAGGATGTGGTTCATACACTGTTAATCCTCAGTGCAATGATCTCTTTGTCTCATGTGCATGTGTTTATATCCAATCTACATTGATGCATCCTGTTTCTCCACTAGACTGTTAGTGTATTGGCATTATTAGTTAAGGTAACTTTAATCTATAGAATGTAGACTGAACAGGACTGTTCATGCAGGAAACTTTCTATAGAACACCTGAAGCCTGAACTAGGGGAAGTTTTAGGACACAGTACAGTCATTATCACGGGTCCAACCCTTTCATTTAATAAATGAGGAAGTGAGGTTTTATACACACACACACACACACACACACACATACATACATACACACACATACATATATATAATAAGTGAGGAAGTGTGAAGTGTTAAGTGACTTGCTCAAGGTCACACAGGTAGTATGGATCAGAAGCAAGATTTAAGGAGATGAAGTCATTTGTCCAGGTTCACACAGTCCATCTATTATAAAAATGAGATAGGGAGGGAGGGAGGGACTTGATCTTTCTGACTCTCAAGCTAACCAGGCATTAAAAAATATCCTAATTACAGGAGGAAGAAAAGTGATGCACCTGAAACTCCTAATATCAAGATAAAGGATCCACAGGCATGAGGAATAAAATGGTTATCAGCTCTGTTATGAGCAGGGTGACAGAAGTCAAAGTAAAGGGATGATCTTGGTATGAGGAGAAGACTACAAGGTCTGAAATAGCTACAAAACATCAACAAATGTATCACTGGGACAAAATTATTGGCACACGACAAGATTAGTGACCACAGGAAGTACAAAACTGAGAGTTCAGCTTCTCATTTTAAGTGTAAAAAGATGTAAGCACAGGGAATTGATTTGTTTATCTTAATTGCTTCCTTACTTAAGGTTTCCCTCAGACTATTAGGGATGTTTTCTCCAGTGGAAAAAAGAGCTCTGATTTTGTAAGTGATATCAAAGGAGGGGTGGGGGAAGAAAAGGAATCTCTTTTCAGCCAATTTTTTGGAGGAGACCTTTTTTTTTTTTTTTTTTAAAGTAAAGGATGCTAGTATTAGATCTCCAGCTACACTACCAAAGCAGTGCATCAGTTCAGTCTGGCACTGGTTTAAAAAAAAAAAGAGGGGTTGATCAATGAAATAAATTAGGTATACAACACACAGAAGTAAACCAAAGATGCCAACGACTGAAGGTAGAACTCATTATTGAACAAAAACTGCTGAGAAAACTGCAGGAACTAGTTACAGAGCAACATGATATACCACATATATGGTAAGGTCCAAATGGTTATGTGATTTAGATATAATATCTAAAACCACAAATTAGAGGAACAGGAAAGAAAGAAATGATCCAGCAGATCTATGTATAGGGGAAGAGTTCATGACCAAAGGATAGAGGATCAGAGAAGTGAAAAGAGAAAATTTTGATTACGTGACAGCAAAAAGATTTAATACAACCAAATCCAAAGTAGCTAAGATTGAAAGGGAAAGAATTAACTGGGGGAAAAAGTTTTTGCAACAACGTTGTCTGATAAAGGTCTAATTTCCAAGATTCATAAGGAACTGATACAAATTTATAAGAACAAGGGACATTCTCCAATTGGTTAATCACTAAAAAATATGAACAGGCAATTCTTAAGGAAAGAAATCTAAGCTATTGATAGCTATTTGAAAAAAGTGCTCCAAATTATTAATAATTACTGAAATATGAATTAAAGCACTTTCTGAGGTTCTACCTTATACTTACCTGATTGGTAAAGTTGACAAAAAAGAAAAAAAAGACAAATATTGGTGGGCCTGAGGGAAGACAGGCAAATCTCACTACTGCTGGAGCTGTGAATTGGTGTGTACATGCATATCTTTGAACACAGTAATTCCACTATTAGATCGATAACAAAGAGAGATCAAAGAAAGAGGAAATTTTTTTATAAGCAGAAAAATATTTTAGAGGTCCTTTTGTTATGGCACAAAAACAAACAAGAAAACTAGAAATTAAGGGAAGTGACTAACATATGTAAGATGGCTAAACAAAGTGTGGATTCTGGTTATGTCTGTATATTATAATATGTTCTGTAAGAAAGGATGAAGGGGATAGTTTCAGAGAAATCAGGGAAGATTTGTATGAATTGATGTAAAATGAAGTGATCAGACCCAGGGAACAATTTATGTAATAAACAACTTTGAGAGACTTCACTTTGATCAATACAGTGACCAATTCAATTTCAGAGGACTCATAAGGAAATATGCTACCTACTTCTTGACAAGAAAGGTGACAGATGATTAGACTGAAGCACATATTTTGGACGTGGCCAATGTGTGAATTTGGTATGTTTTACTATGTTTATTTGTTACAAAGGTTTCTCTTTCTTTCTTCTTTTTTTCCCTCATTAAGGAAGGGAGGTAGATATGAGAGAAAATGAACTTTTGTTAATTGATAAAAAAATTTTAAAAGTTCATTTTGAAAAACAGTTCAATGATCAATCATGATTCTGGAGGACCAATGATTAAGATCGTTACTAATCTTTTGATAGAAAAATGATGGGTGACTATACATGAGACATATACTTTTGTACACAGTCATTGTGGAAATTTCTTTTCCTTGACTATTTTTAACAAGGGTTTTGTTTTTTTTCTTTTTCTTTTTTAAGCCAGAGGAGAGATTTACTTAGAATATAAATGCTTGATAATTTACAAAATATGTAAATGAGTCCCTTTCCTATGAAAAAAGCCAACTTTAAAAAATTCAGGAAATAAATTCCATTTTTACAAACTGAAAAAGAGACAAGATAGGGCATCCATTCTTTGGGCATGCAAGAGTTTTAAACTGAGGAGAGCAAAGATGTTCGTGTTGGAGGTAAACAATTAAAACATGTTCATCCTCTCTCTAGGACCTAGGGAGCTGAGCTTGAGCTAGACAAAAAGAGGAAAGCATAGAGAAAGAAGACTGCAGTGGGAGTCAGAGGACCTATAGCACTTTCAGATCCCTACTTGCTAACTGTGTGACTACCAGTAAAATCACTTCCCCTATCTGGATTTCAGCTTTCTTACCTGCAAAAGTTTGCCAAGGAAATCAAAGACAGAAACAAAATTCTAATATACACAAAAATATATATGACAACACTTTTTGTGTTAGCAAAAAACAAAAACCAGAAACAAAGTAGGGGCCCACAGTATGGTATCTCAATGTAATAAAATATTATTGGGTCATAAGAAATGGTAAATATAAAGAATTTGGAGAAAGATGGAAAAATACATACAAAAATTCAAAATGAAGTAAGCAGAACCAGAACAATTAATACAGTATCAGCAACAATATAGACACAAAGATCATTAAAAGGAAGTCAAACTCTGAATTACTGAAAAACCAATAAGGGCCCTGAAAATAGATAATCACACATATCTTCCCCTCTTCTCTCTCAGCAAGGAGATACAGGATGATGAAGTCAGAATATTGCATAAATTGTAACAAAGGTTTGTTATATAGAGAGTTTTTTGTTTAACTGTTTTTCTTTATTGTAAGAGAAATGCCCTTGCATACATTAGAGAGCACAGATAAGATAGTAATGTTTAAAAAGGCATCAATAAAATTGACATTAAAAATAAAATGAAGAGGTTGGTCTAGATTACTTTTTAGGTTCTTCCCAACTCTAACACCTGTGATCCACTAAGACCATGTCAATCACAAACGAATCATGATCTTTTTCAGGAATGTTTGGAGTTTATTTAAGCTAACTATACATTCAAATCTGTAATTGACCATTCTTTTACAGACTATCAAGCTACTTAAACAAAGGCAAGATGGAAGACAACTAGAGATGATTATTATTAACCTCACATTCAGGCAAGGTGATGCCACTGCATAATCTGGCTAACAATAATGGGAAGTTAGAAAGAAGACAATGGGACACGAAAGTCAAGGAAAGAAATTAAACTGAAAATTGGATTTTCTGCCTACAAATTTTGACAAAAAAAAGTTAAAGGAAATTAATCAACTACTTTGCACTTGCTTTGTTGATCACCAGAAGGTCTCTAACTCCACTTGACATAAGCAAATAAAGACAGTAACACTTGACATGTAATTCTTTGCTCACTTAATTGGATTGCTTCACAACACTTTTCAGTAATCAATGGTTTCTAGTAAGAATCACAAAGAGAATACCAGGCTCTTGGGAACAACGAATGCTGCATATTCCTAATTCAAAGTTCTTTTATGGGATACCAATTCTCAACAGGTCCACCATTTGTATCCATTTCCTAGTTGCATTTCTACCTCTACACTTCCTTTCAACTTTTAAATTTGGTCCCTCCTCTCATCTTTTTGTCTGTACAGTTTTGTCTTCACAAAATTGTTAGATAACTTATCTTTTCCTCTAAGGACATATGATCCAGAGTGAATTAAAAGGTGTGTGGCTGCTTTTACACTAAGCTTGCCAACCTAGATGTGAGTAAGATGACCTAATCTTTTCAACAGAGAGGATTTATTAAAACACAGGAAACATTGAGACCTGTATATTGTATTCACTTATCTTTCAAGAATGTCAGACATCAGCAGTAAGTCAGACATGAGACCTATAAGCACTTAACCCATTTCTCTCTCCTTTGGTGGGCTCCCCTCCCTCCATGAGGGAATAATGAATGCTACTAAGCTGTTACTCAAATTGTTACCCATCACTTTCTCTGAAGTTTAGTTCCATACTGGTTCCAGTTTTCTTAATCTATTTTTTTATATAACTAAGCCCAAGGACACAGCAATGTATGTGGCAACAAGCATGAGATAAAATGCTTTCAAATCAACAGACCATAAGAATAATCAAAACATTCTTGAGAGAGTCATTCCATTTTGCTAGATGGCATGCAAGAAATGATAGGTCATTTCGTAGCAGCAGCCTAAAACAGGACTTCCAGTATTTCTGGAGAAAATCAAGATTGCATCAGTGTCCACCAGCAAAATGCCAAGTACTAATAATTCTCATAACTGAACTCTGCAGCATGCTGTCCATGTCATGCTAAAAGACAAAGCAGAAGAATGTATATGTTTAAGAGGACTGGGATGCCTTTAAAAGGCTGGAGGACAAGATAAGATAACAATGTGGTATTAAGGTCTGCATCAAATCCAAAGGTCTACTGAGTGGTAAGAGCATTGAAACTTCTAGATAGTCAAGACAGTTTCACCTATTAGCACTGACTCACCTAGGTCTTAGGACAGTTTTATCTCTGACAACTATTGTCGTTCAAAGAGCACTGGAACAGGAATCAGAGCATACCTGAGCTTTAATTCTAGCTCCACTATTTATTAGCCATATGGCCTTGCTCAACAGCAGGGACAAATACAGGGGGCACTACTGCCCTCAGAAGTATCTCTGAGATTCAGTGAACTGAAAATCAGTAACGGGAGGACTATGGCTCTGTATGTATATGCCTTTCTCAATGGGAATAGGATAGGTAAGAGTTAGGCTAGGAGAAATGGGGAAGCATAGAGTAGCATTCTATATAAAGAACATTTAATCAGATGAAGAAATGCAAAAACCAGACAGGGGAATCACAGTAGAGACTATTTAGTGAAGATCAATGGAGGGAGAGAGGGAGAAACAGAAAGAATTCTGTCATCAGGATATACTACAGACAACCTGGATAGCAAGAAGAAATCAATGAGAAATTTAAAAAACATCACAAGTCTGAAGCATTATACAGAATAAAAGGAGGACTTGCTACCTAAACATATGGCAGTTAGTACATTAGCACATGTTCTCTCTCTCCCTGTCTCTCTCTCTCTCTCTCTCAAACACACATACACATACAACAGCAGTTAATAATCTGCATTAATAATAATTTTCTTCTTCAAAGGAAATGACAATTCTCTCCTTCAAAGGAAAATATTATTCTTGATCTGATCCTTACTAACAAGAAAGAACTGGTTGCTAAGATGGAAAGGACAGTAACTTTGGGCAAAAAGAACTACTGCCTCCAACAGATTATGACAGAAAAGGAGTAGAAAGCTGGTCAGCCTCTGACATGTACATTACATTTGGGGAAAACTGATATGAAAGAGTTCTAATTGCATTGAATATAGAGGTGCGATGATAATTTAAATGGGAAGATCTTTCCCATTCATAATAGACCCATGTGACCTGCCTGGGTCACATAGAAGTCTGAGTCACATGCAGCCTGTGGTGGGCGGGAGGAGATTGTTGAATGGGTAGAACAGGAAGAGCCTGAGCTAGAGCAGAGTGGAGAGGAAAGTGGCCACGAGAGCAGTCAGAACTAGAAAGGATGCAAGTAGCTGGCTAGCGTGAGTGAGAGAGCTTGTTTGTGATTTGCTTAAGGGAGCTGGTTTGTGGGAAGCCTAGCAGGGGAAAGGCTTGGGGCTGGTGTTGTTCTCTGCATTGTTATTATGTATAATTTTTTTGTTACTATGATGGATTTGGCTTTCTGGTATCCGAATCAGTGTTTTGGTTCTGTCTTCCATGTGGAGAGTCTGTTGCATTTCATGAATCAGAATTGTGCCAGGATACTCATGGCCACTGTAGGTGCTGTGAATATCTCACTGGCGCTACAAGAGGATGCTTAATAAATATTTGAATGTAAATAGAGTAGACATAGTGAATTAAAATTCTATAGAGGATGTTAGCTTAGAAAGGGTTAGAAACTCAAGAACAAAATTCTGAAAGCACAAAGGAAATCAGTTCAAATGAGGAGGGAAAAGGGAAGTTGTTCACAGAGACCAATGCTGATGTATAGAGACCTTGCCAATCAACTTAAGATAAAAAAAATGTAGAAAAAGGAATTATAAAAGTATAGAATGATCCCGTACAAACAGTGGTAGAACTGCTAAAGCTTGATGTGGACTGAGGCCCACAAGGGAAGTTAAGGACAACAAAAGAGGTTTTTATTTGTTTTAGGCATCTACACAGTACAGTGGTTATACAGCACTGGACTTGAGAAATCTGGAGTTCAAATTCTGCTTTAGAAACTTCCCAGTATAATCCTGGGCAAGCATTTAACCTCTGTTTGCCTCAGTTTACTGATACATAAAATGGGTATAATAAGAGCACCCACCTCTCAGGGCTTTTGTGAAGACCAAGTGAGATAATATTTATAAAGTGCATTGTCAACCTTAAAGTGCTAAACAGATGTTAACCATTATTATTTTAGCTGTATTGGGGAAAAAAGGATTAAATAATATAATGCTGGTACATAATAATTGACAACAGAGAGGAGGTATACTTATTTGATTCTTATTTTGCTTTTGTTGTCTCTTCCAAGAATGTCCTTTGTATTGGAAATGATATTACAAAAATGACTAACAGTCAGTCAGTCAATAACCACTTATTAAGAGCCTATTATTATTAAGTACCATGCTAAGTACTATGGATACAAAGAGGCAAAAAACAATCCCTCCTGTCATGGAGCTTATGATCTAATGGGGAAGACAATCAGCAAACAAATATGCACTAAATATGTACAGGATAAGTTGGAAATAATTGATAGAAGAAAGGCACTGGAATTAAGAGGGGTTGAGAAAGGCTTCCATATAGAAGGTGGCATTTTAGTTGGGACAGAAAGGAAGCCAGGAGGCTGAGACGAAGAGGAAGAGCATTCCTCTTCCAGTGGACCACCCATGAAAATGCCTGGAGCTGTGAGATGGAGTTTCTTGTTTGCAAAACAATAAGGGAGCCAATGTCACTGGATGGAAGAGTGCAGAGAATTGATATTCAAGACAAGAGGGAAGACTGTGTAAGAGGTGTCCTTAAAAAGTCCTAATAATCTGCCCAAGAGAGACTTTGGCTACTGGAAGAACAGGTCTTAGGATTGCTGAAGTTCTGTCAATGATCTTGAAAAGAGGCATCACCAGAGTTGAGATAGGAAAATATCTTTACTTTTAAAAAAGGAGGAAAAAATAAAACTGGAAGTCCCTTCTAACCCTGATATCAAAAGATTCTGTGAAATTGTTATTAGGAAGCTCTATCTTAGACTGAATCGAAATCACCTTCCCTGTAACTTCAGCCCATTGGTCCTGCTCTTGAAACAAGGACAACCCATCTGCTAGAAATGCCATCTGTAGAGGAAATGCCAAATGTAACTCCAACACAATACAATTACTTGTACTGGCTTCACAAAATTCCTTTGGGCAAGGCACTAAAATGAAGCACTCAGAACTTTGCAAATTAGGTGAGAAACCAAAAGTTCAGTTTTGATATCCTTAACACTGCTGTGCACTGTGAGACTCTCAATGTTGTCCTTAATTCTAAGCTCCCATAACTCTGCCACCTCCCATTCAATTGAACATTCATTTCACGAGAGAAATTCAAAAGTTTATGAATGCTACCCATGACAAGTAGTATTATCCTTACTCTGCAGAGGAGGAAAGGGAGGCACAGAAAGGAAAAGCCAGATGGAAGTCAAGCTGAGAAGAGAAGGCAAGGTGTCCTGACTTTCAGTATATCATCACACAGAGTAAAAACTATAATAAAAAAATGAAGGAATATGGTTGACACATCCCCCATTAATTTCCCCTCAGATGTGATTTTTTATTATAGATTCTGTCTGCAAAAATATACCTTGTGCTTTCTTGGCTCTGTGCCCTTCTTCAAACTAGTGTCCATCTGAAAATACACTGACCTCAGGGCACCTAAATGGCACACTAGATAGAGTGCTGGAGTTTGGAAGATGAGTTCAAATCTGAACTCCGATACTTACCAGCTGAGTGACCTTGGGTAAGTCACGTAATCCTGTCTGCCTCAGTTTTCTCATCTGTAAAATGGGCTAGAGAAGGAAATGGTAAACCACTCTAGTATTTTTTACCAAGAAAACCCCAAACGGGATCACAAAGAGTAGGATATGACTGAAATGAATGAATAACTCCCTATCTACCTAAGGAATCCGTTAAGGATCCTATATGTAGAGTCAGAATGTACCTCAAAGGTCATCTTGTTCAATCCTGTCATTTTACAATTGAGGAAACTATTGAGGAAACTAAGGTCCATGGATGTGACATGATTTGACTAAGGTCACACAGATGCAGGAGTTGAATCTGGGTCTTCTAATTTCAGAAATTTCAGGTCACTTGCTGCCTTTTCCTTAAGACCTTTCTGTTCATTCTAGTCAGAATTACTCATGCTTTCTGTTGACTTTATTATCTATACCAAGTATGAGAAATAACACTGCTTTCTTTTACAACAATTGCCATATTCTTTGGATTCCTCCAACTAGATCATAACCTAGTTGAGAGCAAGTTTGTTGGTGGTGGTGTTGAGTCATTTTTCAGGCATGTCTGACTCTTCTTGACCTTATCTGTGCTTTTCTTGTCAAAGATACCAAAGTGATTTCACATTTCCTTCTTTAGCTCATTTTACAGATGAGGAAACTGAGGCAAATAGGGTTAAGTGACTTGCCCAGGGTCACATAGCTAGTTAATTGTTTAAGGCTAGATTAGAACTCAGGAAGATGAATCTTATTGGCTCTATCCACTGTCTAGAGAACAAGTACTGTTTCTATTTGATAACAGTACCAACACAATGTTTCATTCAAAGAAAACCCTAAATAAATATCTGGTCATAGGATTTACAGCTAGATGAAAACTAAGAGAACATAAAATACCACTCTCATCTTATGGATGAGGAAACAGAAGGCTCAGAGAATTTAATGATTAGACATTTACTGATTTAGTTTTCTCCCCAAATTTTCAATAGAATATTGATGATTTGGGGGAAAATTTTGAATGCTAGCCATACATTTGAGATGTGGCAGGCTGGGTACTAGACATAGGATTAGGAAGCCCTAAATTCAAATTCCACTTTCAAAAATATAGCAGTGTAATCATAAGCAAGCCACTTCAAATTTCTGAACGTATTTTTTTTTTAATCTGTAAAACAGGGATAATAGGAATATAGTAGCTACATAGGGCTATTGTGAGGCTCAAATAAGAAGTGTTTAAAATGCTTCTAAAATGTTAAGTGCTACATGTCAGTAATTGTTATTATTATTTATTATTCCCTCTCCAAAATGTTAAATCTTAACAAAACTGATCATGTGTAGCAATTTGGGGGAGATAAAAATAGTTTTAATTTTCTATAGTTGGCTCCAAAATTTCCCCAATTTCCCTTTATTCCTAGGATTTTTAAAAGTTATATCCTCTCTCCATTTCTAACCCAATATGAACACAGAAGTGATTAGCACTTAGGTCATCCATATACTATCTCAAGACCTAAAATTTTCTGGAGTGAGATGATTTGGGGAAATATCGACTTAATGGATTCAGTCCCAGTAAAATCACTTTCACCTTGAATTTGTATCATCCCATCATAATGAGAAACAGCCAGCCTTGCAAAGGACTGTGTTGAGGATTAATGCATTAGTTTTGTAAAGACCTTTGAGTTATGAATGGAAGGCTACAAAAACTCAATTAGTCAAAATTTATATATGGTGTTACTCAAATGAAGTTGCTTATTTAATAACTGTGTTCTAAAAGAGAGTCTTTTGGTATCAGTGGTATTTCATAGATCAAATTTTTCTCACATGTTCTAACTACAGCAATTTAAAAAACTTATAATGAATAGCTAATTACTGGTGAATGCTAACCTGTCCCTTACTCTGAATAATTAGCTATTAAGAGCATCATGTGTACCTTAAATTGGTGTACAAATTATTCAATTACTTAATATGTAACTGTAGGGGATTGTGTAATGTTCTCTATCTTTGCTGGTGGAGAAAGGAGCAATCCTGAGGATTCAAGCCAAAACACAAAGACTTCCTGATATGATATTTCACAGAAATTTCTGTTTATTGTTCAATCCTATCTGACTCTTCATGACACAGTATGGGGTTTTCTTAGCAAAAATAATGATCTGTCCACTGAGCTACTTTGAATCCTGAAGATTCACATCAAAAGATGAAGGTTTCCTGATATGCAACTTAAGACAAATTTCAGTTGCTTAATCACACACCTCTAAAATGAAGAATAAGGTGTCATATTAAATACACTTTTATTTGTATTATAATCATATAAGAAAATTCCTAAAGCAGTGACTTTACTGAAATACTTAATGATAACCAAACTGGGGGAAATGCATGGGAATCCCCTTCTTCAAGTCTGTTTTCGACCCTTAACTCTCCAGGATTCAGCACAAGTGCAACCTCCTACACAAGGAATGTCTTGATTCCTTCTCTCATCTATTCTCCACTGTTTCCAAATTGCTTGCTATTTATTTTGTATTTACTTATCTCTGTCCATGTTGCTTCCCTCAAGTAGGAAATAAAATCTTTGAGAGCAGACATTTTAATTTTTGTTTTTGTATTTCTGATGTTCAGCATACAGTAAGCACTTAATAAATGCTTACTGGATTGAATTAAATAAAGTCATTATAGAGGACACTGCAAAGAATGAATACACACACACACACACACACACACACACAAACTTTCACAAAGCCAATACTTATCATTTTGATTTATGCCATAAGAACTCCTAACACCACACAATCTTTGTTTTGCCATATCCCTCCTCCCTTCCTTTAATTCAGTAACCACTCATGTAATGCCAGCTCCAAGCAAGTCAGTGTGAAACATGATAAGTCAAGTCCTGTCCTCAAGAAATTTATGGGATATTGTTTTTGTAAAATAACTCTAACATAAGTTAACAAATGGTATGTATCGTATGACTGGTACAGATAATAAGCACCATAGGAACCAGAGGAGCACAAGGTCACCTCCAACAGTGATTAACAGGGAATCCTTCTTGGGAAGGTGGTAAATGTGATCTGGGCTTTGATTAATCAGATATAATTTTGATGGATGGCTCAGTGGTCAAGTGAGTTCCACTAGTTTCATACAACACCCAAGAGTCATTGTATTTAACAGCTGAGATGCATAACCTGACATTTAAGGAAACACTTAAAAAAAAAGTCTATACCACCATATTCATTTAATAAATTGTAGAGAAAATACTGAGTATACTGC